>NC_054831.1:11841666-12152083 GCF_018345385.1 Vulpes lagopus
GTGGTTGCAGGGCCTACAGTACACTTGAGTCATGTTGTGCATGTCACAGGCTTCTGTGGGGTGGCCCCAGATGTGACCTCACCATCCAATGTGTGAGAAAGCATTGTGAGCAACAGACACAAAGTAGCTGACCTGTTTGTGGGATGCAGAATGTTTGTAAGTTGGAAATTCTCTATACTTCTAGGGAAGGAATACTCCACAGTCTTTCTAGGTAAAGTACTCAGCATTTAATAACTTGCTGAGATTGACCTCCTTCCTTACCAATCTTCCTGTCATTTTCATGGACGCATCAGGTTACGATGTCCATTGTGGAGCTGGACTAAGCTCTTTGATTTGCATAGTTCCTTATGTTCCAGCAGCTTCTTACCAGTGTGCCTGTATCATAGATTTTTGTAACTCAGTTATCCGTTTTCACGATTCCTGCCTAATGGGAATAAATATACTTCTCATCTCAACAGCTCGTGGAAAAATTGATTAAGGAAACGAAATTATGTGAATAACTGTGAGCCCGTTAGAGATAGTTGTTATTTAAATTCATTCATTTATTCATTTATGCGTTTTGATAATATGCCTATTGACTTGTTGCCGTTCTACTTCCTGTTATCAGTTTAAGGCATTTAAAGCTTCACTCACAATTTTAACACCATAGGTATTTCTACGTCCTGCAAATTAGGCTTGAGGGATCAGAGTATTTGAATAATAATAAGAGCAGTAGTGGTAGTAGATATGATAGTAATAATGAAAACCATCATAATAATCATAGCAACTATCATTTTGAGGATTTAGTGTGTGCTATGGGCAATCCTGGCATATATATTATGTCACTAGAGCTTGCAAATCTCTTGATTCTTCTCATAGCAGGAAAATCCAGGTTCACTTAGGGAGTGCAGGGTTTAGAGTCAGATAAACGTGGCTGGCTGTGTGATATGGGGCCAGTGACTCCACCTCTCTGTAAAGTGGAGGGGCAACCCCTATCTCACGGGATCTTCGCGCAACTAACGCTAAATGCACCTCTGTGCATAAAAGACTAGGTATGGAGCCAAGTGGTCATCTCTCACTAGATGGTGGCTATTTGCAATAATAAATTTACCATGTGGTACACATAGCAAAGCTCCTCCTTGCAAAGAGTCAAAGAAGAGTGGCTGAACACAGAAGACTCCTACCACTTGGACTCCACGAGAGAAGGCACGCATTTCGATTTTGACTGATGATCACTATTTGCGAACCATTATTAAACGTGAAGATTAGAGGACCCTACAAGGACTCTGCCTGTAGCTACATCCCCGAATCTGAGCCAAGCCGACCATCATCAACCATTCCTTCTAAAACCCTTTATTACTTTCTCATTAAAGTCTTGGTCTTCGAGCTGTGAGCGCCATCAATAAAAAGTACAGTTTATGGGAGGCGGGGGTAGGGAAGCAGGAAAGCCTCCCTGTAAAGAATACTTTGCCCAGGATAATTATAACCACTGGAGAAGGACGCAGGCAAATTAGCATCATAATCTATGGGAGCAGAAGGCGCGGCAATGATTTTCCCATAAGAAATACATCTATTTTGGAATTCTCAGTAGTCTATCACTTTCTCTACCATGGGAGTCAACACAGTTTTGCTTTACTGACTCACTGTCCCTGGAGTGTTTGTCTCTGAATTTAAAATAAAAAAAAAAAAAAAGGAGACAAAGAATTGTAGAAGAAATGCAAGGCAAGAAGGAGAAACAGTGAGGGGAAAAAAAGGAAATGAGAGCAAAAGTTGAAAATCTCCTTCTGTTTATTGAAGCGTTACTAAACTATCAGTAGGTTCAGACTTTGAGTATTTACTGAACCTGGAAGCATCCCGTTAACCTAATTGCAAGTGTCTATGGAGTATTTGTTGGGGGGTCTAATCTTGCCAGGTGCTGGGGGGTGGGCAGTCTGGCCCCTTGATGGGTCAGTGTCTGCTCCTCAGCACTGGTTATAGGTTTAGAGATACCAAACTGTTAGAAAATTAGATATCCTATAATCAGGAAGCAAAACTGACAGAAAGCCAGTTGGTTTCAGTTCCACAAGCTCCTAGAAGGAAAAGAATAATAATAATAATAAAAAAAGTGGCCCAGTCAAATACCGTTGGGAAAGTCTGCCACCTGACTGTTCTAGAAGAATCTCTGTGCATATTAGCATATTGACGTTTCCCTCTTCAGCAAAGTAACTTCTTAGCCCGGGTTCCCTCGGGCACAGAGGCTGCCAAAGCTGTGTGCAGAGAGTTTATTAGGGACTGTGAACCCAGACAGCAGGGCAAGGGGTAGAGAGGGGTGGGGAAGGGAAGGGCACGAAGGAGAGGAAGCCAACACAAGCATGTCACTGACCTTGAGTCAGCCAACATCAAGGGCACCTGGTACTTGACCCTGTGGGGCTTTCTGCTGGAAACTGAAACCAAAACATGGGAAAGCAAGGCCAAAAGTTGAGAAAGAGTGAGCTGAATCTTGGGAACTCTTATTTCAGCCTCTGACGAGAGCCCTAGCAAATATGGCTCAGAACTGTCCTCCTAGGAGACCAGAGGGGGCTGTTTCTCCATGGGCTCTTGAACGCATTGGTCAAGGGCAACCCTCATGTGGATTGACTCCCTGGCCCTTTGGGCTGCACATCAACGATGGCTGAGCCGTTCCCACGGGGGAGTCATGCTCCACACCCAGTGGCTGGAGGAAGTGGTGGGCCCAGGAGGGTTTGGGGTGGTACGCAAGCACCGGCCAATCCAGATGCCCAGTGGAGCTTTAAATCTTGTATCTGCCATCCCATGGAGTTATTATTCTGCTGAATGCATTTTGGTAAATTCAGGAATGCTTTCTCTCACAGTAGGAAAAGGACCCGGTCCAACTCCAGGCACAGCTCTATCCAAGAGCTCAAATTCTGTTTCTCAGACTTTTTTTCCCCTCAGCTTTTGCCCTATTTTGCTATATTTGGGTTTCATTTTCTAGCAGGCCCCTTTTCCACATGGTAGGGAAGAGGGACCCTGGTAACTCATTCGTTCACTTGCCCATTCTTCCTGCTGCTCTGGGACACATAATTAGACGATTTTCCTGGCTTATTTTGCAATTTGGTGTGAATGCATGATGGGTTCCGGTGAGTGGAAGGTGGAGAGAAGGGATGCATGGCACCTTTCCTCACAGGCCTTCTCTCTCTCTCTCTCTCTTTTACAGGCTTTTCTTGTAGGTAATGGAGGATGCAGAGAGGACTCCCCAGAAAGAGAGAGCCTGGCTTCCTGATTCTCTGTGTGGATGGTCACCTGCCAAACACCCCTAGGGGATTATTAGGTGAACAACAACAACAACAAAAGGTCTATAATGTGAAGCCAATGCAATTCTGATGTGGTTTGTTCCTGCAGTTGGCCTACCCTAACACAGCGCTCATGATGCCTATGTTTGTATAAGTTCCTGGAAAGAATTCTCATGATCTCCACTTAGGGTATTTGACCACACACTAGAGTAATCAGGGTTTCCAGGGGGAATGGGAAGAGGTAGAAACACTTGATTCCCACCAGAAGCACATGGGATGTATTTATATTTTATGAAGTGAAGAGAGGTGGGACAGAAAAAAAAAGATGCTGTGACAATTGTTATAGAATCATATACAAGTTGGCACTGGATTCTACACTCGGTTTTACTATGATGTATATGTGTGGCTGGGGACATGCTGCTCAACCTTTCTAGGTCTTTGCTGCTCCCTTGGTACAGTGTGAGAATTGAGCTAGATGCTTTCTTCCTTCCTTCCTTGGAGGAGGACTAGGGGGGGAGACACAAAGAATCTCCAGCAGACCTGTGCTGAGCCCAAAGCCCCATGCAGGGCTCCATCTCATGACCTTGAGATCATGACCCGAGCTGAAATCAAGAGTCGGACATTTAGCCAACTGAGCCACCCAGGCGCCCCTGGGCCAGATGGTTTCTAATATCTTTTTCAACTTTGAGATTATTTGGTAGCAAAATGGTAAAAAAAAAAAAAAAATTAAACTGGACAGACTTCTGTTTGTTGATCAAGTGGCTCTGCTCCTCTCATTTTCACAAGTGTTATAAAAAATACAGGCTGTGGCCTGCCATTCTTGGCAATGCCTTCTACTGTGCTACAGAATCCAATGGAATCCAAGCTACGGCCATGGAAGTTGTAGACCAGGAGGGTCAGGGGCATCCACATATGGTAAAGAGGAAAACTCAGGCAACTCTTCTGGTGGTTCTGCCCCTGTAGGGGCAGCATCGCCGAGGGTACTGCCTCATGCTTGAGAGCCGATGTTTGAAAGGAGGAAGTCAGGAAGTGCCAGGGGTACAGCTGTTTCCCTTGTGGTTGGTCTCCCTGGTGGTCCTGTCTTAAAGATCTGGATCTTTCTTCCATGCACTGCATATGACGAGAGAAGTAATTGCCTGCCCACTTGATAGATGCTTAGTTAATAAAAAGATTGAGTATGGACTTAGAAATGGCCAAGGCAGGGGTCAGTTCAGGGGCTGGCAGCCATGTGTGGTGGCCTTGTGGGCAGAACTGAGAACAGAGAGAAAATGCAGAAGGAAAGAGAATGTTTCCAGGAGCATGTACAATGCCCTGAAGGGTGCAAGGCAGTAAGAAGTGACATTTATAAGGATATACAGGGCTAATAGCAAAGGACCAAAATAAACAGTAATAACCACATGCTGAGTCACTTCGGAACTTTAAGTTCTTAGCTGCCACCTTAAGAACACAGCAGAATGTAACAAAAGAGGAAAGGAGAAAAAAGAATCGAGATAGACTGGCTGAGATATAGACCTAGTTAGTCCTGGCCAGAGGACCTTTACCCTATTTCTATAAGGTGGGATCTGTGGTCATCGATAGTACAATTCACTATATATATTTATTTTATTTTATTTTATTTTATTTTATTTTATTTTATTTTATTTTATTTTATTTTATTATTATTATTATTATTTTTTTTTTTGAGAGAGAGAGAGAGAATGTACAAGCAGTGGAGAGGGATAAGCAGTTGCCCACTGAGCAGGGAGCCTGATGGGGGCTCCATCCCTGCACCCTGGGATCATGACCTGAGCCAAAGGCAGTCATGATCTTCAGTCTTAACCGACAGAGCCACCTGGGTGTCCAGGTTATATTTTTAAAGTGAATTTTGAATCATGTCTGTTGCTTTTTCAAATACTACTCTCTTTTTGTGGCGATTCCTTTTGCAGGGCTGGAATCAGACACTGTTTCTATACCAGGGGCCCTATTTGGAATCTGAGCTGATGTCTTCGCAAGTTGGGAAGACTAATGAGGAGAGCCCAGACATCTTGTCATGAGGGACCAAGTTGTGTCCTTGGAGAGGGATAGCCCTTGAGAAAAGATCTGGGCTCACATTCTAGATTCAATTAAAAGCAACTCAGTGTTTGGGGACAGTTTGTGGAAACAATTGTAATGGTGATAGAACTTATAAGTGCACATCTGAGTTGGTGGGAGCTGTGAAACCAAAAACATAGTTCACTGAAACTGTCAGATGCTCCTTCCTTTCTTGATCCAACAAATATTTGTTGAGCACTTACTGTGTCCCAGCAAGGGCACTGGGGTGTAGTGATACGTTCCTGCCCTAGCTGGATTCACGGCGGGTAAGACCCCGGGTGAACAACTTAACCCAAGCAAATGGCAGCTGGCTGATGAGGGAAATAATCAGATTAATGAAATGGGGAAGGATTATGGGCTTGTGGGGCTGGATTTCTTCGTGAAACCTGAAAGGTCTCAAGGAACCAACCATGCAAGGAGCAGAGTGTTTCAGGCAGTGGGAATAACATTTGCAAAGGTCGTGAGGAGGGAAGGAATTGGCACGTTCTGTAACCTGAAAGGAGGCCAGTGTGACTGCAGCGTAATGAACAGGGGTAGAGAGACAGGAAGTGAACTGGTCATTTAGAGCGGGATTTCTTAACCGCAGTGCTATTATTGTCATTTGGGACTGGAAAATTCTCTGTTGTTGGAAGCTGTCCTGTAGGTTGTAGGATGTTTTGCAGGCTCCCTGGCCTCTACCCACTAGATGCCAGTAGCAGCCCCCACTCGTGACAGCCAATAATGTCTCCAGATTGCCACTGGAGACAATCGGGGGGGGCGGGGTAGGTTTGGAGGTGTTGGGGGTTAGAACACCAAAGAGGGCTACTAGAATGTGAAATAAAGAGAAGGACATTGTGATGGTGAATTGTATGCATCTCCTGGCTGGGCCATAGGGCTCAACCATTTGGTCAGATCATATCCTAGCTGTTTCTGTGAAGGTATTTTTAAGATGAGATGAACATTTTAATCAGTGGACGTTGAGTCAAGCATATTACCCTCCCTAATGTGGTGGGCCTCATCCAATCAGCTGAAGGTCTTAAGAGAACAAAGACGGACTTTCTCCTAAAAGGGAATTTTGCCAGCAGACTGCCTTTGGACTCAAGCTTCAAAGTTGACTCTTCCTTGGGTCCTCAAGCCTGTGGATCCGCCCTGCAGATTCGGACTTGCCACCCTACACCACTTCAGGAGCTAATTCCTTAAAATAATTTTCTCTCTCTCTAATATATATACACTACAGAATACATGGTATAATATATTCTATCTCATATATATGTGTGTCATATATATAGAATATGTATATAGGATGTATAGAGACTCAGGCATCTGAGTCCCACTGCCTTGGAGTTTGGGGCTGAGGGATAGAGGAAAGAATGGGGGTGGCTGGAACCTGACCAACAGCTTTGAGTACACCACAGAGAACAGCTGCTTTGTCAAGGAGGGCAGTTGTTTTCTGGGGCCAGAGCAGGACCAGCAGTAAGGCAGTCTCAGAGGGCCATGTGGTGGAGGGAGGCCTCGCCGAGAGCTTCTAGAACACGGCCCTACCAGGGTAGGGCAGAGAAGCTTATCTGTGGTGCACCTGAGGTCCCCCCAGGACCCTCCAACTAATGGGCAGGCAGGACTTTCTGTGGGGCTGGAGAAACCCCAGGAGAGGTGACAGTCAAGGACGTACGGCCACTGCTGCTTGGTGATGATATTTTAACTCCCAGGCTGGTGCTGCAAAATGGGGGATGTAGATGTATGAGAAACACCCCAATTTAGGTGTCATTTATTATCTGGTGATCTCAAAACAGTGCACAGGTATAGACAGACTCTCTGCAACCTGATCCAGAGGGAACACAACCAGTGCCTGGGAAGCAGGGATAACTATATCCACACTTCCCGTCCCTGGGCGCGCCCTTCGAGAGGCACTTCTGTCGCCAAATGAACATACCTGACTTTTAATGGACGAAAGCAAAAGATCCCTCATCCCACAGAATATCTGGAAGTTGGATTCTTTCCCAAGAGAGGCCAGAGGGAAGAGGAAAAGTGGCTTCTTCTCTCCTTCCAGCTAGGAAAACACTCGGGTCTGCTGATTCGAAGGGGAGATTGAAGAGAAGCTTCTTTTTATAGATGGTTTTGGAGTGAGTTCCAGAAGTCAACGCAGGTATCCATCCTGTCTGCTCAGTAAACTTGCTGTGACCCGGCCGTAAGGGGAAGCTTTGGCGGCCTCCGCTCCTGGGCTATGTTGCTGACCCAACCTGAAATCCTTTAGGTTGACTCAGCAACATATCCCATGACTTTTGGGTGATAGGTTCTTTTATATAAGACCATAAAGCAGAGGGCCCTTTCTGCATCGTGTTGAATTTCCCAGAGGCTAGGATCAGGGATTAGACCGAGGTAAGGAAGTTTAAGGCACACTGCTAAAAAGCATTGAGGAATGCGTAACTTGGCTTACTCATGCCCTTCACGCGTTTGTGGAGAGTGAATAAGACCACGTGTAATTGTGAATAAAATGTGTTGCTTTGCACACGTTGGAATGGCTGAAGTGCAAATAAATCCCTTTAAACATTTTAATTTCAATTAACTTCATATTATAAGACACACACATACACAGTCACACTTTTTTATTTTTCTTTTTTTGGCTTGCATTGCTTTTGCTATGGATGTGGTTCTCCAAACTCAATGTTACATAAGCACAAAAAGGTTTTTCTTAAAAATTATCCAATTTATAACCTAAATATAAAAAAATCTCAAAAAAAAAAAAAAGGCTGTGTCAACACCTAACTAAGCAAACAGTTCCCATCTTGGCTCCTTCTGGCCTTTGTTTGTTTTGGCTTTTGTGATACTCATTCTCGGTCACTGGTTGCCCACTATGCTCAACCCCCCACCTCCCACCCCTGCACTGATGCTGCTCACGGCTCACCTTGCTGTTGGCAATGGCAGCTCCCTCGAGGTGCTACATGGACTCTAATAGTTCTCCCTTCTCATGTATTGATCTCAGACCCTTCAACACCGTGGTGACCCAATGTCATGGTTGACAACTACTGGTCTAGGTTATAAGATGGTCAGCATGATAGGACCGTGTGGTCTCAGACTCTACGTGGTAGGTTGGTATCATCCAAATCTATTCATTTCAGCATTTTATTTAAATAGGAGGCAGAGTTTGGCCAAGCCTGAACACAAAATAGACATTCCTTAATGAGGGAGTGTTTGTAGTAAAACAAAAACAACAACAAAGTCCCTCCCCAAAACAATAAATCTGGTCATGGTCAAATCCAAGAGGTGACATGACTAGCTCTGTGACTGAGCAGAGGGCTCTACTTATTTTGCATTTCAGTTTCCTTATCTATAAAGCAGAGCGAACAATAATCAGTCCTAGCTCACGTACAGGGTGGCAGTAATCACAGGCAGTGAGTGAGATTAGAGAGAGTGGTGGTGAGTTTGAAAGCCTCAGGCTTATATAAGACTGCTTTCAGTCACTAATAATTATTAAGCATTTACTAACGGGCTGTTATCCTCTGTGTGCTAAGCTTTAAGTTCAAGATCCAATATAGTATATAAGGACGTAAGACATGGTCCCCTTCTCCGCAGGGACTGCACTAGGGGAGACCCGTGAAATGAGAAGAAACTACCGCTCTCTAACATTACATAAACCTCGCATTACTAAGAAGTAATGCGGATTTAAACTCTGTGATTAAAAAAACAAAAAAAAACAAAAAAAAAAACAAAACTCTGTGATTAATCAGTTTCACCAAGATTTCAATAACATTGATTGGATTTTTGTGCTTTGGGTTCAATTTTGTTTTTTTAGTCAAGGGGGTGAGGGTGGACGCCTTCACTTCATTTATTAAAAGAGAACTTTTCTTCAAGTTACACAAAGAAGCTACACGCATTTAAACCAAAGCTACAGAATCGCAGAGAGTAGGGTCATAAAGATGAGTGCAAAATCTTGTGACAAGTATGAGAAAACTGATTTAGGGGGGTCCCTGGGTGGCTTAGCGGTTTAGCGCCTGCCTTTGGCCCAGGGTGCGATCCTGGAGACCCGGGATCGAATCCCACGTTGGGCTCCCGGTGCATGGAGCCTGCTTCTCCCTCTGCCTGTGTCTCTGCCTCTCTCTCTCTCTCTCTCTCTCTCTATGTCTATCATAAATAAATAAATCTTAAAAAAAAAGAAAACTGATTTAAAATGCTTAGGATGATATTGGGCGGGTGTTTAATAAATGTGGGTTTTTTTTTTTTTCTCCTTCCTTTATTTTGGAAGTTAATTTGAGTGGAATTAACTTTATATGTGATATAGTCATCTGAAGAAAACCTAATCTGTTATGAATATATCTTTGGCTCATTTCAGGTTCCATTTGTGCATCATGAATGTCTCCAAATCCCAAGAGCCCTGTGGAAGGCCCTTCTATGCCATTTTACAAACGAATCTTCTCGAGGCCTTTTCAAGGAGTCTATCATTTACTCTTAGGGAATGCTTCACCCTCACATTTCCCTGGTTGCCTCACAGTTTTGAGGAAAAGGTACATTTAAAAAAATGTCTTCTGGGGATCCCTGGGTGGCTCAGCGGTTTAGTGCCTGCCGTTGGCCCAGGGCGCGATCCTGGAGTCCTGGGATTGAGTCCCGCGTCGGGCTCCCTGCATGGAGCCTGCTTCTCCCTCCTCCTGTGTCTCTACCCCTCTCTCTCTCTCTCTATGTCTATCATAAATAAATAAATAAATCTTCAAAAAATATATCTTCTTGTTTGTTGAATGACTTTAACTTCCAAACACAGTCATTCCTTTTCCTGCGGCCACAGGGTAAAACGTCCTCTCAGAATATTGGAAGACTGAAGTAATCAAAATAAGTTAAGTAGTGAAGTTTCACTTTTATCATGCTGTAGGAGTGGTTTTATTGTAAATTATGGAAAGAGAATTTTCTGGTTGGCCAAGAAATAGGAAAGGTTTTTTCTCTCTCCCTCTTTTTTTTAAAATTATGTTAGAGAAAGGGTGGGGGATTGGAAGTAAGGGGAAGAGGGAGAGAGAGTGGAGCCCAATGCAGGGCTTAGTCTCATGACACTGAGATCATGACCTGAGCCAAAATCAAGAGATAGACAGATGCTCAACCAACTGAACGACCCAGGTGCTGTGGTTTTCTTTTTTATCTCACATGTTGTGAGTCCGGGCATCTCAGATGAAACAGCTACACTAATGAAAACAGGTTGTGTTTGCTCCCCAGTTAAAGCAAGAGGCCCCGCAGAAGAGTGGACATGCTGAAACGGCCTCTCCAAAGTTTTCCATGGGGTAGAATGGTTTTCCTGGTGACACACGAAATTATTATCTCCCCTTTGAAGGAGGATGCCGTGCTGTTACAGACACAGCCTGCACTTTGGTGCAGGTTCACACTGGACTCCAAATCTCATCCTGAGATCTAGGCAAGTTGGCCAACTTCCCTGTGTCTCAGCATCCTTGGATCTCTGATGTGCGGCCTCATAAGAAGGTTGAGAGGACAGTATGGGCAGGGTAGATTCATATTTCCAGTATACAGTACGCATATAGTAAATCTCTGTTCTTTTACTCCTGCCTCCATTCACTAAAAATCTTAGGTCAGGTAGTTTTAAAACTAAATGTCTGTCATCTTGTGACAGGTGAAAAGTGCTTTCACATCATTGTCTCCTTTGATTTTTCAAACCAACGCTGTGAAGTAGGTGGTCGTGGACTTAATGTTGCCACCATGTTACACATAAAGAAACGGCGCTCGAAGAGGTTATCAGAATTAGCCGTCCAAACTCTTGGCTGGTGAAGCAAGATGCAGGGATGGGGTCCAGGCCATTTGGCACCTAAGTCTCTGCTTGCTGACCCCTTTCTTTATTACCTCAACTCTTTGTGGAAGATCCAAATGGCAAACTTGAATGGGTTCTTCTTGTTCTCTGATGAGAATTTTATCCATCAGGGTTCAAACCAGAGAAGCAGAGCTGGTGTCAGATTTATCACAAGCAATTGGCTCACACGATGGTGGGGACTGGCCATGCAGGCCTGGAGTCTGGGGGCAGGAATCAAGAAAGAAACGTCACAAGATGCCAGAACCCCAGAAGCAGGAGCCTTCTTTTAATGGGCTTCCAACCAAGACAGGTCCACCGGACGGCCTCCCTCTGGAGTGACTTAATGTCAGCTACTTAGGGACCTTGATCACATCTGCAAAAGTCCTTCCCAGCAGCACCTGGAGTCGCATTCAGTTGAATCGCCAGGAGAAGGCATGTGTCTGCCACCACGTGGCTTCTGCCTTCCTTTCTTGAACTCCCAGGAGAGGATATCCGGTTTGGTCCACCCTAACCAGAACATACTAGAAACGGAATTTTGGGGATCATAGTTCAGTTGGGTCAAGTTGCAAAATCACACAGCCGTTGTAAATAGAAACCTGAAGCTCACCCCCAAAACACAATTTTCTAGTACCGTATATCGCTGGCACCTGTGTACACCTTCTGGTCACCGAGAGGAACCTGAGCAAACTGGGAAAGCGAGTGCTTTTCAGGAGTTTAGTCTTAGGGGTTTCTGCTGTCAGGTTCCAGGGACAGAGCTGCTATGCATACGAGCTTCCATGGTTTGGATCTCGGGCACATTCCCACCAAGTGTCTGCTGGTCGTTGTAGTAGGTGCAGGACTCACAGCTGAACTTGAGGTATTTCGCCGTCTCAGGCAAATCCAAAACAAAGCAATAACAGCTGAACCAAATAAAAATGACACCTCTAGGGACGCCTGGGTGGCTCAGTGGTTGAGCTCAGATCGTGATCCCAGGGTCCTGGGATCAAGGTCCGCATCGGGCTCCCCACAAGGAGTCTGCTTCTCCCTCTGCCTGTGTCTCTGTCTGTCTCTTTCTCTGTGTCTCTCAAGAATAAAGAAATAAAATCTTTAAAAAGAATGACATCTATAGCAATAACAACAAAGCAAGATCAACAGCAATGATAGTAATGACATTTATCATGTGTAAAGCTTTTATTCTCGATGACGAGAATTATTTGGTACCACTGAAAAAATCAAGGGATAGCATACCTGGGGACAGACCAGCCATTTGCCTTTACTGACTTCTCTTTTGTCTTTTGCCTGGCGTGATACCCCACAAAGTAGTTGTATTAGTTGGGATTCCTCAGAGAAAAAGAACCAGTAGATGTGGGTCTACACACAAACACACACACAGACATTTATTATAAGGACCTGGCTCATGGCATTTTGGAGGCTGACGAATCCCACGATCAGCAGTCAGCAAGCCAGAGAGCCAATGCCTTAGTTCGAATCCCAAGGCAGAAAACAAAATCCCATGTCCTAGCTCAGGGGCAGCCAGGCAGGAGGAACGATGGGAGAGGAGACTCAGCTTTTTGTTTTATTTAGGCCTTCAACTGCTTGGATGAGGCCCACCCAAAATAGAGCAGGCAATCTGCTTAATTCATTCGATCAATTTAAATGTTGAACTCATACAAAAACACCCTCCCAGAAGCACCCAGTGTAGTGACCAGGTATCCGGGTAGCCTGTGGCCCAGTCAAGTGGACACAGAAAATTAACCAACATAGTAGTTTCAGTTTATACCAAGCATTGAAAAAAAGAAAAAAAAAAAATTCCCTGAAGGGGCTCTAATCCTCTTTTCTCAGGATCCCTGGATTTTTCTTCTGGTTATCTCAGCTCAGAGCATTCCAAATGTGCTTTCCTTCAAGCCATCCACCCCCAGTTTTTCTTTGCCCAGACACAAAGCTGAGCTTTACTGCAGATGCAGTGATCTGAGGCACCTGCCTGTCTGCTCCTCCCACAAAAGGGGTTACCCTCATCCCTGGAGCACCAAATGGTGGGATCAGACATCCTTGTTGCCAAACTCTGATGGTGGTGTACTCAGTCCATGCTGACACAAACCCCTACCCTGGGGGGTTTAGGGAGTATGGCATCGAGGAACACGTGTATGAGAAGGTGGGGGCGGGGGGATCACAAAAGTGTCTTTAGTTTTTCGTGCCTGCAATTGACTTTGAAGCTCCTCCTTTCAGAAAAAGCAGGGTTTATTTCCCCACTTCTTGAAATAGGTTGGCCTTGGAACTTGCTTTGGCTACAGAAAGCAGTGGAAGTGATAGTGTGCTGGTTTTGAGCTCAGGCTCTAAGAGGCCTTGCATACTTCCATACTTTCTCTTGGAACCCTGTCCAGATAATTTATGAATAAGCCCAGGCTAGCCTGTTGGACGATGAGAGAATGTGGAACAGGGATGAGCCACTGCAGCTGAGACATTTCTAGACCAGCGTATCTCAACTGGCCTAGCAGCCAACAAATGCATTAATGACGCCTGCCGGGCCCAGAAGAACCCCCCCAATTGGTCACTGATCACAGCCCCAATCACCAACCTGAAGGACTGTGAGCTACATAAATGGCTGCTGTTTTAAGTCATTAAGTTTTGGGGTGCTTTGTTTGGATCTTCAACTTGGATTTTAGCATACAAGCCTGGAGGACATAAGACACTAAGTTTCGAATATCTGTTCACATAGCAGTTCCACGGACCCCGAAAGGTTTTAGAAGGGGGGGGCTCTGGCTTCCCTCTCATTCTTGTTCAAGTAAATGCAGGTTCTAACTGGCCAAGTGGCCTGAGCAGGTGATAACTACACTCATTTCCTACTGCATTTATAATCTCCTGCTGAATTTCCTTGACCTCCATGGGGTCACAGATTTGAAGAATTATAGAGCAACGTAGTGGAGTGAAAGAACAATTTCAGAAGAGATTCATAGATTTTGATGACTATGAATCATACCTTAGGAATTTGTGGCTACCTTTGAAGTGCAGACCACAGGATGTATCTGATTTATTCAGCATCTGTGCTATTCCTTTGGTTCAGTTTCCGAAAGACCTGACTGAGCCGAAAATCAACTGTACTCACCAAAAGACCACTGGTGAAAACGGTGGGTGTATTAACCAGAATCGTTTAGAATTTTCTGTCCATGGGGCCAAGATCTTGCTCAAGTTTGGGTTTTACTGGCTTCATGGAAATATTTTCTTCCATGAGACTTTGAGGATCAAAGCTGAGTCTCTCTCAGGGATGTAGACTGTGATCCAGCAATGCCATGTGAGCCAACTGAACGTCCTCCTGAGATTTCTCCCAGTAGCTCAGTTTAAGATCAGTTTTCCCATTGACTGATGAAGATTTTCAAGTGACTGCCTCCTGACCTCCAAGAATGGATTTGTGCATGTGTTGGTCGAACAACTTTTTTTTTTAGATTGCTTCCTATTGAGTGAAAAGGAAGTATCTACCAGAGTGTCCTCTACTTACAAGGCTAATCCAGTTAGTGTACCAATCTGGCAGATGTTTTAGGGTGACGCAAACAAATATTTTCAGTTCTTTTACCTGCTCTGTTTAGTTGAAGGGCCTGACGGAATACCAGGTAACTTTCTAGGAACTATATCCATCGGAAGGATTATACAATTTGTTGGAGAAGTTACTGCACAGGCCACCCCCCAGCAACCTGCACATTTTTGAAATATTTTCTATTTTGACTGAAAAAAGATACTATTTTTCAACTGACAAATCATCCCATCCTTCATCAGAAACATCTTCCCTTTAGAGGCCTCGTTTCATTCTAGCAGAAGATAATATATCTTCCTAAGGAGTGACATGATGCCTTTGGCTGAGCCAAGCCCAGCTTATTTGGCTTCTAATGAAAAAAAGGGAATCTGATGACTATTGATTAGTCTGTTGCTATTTTATTAATAGTGGTAATGGTAGTAATCACATTTATTGTGTCCTGGGCAAGACACTAAGTAAAATTACCCGTAGCGTCACCTCTTTTAATTCCCACAGCCACCCTCTGGGCTGGGCATTGCTATTATCCCCATTTTCAGCATAAGAAATTGAGGCAGAGAGGAGTCAAATGACTTATCCAAGTGGATTGGCTGGAAAACAGAAGAGCTGGGGCCCAAACACAAGTTTTGTTAGGCTCAAAGCTCATAGCTATTTCGGAATACTGTATAATATTAAAAAGGAAGTACTAAATAAAGATTCTCTTTTTCTCCCCCCTTATTGTGTCAAAACATGATGGTGAGTGGTAGTCCCTTTGCATAGGTGAAGATGAAAACTGCGTGGGAGAAAAAATGAGTTTCCCTCTACCCTTGTGAGAACCCGGCTGTAAAAGATCAACAAGAGAAAAACAAGTTTATTAGCATGTAGCCCTCCTGCATACAGGGGAGCTACAGGGAAAAAATGAGTAATTCAGGCTTACATACCATCTTCATGGGGACACGGGAGGGGGGGACACGCAGGCCTCTTGGGGAAAAGTAAGTGATATTTGGCAAAGATGAATGGGCTCTTAGACGAACAGGTGGGAGATGACGGTTTGTGGCAGAGTCTGGGTGTGATGTCTACCTCTAGTCTCCTCTCTGGGCACAAGAGTCAGTCTTCCTCGAGTGATGAGTTTCCTGGGGAGAAATTTATACCAACTGAGTTCCTTCTGGAGGATGTGTCTTTCAGGAAGATAAGAGTTCAGAGAAAGCCGCTCCCTGCCTTTGCTATTGTTTAAGTGCCCGCAGCTCAAAACAATGAATACACCCAATGGCATGTTTCGGGGTGTGGCATGTTTCGGGGTGGCGTGTCCTGCGACCCTGCAAAACCTAATGTCTGTTGGTTTCCCTTATGGCGAAGGGACCACTGCGTGCCGACTCCTAGAATTGAGAGTGTGGGATGATGTCAAGTTCAATGTCTCTGTTGGGTCCTCCTCTCAAGGATCTTTGAGATTCTAGATGCCATTCACGGCAGAGTACTACTTCACCACCATTCTGGAGTTAGAGGAGGGGAAGAGAGGGGCCTGGAAGAGAGAGGGAGAGATGGAAAAAAGAGAGACAGAGCTGCCTTTGTCACAACCAACCAACCGTTGACCATCTGACATCTTCCTAGCTTCCATGCCTAGCACCCAGGACACGTGCTAGTATTTCAATTGCATCACCTGGAAAATGAAAGGTCACAGCACAGTGTCAGGTGTGGTCTGTCTCTGGTCTCGGTCTCTTGAATTTTATTGACAGCTGGTTTCATTTCGGCTCAGTCAGCCACCTGCCCTTCATCGGCAGCTGCAATGGGCCACCGTGTCCCAGGTCCCCACTAGCCAAGTGTGTGTGTCCGTCAACACCTGGGATAGAGTTTGTGCACCCCTGGGTCATGAAAAGCCCATGAAATGCAGGCCTTTTGAAACTTCTTAGAGCAAGTAGCAGGGGGCCTTCCCTGGCTTCCCAGGTGGGGGGCAAGCTCCCAGCCAAGGCCCTACCCACCCAGGCCCCCTGGGCCCCCTGCCCTGCAAACACGTGGGCTTGGTTTGCTGGGCAGATCCCACGGTTTCCCCGGGGAGGTGGGGGACCGATTCTGAAAAAGGGGAGCGGGGGGGGGTGCTTCATGGGGTCCAGGGTGGCAGCTTGCCTGCAACTGCCCTTGAGCCGGCCTCTGACAGCAAAGGAGAGGCAGCTGGGCTCCGGGGTGACTCACCCGCATCACTGGGTGGCTCGCGCCCGCCCGCCCTCCTGCAGGAACAGGAAGGCCCTCATTGTGCTCAATTGTTTTCCTGAATGCCTTTCTCCACAACAGCAAGAGGAAACATTACTACCTGGCGGCAAGCCATCCAGGCCACTTGGTGCTCGGCGCTGGGAACGGCCAAGTCGGGCTGGGCCGGGACACGCAGGGACGCGGTCCCTGGTGTTTCAGATTCAGCAGCAGCCCCGGGGGGGATTTGAGACGAATGGGAACTCCCTTTACTTGCAGCAACCCCCCCCCCCGACCCAAAGTTGGACCATTTATTTTATGAGCCTATTTCTGGTCCAGGAACCCCCAGGGTGGGGGGGAGGAAGGGGAGGAAGGGGGGCTGCTGGCTGACACCCCCACCCGCTGAGTCGTCTGGATGAAATAGGAAAGACCCCTGCCTGCCAGCCACCTCCTCTGGGCTCTGATTGCTGGGGGGGGGGGGGGGGGGGGGGGGTTGGGCTGGTGGGGAGAGTGTGGCCTGGGGCAACGAGGAAGGAGGAAACCAGAAGGTTCCTTGATATATAAAGGGAAGAGAATCAGGCTGCCCCCCACCCTGACCCCAGCTTTCCAGCCTCTGGGTGGAATTACAGGGACGGTTTTGTCCAAATGGCACTGCTCCCAACACTGGAGGCTCCTGGGGGTCTTCCCCCAATCCCCATGCTGCAAAGTTAGCATTGCTGGGGGGCCTCCTGCTGGGTGGTATCCCTCCTGTGCTCAGTAGCATGTCTGGATGCTTCTTCCTCTGACCTGACCAGGCCTCTACTTCTTTCTCGGCTGCTGCTGCTCTGCCCGGAGAAGCCTGCTCCTCTGGGCTCAGGGGCCTCTGCCTAGGCCTCTGCCTAGGTGCGGTGGTTTTGCAAGATGGCAGAGAATGGGATCTGGGCAGAGGGTGGCCAGGATGCTTCAACCAGGGGTGCTCTGGGCCCCAGCAGCCCTCACTGTGTGCACAGTCTAACTGGGTCCTCGGTGCCGGTGTCCTCAGCCTCTCTGTGGAGGCTCAAGTGGAGGCCCTGGTGGGGGTGGAGGGGTGGAGGCAGCAGCAGGCAGGTTCTGCACCATTCCTTCCCCCAGGCCCCCTTGCCCCCCATCCTGTTCCTGATCTTTCTTGCAGGTTCTCCAGCACCAGCTCTACCCGCTTCATCAGCCCCCGACCAGCCCCACAAACAGACGACCTGGAGCAAAGGGCCGCAGGTGGAGGGTTTCCTGGCCCACCTGTTCTGACGCAGGGAAAGCTGAAATCAGCTTGGGTTCAGCCAGAAAATCTGCCTCATGAGCTTATTCCATAGCTTTAGGGTTTTTTTTTTTTTTAATGATTTTATTTATGTATGCGAGAGAGATTTCCTGAGCAAGCATGAGCATGAGCATGAGCAGGGTGAGGTGGGGGAGGGGTGCAGAGGGAGAAGCAGACTCCCCGGAGCAGGGAACCCCTGGTGCTCATCCTAGGACCCAGGGATCATGACTCGAGCCCAAGGCAGCCGCCTTACCAGGCGCCCCCCAGTCCCCACCCCCCACTTAGAGGGTTTTTGTCAGTCTATATCAATATATGCTTGAAACAGGTAGGTTGCCAAAAAAGTGAGCCATGCCTTAAATAGTTTGGGCAACTCGATCAGAGCAAAGCCAACAGGTTCTTTGCTGGAGCTTTTCAGGGACCTCAGGATGAAGCTGTGTGCGGTGGTTTTGCAAAGACGTAAGGCTGTGCAGAGGTTAACTGGTGCCTTAACCTGGTGAAGTAATCCTCTCTGTTGTTCCAAGGGGAGAACTGCAGGCAGATGCTTTTCCTTCAACTGAGTGGTTCTTTCTTAGACACTGTAGATTCACTAGACAGGAGTTAAAACTATAGTGAGCTTTGTGGCTGCCTCCAGCACCCCTAAAACCATGGTGGGGGGCACAGGAGAGAGTCCAAACTCAGGGGGAAGGGGTAGGCTCACAGCTTTCAGAGCCCAGGGCAGGGTCACATGCATGCTGCTGATAGGTGGAAGTAGCCAGAGTCCAAATTTAAGGCACTTCATTGGGAGTGGGGTGAGGACAGCCATTGCGAAGGCAGGTTCCAGCAGGGGAGCTGGCTGAGAAAGGGCCAGAAGCCTCATCCTTCTGGCACAGCTGACTGGTCGAGTCAGGGCTCCCAGGGACAACAGCCAAGCTTGTACAGCTAGGGTGTGTATGCTCACGTCACACAATTTTCTCAGGTGCATCAACAAATAAGCAAGCCAAATCTCAACAATAAAAAGAAAACCACTCACACTCTTACACATCACATTTGCACACACATCACGCTGCTAGTGTGTTATAACCAGCTGGAGTCATCTTGCTCATTTCTTGGGCCCGAAGTGAAAAACCTCATTACGGAGCCCAGAACCTGGGAGCTGGGGGTGGAGGGAGAAGATCTGGAAAACACAATCCATACGCAGTTTTACTAATGTTGGAGCCACGTCTACCTTTGGTTTTAAAAAGAACATCTCCTTTTGAAACTTCTTGGAAATAACGTTCCCCAGAGCCCAGTTAGGAAAGCGCTTGTCTTTACCCATCCCAACTTTCTGTGTTCTCTTTACAGGGATGGAAGAGATAAGCCAAATACCCGAATCAGAAATGAACGACATTCCAACCATGTGGGAACACGAGGAGTAAGTGTGTAAGAGGCATCATCCCCCAATTTCCTTTCCTCCTCTGGTAAATTCTAAGGGAGCAAAGGGAAGGATAAAGGCCAGGATGGAGGGAGGAGGAGGAGGGACGTACCACAGATTAGGGCTTGTGTCGCTAGTGGCGATGGTGGGTGTTCACCAAGAGTGGGATAAAGGGAAGCAGGCAGGATCTTTGGAAGAGAGGGAAGACTCAGTTCCCTTTGGACAGGCCTCAGAGACATGCAAGGGGAGCTACCCACTAGGCCGCCAGGTATATGAGTCTGGAGCTCAGAGACGTCTGGGCTGGAGACATAACTGGGTCAACAGAGAACTGAAGCCGTGACTGTGCATGAGATCATCAGAGACTGTGTGAGCAGTAGAGGGGCCTGGGCTGGGCTGGAGGAGGAGGGAACGAGGAGGGAAGTCAGGCGAAGAGGCTTGGGGAATCAACTGCACCTGCAAGTTAGCACCCATCAGAGGTACAGTAACCTGCGGAGCCAGGATGGAGTCAATGGGGCTCAGATTTGCATCAAGCACTTGAAATGGGGCCCAGTTTTCTTTGTCAGTGTTACCTTCCATTGGCATACATTTGTAGGGTGTTCAGAGCACTTTTTCAGTGACTCTATTTTATTTTATACGATTTTATTTGTTCCTTTTAGAAAGGAGAGGGAGAGAGAGTGAGCAAGGGGTGGGGTAAAGGGGAGAGAAAGACCCTGCGCAGAGTGTCCAAGGGAAGGCGGGGTGGCGCTCTCGATCTCACTGATCTCACGACCAAGGGGAGCCAAAATCAAGTCTGGATGCTTAACCGGCTGCACCACCCAGGCACTCTTTGGTGATTTTATTTTATTTTTATTTTTTAAGATTTTATTTATTTATTCATAGAGACACAGAGACAGAGAAAGAGAGAGAGAGGCAGAGACACAGGCAGAGGAAGAAGCAGGCTCCGCCCAGGGAGCTCAATGTGGGACTCGATCCTGGGTCTTCAGGATCAGGCTCCGGGCTGAAGGCAGACGTTCAACCACTGAACCACCCAGGTGCCCCAGTGATTTTATTTTTTAAAAAATTACATTCTTATAAGCAAGTAAGTTGTGGTAGTTATGACTCTCCCCCTTTCCCCAGGATTACTGAGGTATAATTAAAAAAAAAAAAACAAACCTATGAGATAGGTTAAGTGTGCAGTAATTATTTTGACATACATGTATGTTGTGGAAATATTCTTCCCATCAAGTGAGCACAACCATCGTCTCACATACTATCTTTTTTCTTCCTTTCTCTTTCTTTTTGGTAAGAACGAGTGAGTGCTACTCTCAGCAAATTTCAATTATGCAATACACTGTAGTCGCGTTGTTTTACATCTGATCCTCTGACCTTATTCATCTTATAGCTGAAAGTTTGTGCCCTTTTGCCAACCTCTCCCTCTTTCCTTCACCGCCCCCCCCCCAGCCCCTGGCAAACATTTTTCTGTTTCTGTGAATTGGATGATTCCACACATAAGTGATACATGTGATATTTTTATGAGCTTCTTTTTAAGGATAAGGAAGTTGAAGCTCATCTGCGGGGGAGACAGGGCCACGCTGGTTAACTGGCACTTGGCATTAGTGGTCTTCCTGGCTCTTTCTACTTCACTTTGGCTCATCACATATGACCTGTCCACTTTCCTACTGGATTACAACGTACTTGACATTGGGAATTGGCTTCCTTTCCCTACAGGCTCCCCTTCCTCCATCTAGAACCTTCCTTCATAACTCCAAAGTATTTGATAGATTGAGGGGGAATGGAATTGATAATAGGACCAAAGCATTCATGGCTTGAATGCTTTGAGGCTTTCATCTGTGGCTCAGAGATTCCCTTCCCTACTACACAGCGTGGCTGTCATGGATTTTGTTGTAATCATCGTTAGAGCCTCAAGAAGAGATTAATTCATCCCAAGGGAGAGCCTTCCTAGGGAATTCAATATGACCAGCTCAACAAACACTTTTTGGATCCGTATGTATTTTTACACAATTCTCCTCCCTCCTTTGTCTCTCTCTCTCTCTCTCTCTCTAATCATACACACAACTGCATTGGAATCTGCTTTTGGAACCATGGAGAAACAATCTTCTTTCATTTCTTTAGAGTTTAAAAACTATAACTTTTAAAAATAATTTTAATTTTTGGCTTTTTTCCCCCCTAAATGTTATATTTTGCAGACGTTGAATTTATTTCCTCTGAGTTTAGACACTCATAGGATTCCTGATATTGGCTAGTTTCTGCTCTGGGCTATTTAAAATGAGAGCAATTCATATAGCACAGGGGAGAGAATGTGGGCTTTGATTTTAGTAGATCTAGTGTGGGCATTGGGTGACCTCAGGCAAGGTACTTTGCCTCTCAGGTTTGTTGCTTCATCTGTGGAATAAATTCTATGGCTTCCTAGGGCTTGAAATGAGGATTAAGCAAAATGAACCCTTCAGGTAGCCTAGACTTGCCTATACTATGGCTCGATAAATGTTTATTTCTATCTACTTCCTCTGTTTTAAACTCTGACACATATTTATTATGCAACCTGAGAGAGCTCTTTCAACACTGAAAAGTATTAGTTGTACCTGTCATTCACCACTTCTCACTTTTTCCATTGGCCTGTGCTTCCCATAGTAGCTTCTGAATATCTTGCAGATAGAATGATATTATTTTATATTTTATTTTTTAGGTGTTTTTATGTCCAATCCCCTATGATATGCTCATCAGCAAGTAAGTGGGCAGATGCTTTTTTAATGAGCTTTTCTTTATTTCTAATTACATCATTTGTCATGTAGTGATAACAATATTTGCTCCTGTGAAAGAAATTAATTAGAAAGTTGAAAAAAATCCATCAGTCTCAGGTATTCGTGGTAGAGATGTAAGGTGGTAGTGTTGTTACCATTGATCTACCTCACGATTTCTCTGATCAGAGGATACTCAGCTCTATATTTATCACTCTTTTCTCTCTGTGTGGCAGGATTCCCAGCACAATCTGCAAATTGGCAAGCGGTGAAGTTTGTGCAGACACGAGTGTCAGTTAGAAATAGAGTGACTATATAATTTGTTGTTCAAATGGGAACACATGTGAAAGTGAGAAGAGGAGCTTTTCATGATTGTGTTGGCTCAACAGCGGTAAAGCAGGGCCATCCAGGGCAACCATAGCGACTCCCATTACCCCAGAGGGGTACCAAGGTTATCTCTGCCTTGCAACAGCACCCCCACCCCCAAAGTAACCCCAATAATAAGACATGGAAGCAATTATAATGCTAATTGAATTTTGTATGCACTCTGCAGTATGCATTTCTTTACCACTGTCTATTAGTATCTAAGGTAGAGTGGTCTTGGCTAAATTAAGTATATTATATGGAAGAGAAGGAAGAGAGGAAGGAAGAGAAGATTCCAGGTTTGGCAGAAGAGAAATTACATGGTGTCCTTTTAATCATGCAACTCATAACTTAAGGAGGGCCATGGGTATGGTGCTACTGACCTATCTCGCTGGTCTCCCCACCCACCCTCCAGACCCCAGACTCTCTGCTAATTAATTTGTGCCCCTGGGCAGCATCCTGCCAGTTCTAAGGATCTTCTCTGAAAGGCAACATCATCAGTTTTACTCCAGGAGAACTTAACTACAATTTACTTTATAGAATTGGGAGAGAAATTTCTTTGCAAACAGAAGATGTGTGAATACTACTACTATTCATTCTCTAAAATTCTAAAATAGTAATACTACCACTATTATTCATTCTCTAAAACTGGTCTCATTTTATTAGAAGGGGGCTCTCTGAGGACTTGTAATGTCTTCGGTGACATGGTAATAACCGCTGAGACCACAACTCTGTCTTTTCATGAAATAAATCAACGAAGAATTTAAAATAAAGATGGATATTTAAAATGTTTTGCCTATGAGTTCCTATTATCCAGTTGGAAATGATACGCCTCTTGATTTGTAGTCAGTCAGCAAATATCTTTTTTTTGTAAATAAAAAGTGATGTTCTTGAGCAAGGTCGATGCTGCCTTTTGCTATTGCTCACCTATGCAATAGGTTTTTGTGGCTTGGCCTACTAGAGCCTGTTAGTCACTGTAACAACATCTTAATGGTAAATTTTGTCCATCCCGGTATTAGAAAGAGGACAGAACTTGAAAGACAATCAGGTTCAGACCCAGACCCCGCCTTTTATCTGCTATCTGGCTTCAAACCAGTCTCTTTATCACGGTGGCCCTCAGTATTCTTATTTGTCTACTGCTCATTTCTGGATCAAATGAGATCACATGTGTCCAACACTTTAGGTAGCCTATAGACACAAAGTTAATAAACCTAACTAGGATGTAAGCACCACGAGAGTGGGCATTCTGTTTATTTCTCTACGTTGTACATCTGTGAACTCCATACATATTAGTCGAATGAATGAATAGTATTGACTAGAAGAATAGTTGAGAATTTTAACATGTCACCATGGATTTATTTAGGCTAGTGTTGTACCTTCTGTCTCTCCTGTTCTGAGCCCAGAAGTAAACAAATATGAAAGATAGGGTCAGCACATGTCCATAGTTCTTCAAGTGAATTCCTAGTGAATAAAATTTACCAGTAAGACCCTGTTAGAGTGGTAATTAGGCTCTTCAGCCAGGCCACAAAAACCTAGTGCTAGGTGAAAAATAGAAAAAGACAGCCTCACCTAGCTCGAAAAGATCAACCATCAATATATCTGTTTGCTCCTCCCTTTACTCCAGCATCTATTACACGTGTAGGTCATTATGAATCGCCGTCACCTTACTACTTGTGGCCAGCAGGATCTCAGAACATGTTAGAAGTGAAGAATCTTGGGCTGGCCATGGTTTTACTGAATTAGAATCTATAATTTTTTTAAAAAAGACTTTATTTATTTATTTATTTATTTGAGTGGGAGGGGGAGAGAACAAGAGTAGGGGGGAGGGCAGAGGTAGAGGGAGAAGCAGGCTCCCCATTGAGTAGGGAACCTGATGCAGTGCTGGATCCCAGGACCCAGAGATCATGACCTGAGCTGAAGGTAGACGCTTAACCAACTGAGCCACACAGGTGCCCCCAGAATCTGTATTTTAACAAGATACAAGTGATATAAGTGACACCTGAGAGGATCTGCTCTAAGAAAGAAGGAGAGCTCTTTGGGGTCTTCTAGGAACTTACAAT
This sequence comes from Vulpes lagopus, assembly GCF_018345385.1. Lineage (NCBI taxonomy): Eukaryota > Metazoa > Chordata > Mammalia > Carnivora > Canidae > Vulpes > Vulpes lagopus. The sequence continues at coordinate 11,866,220 of NC_054831.1, forward strand.
TTATGTGAAGACAAAAATGCACACATGTAGACATTTCAGGCCACAAGCCTCAGTGTGCACAAAATATGACTTTACTTTTCCTGTAATTCAGTTTAATTCCTATTTCTAGCTCCACATTGCTGGCATGATACAAACTTCATCTTAAACAATCTGCAGTTTCCCTCACTCTCTCCTGACCTAACAGCAAGGTGTGGGGGATGAGGGATGATCAGTTCATCAGTCTTGTGTTCAATAGGGTGTCCTCTGAGATTTCCATGGGCTGCTTTGATCCTTGATCTCTTACAAATGTGATCGTCGTTTTTTCTTATGGGCTTCTTTGAGTCCCGTGACTTAAGTCCTATAAACTGATGTCACGTTGGGGATTTCAGTAAGACTTCCAAGGCTCAGGGGGCTTGGACACCGTCCATGAGTCTCTGCTCAAGAAGTAGACCAGGTAAAGAGCATATGTCTCTGTGTGTGTGTCTAAGTGTGTGTGTCTCCATGTGTGTCTGTGTCTCTTTGCATATGGGTGTCTCTGCGTGTGCGCGTTAGCAGAGAGGGGTTTTGTTCTGAGACACATTCAGGAATCTGCTCTCATTTCTCCATCTCTTATTCTTACCTCAGGTCAGGAAACCTGTTTTTCTACCCTGGGAATATTCTTTCTTCTCTTGTTTTCTTCTCTTTCTTCAGAGGCAACCCTGAATAGTGATGTCTACCTGAGAGGTACTAGCATGGTCTCTTAATGAGTTTAAGTTCTTGGAACCACGGATACCAGAAGATTCTGCTACCATAATTGCCTGGGGCACTGGGCCTACTCTTGCTTGTGTGGGGGAAGAGGGGCACATTACCATGGAGTAAAACCAAATAAAGTCATATTTCAGAAATACTATTTCACTACAGGAATGGAAAAGTGAAGAGAGATCATAAAGGTAAGACATCCAGGGGGCCCTGACAGTAGTAGCACGTGAATGAGTGAATCACTCATGAAGGACAAGCCATGCGTGTTACCATCTTTAACCAAGGAAGACCGAGTGCCTCTCTGTGTTAATGTGCGTGTGCCTGGCCCAGCACTGCACAACCTTCAAGGATGAATTTAAAGATGCCCGGTGCTTCTGAGTGGGGCCTGGAGGGTACTGACATTCATTCCATCTGTACTGTTGTCACCTACTCATGAATGGTAAGCTGTTGTGGAGACACCATGTCCCTCCAGCCACAGTGAATCTTTCAAGGGCTGTGTGGCTCAGCCACTTTTGATTGTTTATGCTCCCTCGGCCGACCACATGGAGGTTGTTTGATGTTCAGCTATCTTCAGTTCACTTCACAATCCCCTTCCAAATGACAAACATCCCAAAGAGTGAAAGGTGTTAGGTATGGAATTAAGTAGTGTTCTGTCTTACAGATACGTAGGCACTGCTCACTGGGAGACTCAAGCTTGAGTTTTCAATGCAAATGAGACTTTCTTTTCCTGTCCTTTTTTTTTTTTTTGGTCTCTCTTTGTCTATTTGCTTCTTTCATTTCACCTTGTGGGACTATTGAATATTTTCCCAAGCTAGTACCTTCTGTGATGATGGAATAGTAACCTCTACAGTAACAGACCCTGCCTGGGGCCTCATGAAGACTGTCCCAACTTGCTTGGTATGCAGACAAATAGCCATCTATTTGTCTTCTTCTTTCAATCTTTAGGTGTGCTACATTCAGAACATCTTCTTCCTGCGATAGGACGTAATTACATGGGAAAGGTGTCTCTTACCTGCTGGCATTTGTAGGTAAAATAGCATTTAGGCACATGATTTGGAACCAGTCTCATTGGAGACATAGGAGTTGCTGTCTCATTAGAGTCATCTTACAGTTTTTAAAGCACTTTTTAATTCATTTGAGCTTCACAACAACCTATAGAAATAGATGACAGATTTTTCCTGTTTTATGAATGAAGAGATTACAGCTAAGCGACTTGCCCGAGGTCATATAAGCAATAAATGGGATACGTGGAACTTTAGCTGATCTTCTTAGAAGCCAATCTTCTGCATCTAAGACTTCTGATGTATGTTTACCAGAGTGACATAGATTTATTTCTTCATTCAAGTTTTTATTTTACTTGTGTAAGTGGATTGGCATACTATACTGCCTTTGATAGATTTAACATCCCTAAAATTCAAATAGATTGGCTTTTATGATAACAAGTGTGCACACCTGTGGATTTTGCTTCCTTAGCATGCAGCCCTTTTACTTTTGATAGCAAAACGTTGATTTTCCTTTGAAGACAAAATCTTCCCTGTTACATGTAGGTTTAGCGGGGGTAGTACCGTGGCTCCTTGCTGGCCTAGGGTTGAGCAGCATCTCTTAGCTAGACTGTCTTGGGAATTGGGTCTTCAGCTGAATGACTTAAGGATGAGACAGTTTTTCCCAGTCTATGGCAGCATTCCCCCAGAGACTATGAACTTTTGTTACCTAGATCTTTGGAAATTTCTTGTGCTTAACCCATTTCTGAAGTCTGTATGATCTGATTTTCTTTGATTTTATGAATTTCTCCATATTTTTCCAGTGAATTCCTTTGTGATTAGTTTAGCCAGATTGATTTTAGTTGCTTATGCCAAAAGTTTCCTAGCTTATACAGGAATTATGAAAGAAATCAAAAGGAGAGGGATCCCTGGGTGGCACAGCGGTTTGGCGCCTGCCTTTGGCCCAGGGGGCGATCCTGGAGACCCGGGATCGAATCCCACGTCGGGCTCCCGGTGCATGGAGCCTGCTTCTCCCTCTGCCTGTGTCTCTGCCTCTCTCTCTATCTCTCTGTGACTATCATAAAAATAATATGTGACTATCATAAATAAATAAAAATTAAAAAAAAAAGAAATCAAAAGGAGAAATAAGATTTTTCTTGTGGCATATTTAACTATAGTATTGTCAGATATATTCTCTCCTTTTTCTTCCAAGAAAGGAGTACACCTTCCTACTCCATGGGACTTGGCTATGTGACTGTCTTTGGCTTCATGGTAGGCAGAGGATACTTCCCTACCCCCTTGGTTTTGGGCTTAAAATGTGATTTGCTTAGGCTAATGGAACATTAGTGGGTGTGACTCAACAGAGCTCTTGTAGGGTAGCTCCTGGGCTCTCCCATTCTGCTGTTGCCATTCCCAGGTTAGTTTTCAGGTTCCAGGAGGAGGATGAGAGACATGGTTCAGAGTCACCCGGTTGAGCTGCCCTAGCCTGGATCAGCACATCCCCAGCCAATCCACAGACATGTGAGCTAAATAAATGTTTACTGTTGCATACCATTGAGATTTTGTAGCTGTCTTTTATGCAACATTTTTGTAGCAAGAGCAAACCTATACACGAATTTGTATTTTTAAGTACTGTGCTGGCTGCAAGAAAAACCTAAAATATGTGGGGCTGGGTGGCGGGTGTAGGTTGGAAAAATGTTGAAGAAACTATCATAAAAGCCTGAAGAAATGGTGACTCATGTTATATAACTGTGAAGCATTTGGTATAACGATCTTCTGTGGCAAACTGGAAGATAGAAATATAACCAATGAACTCGTGGACTTGGGCAAGATGGTTTCTATTAGAATGTTGAAGTATTAGCTGGCTTCTTTTAGCTACATATGATGAGCTCAGAAAATAACTAGCTGGTTTGTAATAGAAATTTGGGGAACTATAGAGAACCCAGAATTTGCCTGTTTAGGGAAAAACAAGTTTCTCATACCAGCTTTCCATTCAGTAAGAGATTCTTAAGTGAAGGCATAGGCTGGGAATGTACTTAGGATCCTCATCTCCAGCAAGAGGTAGACTTCCACTCCAGCCTTTGCTCCAAGGCTTAAAGACCAAAAGCAAATGTTGGGCTGTAACACCTTTAAAAATCCCTGGAAAGGACTCAATGACAACTAGAACACACTTTCAGCTGGAATCAGGAGGCTAAGGGTGTGTCCCACAGCAACCTGATTTATCCAGTACCAGTAATTAAATCTAGAAAGAAAGAGGTGTGTCTGGAAAATAATGGTGGGTGTGGCTTTTGTAGGCCACAGTTGTGAACTATATATAAATATAGCAGATGTTCATTCATTTAAAGAATTGTTAAAAGAATTCTAAACAAAGGACTTTTTTCTTTTACATACAGAAAATGTCTAAGCAACTAAAACCTAGACATCTACCCTGTGCAAATATGCCCAAGACAATGAACAACAAAGCAACAGAAGTTGTAATTTAATGGGATGTCAATTAGGGAAGAAATAGAAAGAAATAGAAATTTTAATATAATGAAACATCAACATCTGATGTGTCAGATAGTTCCCTTCCCTGCCAGGAATGAGACGAAATTATATTGCTATTAGTGGACTATGAACACGCAGAGTTTACAATAAGAAAAGGCCAGTGTCAGTGATATAGGGGGATATTCATAAGGCATATGATAAACATTAAGAAACAAACTTAGAGCAGGAAGTTCAGAATTAGAGGCAGATGAAATAGCAGCACTTCTCGTGAGATCTTTGAAACTGAAGAGACAACACTGAAAAACAAGGAAGACCAAAATTAAAGTTGGCTGTAATGGGTCTGTTATGTCTTGGGTTTTATTCAGTCCATTTTATCACTTTCTGTTCCCAAACCACCAATATTTATGAAGTTAAAAATGGAATTAATGTACTAAGACTGTTAAAAAATAATAATTTTAACATGAGAGAGATTGATTTGGTCTTCCTTATCTTTTACCAGTAAAAATTAGGAGCAGCTTTTGAAAATCTTTGTATGATACAGTCCAATGAACTTGGCCCATGTTCAGTCTTGGTAAAGAACCCCGTATCTTCTGTTTTCTAAAACTTTCTTTTTTTTAAGTGGGATTCTTCCCTTGTTGAAGCTAAGATCCAAAGATTGAGAATTACCATAGCTGAGTTATTAGAAATATATTGTCCAATACATAAGCCACTAGCCACATCAGATCCACTCCAGCACATTTTAGGCATTCTTTTTTTTTTCTTTTTTTAGAGATTTTATTTATTTATTCATGAGAGACACAGAGACAAAGGCAGAGAGAGAAGGAGGCTCCCTGTGGGGAGCCTGATGTAGGACTCAATCCCAGGACCCCAGGATCATGACTTGAGCCGAAGGCAGATGCTCAACCACTGAGCCACCCAGGTGCCCCCACATTTCAGGCATTCAATAGCTATTGCTTTTATGCCATAACCCCCCCCCATTTTTGGTGTTATTCAGTGCCAAAGCAGTAATGAAAATCATAAGTGATACTAAAGCAGTAAAAATTCAAATTATCTGCAAAATAATTGTATAGATTATACATATGTGGTACCTTCCTCTGGATGCAGATTTCTTTTTTGACCTTCCTCAATCTTCCTTTGTGGTAGTTCAAGCTGACGCCCCAGAAGTCTCGCGTGGAAGGTGAAGAAACTCTTTTAACACGTGGTGAATTGAGTGTTTGCTCTGTGCTACTCTAACTGGTTTGGGGGTAGGTTCTAAGTTTGGCAACTTTAATGCTGGGAGCTTGGGTTAATTTTTCATCTCTGGGCTCGAAGTAATGATACTTGATGAGAACTATTTTTTTTTTTAATCAGTAAGTGCTCCTATTAGGACAGAAAATGAACTCACAAATTCTTCTGGAGTCTTGTTATTTCTGGGTGATAACTTGGTGTAAGCAGTTAGAGCCCAAGTACTTTCCTTGTATATGAAAAGCTTTGTGTTCTTTGTACCTAGAAGTGTACTTTAACATTTGCTCAAATTTGCCTCTGGTGTTTTTTTTTTTTTTTTAAATAAAAGAAATAAAATGCCTTCTGTTCTTTTTAGTACAATTCTACACATAAACCCTGAGAACAAAGGACTGTTTTGACAGTACAGAGTTCTAAGAAAGAGATGCCTAGATTAAACAAACGGTAGTACCACTACATCTCCTGCCAAAGGAACAACAGTGCTTGGGTGATGTTTTCCAGGCAACTCTATGGCATAAATCTTTAATCCCACTGCCTTTCATGTGACATTTATATATAAAAACTGTTTATAGAGCAATGAAACCTTTACTTGTGTTCATTAGGGTTTATCAGGGCCGCCAATGCTTCGATACTTATGATATAACTGCTCACAATACGTCAGCAAATATTATCAAGGCATTTTGCTTTTGCTCTTTGTTTGGATTCTTACCAGAACCAAATAAGGTACTGATGTACCAGTTACCAAAACAAGGTCAAGGACAAGAAGACAGAGGACCTTATGCAGCTTGTACTTGCAGGCTCCAGTGTCGAAGCACCGTGGATGTTTTGCGTCAGGCCAGCAGGGAAGATTTTCTCTTCACAGCATCCATGAATGTTGACTTAATTAATCTTCACAGAAAATGTAGGCAAGATAAATTTGATTTAATTTAAATAAAAGAAGACTGGTCCAGGAATGGATAAATTGGCAGGCTATATTAGAAAATAATCTGCCCAATTTAGACAATCGTGGATGTTTTAGAATCATAGATCTGGAAAAAGGCCATTGAGAATAATTTTTCCATTTATTGAGTAAATGAGAAAACCAATTTGCAGGGATATTCAGCACACTGTATGAGGCTCTTGATTGCAAATGATGAAAACCCAACTCAAACTAGATTTTGTGAAAAGGTTAGTTGATTGGCACAGGTAATTGGAGAGGCAAAGAGGTACGCTTGACTTTGGGCATAGGTGGCACCAGACCTCATAGATCTACTTCTCTCACCTGGCTTCCCTCTTATCCTCTCCCCAGGAGGTGGCACACGGGCCCCCAGTTGTTCCAGATGCATATGGTCTTCAGTATTCCTAGTTGTAGAGAAAGAACAGCTGTCTTTCATTGACAAGGGTCCTGGGGACATTATGATTGGCTCAGTTTAGGGCAGATGCACGTTCCTGATCTAATCACCTCCCCAGAGAGATGGGCTCAGTTCTGCGGTTGGACTAGCCTAGGTCATGGCCATTCCTTCTGCAGGAAGGTGGTATTGATCCCACCTGCCCTATGTGGTCTAAGGGGGATTCTATAGAATAGTGGTGGAGTCACTTCCCAAAGGAAGGGATGCTGAACACACCAGAAAAATATATGCCCACTCTGACGAGTCATTGACAGCTGTAAGTGGAACATGAGGTATGTGAGTCTCAACTCCATGTTTCTTTGTTTTGGTTGATTCTTAGTGTCAGTTATTTATAGTCTAGAGATGGCAGGTGTGTGTAAGTTTGTAAAAATCAGTGTACACCATTTGCACTTGGGTTTGGAAGGCTTAGGGTTAACAGAGGGGGAGGCTGATGATTGGAAGGAGCTGTCTCTTTACTAGGAAGTCCGCAAATGGATCATGGACCAAAAAATATTGAGAAACTTTGTTCGTCACTAAGGCATGCTTTCTTCTTAAAGTGGTTACATGTGAGTTACTATAAAATTCAACAGTCGCCTGGGCTTTAAGGTCGTGCCTGATAGGCAAAGGAAAACCTGCACATTTGGGATAAAGAACCTAATGTCTGGAGTTTTATCTGAAACTTTTGAGTGTAAAGAGGGAAAATCATAAAACAAAACAAAACACTGGCTTGTGTTTTCATGAGAAAAAAGGTGCCTCCCGAGAGTCATATCTCTTTTGCTGACAGTCCCAACTGGAATAAGGAAATTTAGCAAATGCAATTTAACAAATGAAAAACTTTTTTAGTAATCTGGAAACTTGCAGACCTTGAAACAATTCTGTTCTTATTTATTTCAGTTTTAATTCAATCAGGTCTAATTCAATGTCCCCATACTTCATTTGAGAAAACTGTAAGAACAAAGACCACTGTGGGAGTATTTCTGGTTCTAAGACCTTAAAGAGTTAATACTAATACATGAACAGATTCTATTTGAGCATGGCACCATCACAATCTGTGTGAGGGAACAGAAGAAAGAAGATGCTCTGCCTTTGTTATCAGGTGTCAATAGATTTTCTAGTCCATTTCCCTTTGCCCTAGAACGGTGGTCCTCAAACTGTAATGCACACCAGAATCACTTGGGAGGCATGTTGAAACCCAGATGGCTTGGCCTCATCCCCAGAGTTTCTGATTCAGGAGGTCTGTGGTGGGCCCTGTAATTTGCATTTCTAGCAAGTTACCGGCGTGATGCTGATGCTGCTCATCTGGGACCACACTTGGAGAACCACTCCTCTTCACAAATCTCAAAGCTCAGCTCTGGATGAGTCATCATGATCCATAGTTCCAGCTGAGATTGGGGGTTGAGGCTGCCCTGGGGCCATCAGCATAGCCAGTTTCCAGTAGTGGTGATGGTCTGAATTATGGCATAGGCACAGTTCCAGAAAGGAAGCTTACGGGTGAACACAGGACTCCAGCTCCCGTGTGGGGTAAAATGGCAGGGTTTGCATCCTTGGGAAGATGTGCCAAGCAATAATTAAGCAGGTGGTTAGGGCTCTTACCTGGACTTTAAGGGTGGTTTCTAGGACTAGATAGGAATTTGAGTGCCAATTAGGATAGAAATCTAGTTGAAGAGCCTGGTGCTATCATGGTCATAAGAAAGGCTGAAACTGGAGGCCATGTGAATCCCCGGGCAGCTTACCTTGACTAGATTTAAGGCAGCAAGGCCAATTGTAGTCTCATGCATGAGGGAGGCCTGTGCTGAGGAAATTTGGAGCCAAGACTAATTCAGGATGTAGACCTAATTGTATCTGAATATATGTTTCCTGTTCGGTGCCTGTCATGGTCGGGATTAGGGCAGGTAAGGCCTCGCTGGAAAACTATTTTGCTTCTCAAACATCTTTTGACTTTGGAATGCACTAAGAAATACAAAATACATGATAAAATAGTACACACACATATACATACACACACACTTTCCCCAAATAATATTCCCCTTATCACGTACAATGTGCCCTATCCTGTTTTATTCTATTTCTTCCATTATATCCCATTATTTCATGAAAACAAAAACCTTTTGCTATTCAATAATTTATTTTATGACTCACCAATGGATGGAGATCAGCAGTTTGAATACGTTCACTTAGGACTCGCAATGTGTGCCATCCATAGCCTTGACCTGCAGCTGGCCTTCCCAGCCCCCATGCAGCAGCTGGCACATCGAAACCAGTTGCAGAACACAAAGGCACTTCCAGTTAAGAGGCCAAGGCCTTCCTGCTTCACTCAGATCACATTATTACTTCCTGAAGGCTCTCTTCCGGGTTAGCCTCCTTCATCGCAGAACTCTGTGGCTTACTGGATTCTATGCCTTGCAACAATTTTTGGTTTTGACTTCTTTTGACATTGTGAAGAGCCAGGCCTGGCTTTGGGAACCCCATTGGCAAGGCTGACCCTTCCTCCTATACCTCTGAGTTTGGACCAAGACAGAAAGCAAGGCTTGTCCTTCTTTCTCCTTTAAGTTCTCTTCTGCTAGTTAAATGTTTGACTAATAATTTTTTTAAAGCCCCCATCTGTGTTAAAAATAATAACTAATAAATTAAAATAACTGCTGATAAGTTCCAGTTGATAAACAAAACCACACTAGTGTGAGGAATGAAACCATGGTACAATCTGACGAGGAATCACTTCTAATATCTGTAGCAACTATAGCGTGGACAAGATGGATATTAACCAATCAATCAACCAAACAAACAAAAATCCCAACAACCCAGGTGTTTGAAGAAATAAACCTTAGTTAAATCCGTATACAAACATAACCAGAAGAGATGGTGTTGTAATAAAGCCATGTTTAAAAGAGACAGCCTGTCTGTGTCCATCACAGTAATAAAACAATGGGTAAGATAGCTGAAATGCTAACAGAACACCTATTTTCAGGCCACCCAATCAATCTCTGCCCAAGGATATATTCCAATATTTTAATGCTTAAAAGAATATCGTCACTTGTAAATTGGTATAGACACTATGGAATATAGTATGGAGGTTTCTGAAAAAATTAAAAATAGAATTACCATATGATCCAGCAATCCCACTTCTGGGTATATATCCAAAGGAAATGAAATCATTGTCTCAGAGATGTCTGCACACCCACGTTCATTGCAGCATTATTTACAATAGCCAAGACATGAAGACAATTTCAGTGTTTGTCAATGAACAAATGCATAAAGAAAATGTGATCTATACATATGGAATATTTTTTTTAGCCACAAAAAAGATGGAAATCCTGTCATTTATGAAAGCATGGGTGGATGTGGAGGATATTGTGCTAACTGAAATAAGTCAGACAGAAAGACAAATGCCATATGATCCCACCTATATGTGGAATCTAAAAAAAAAATAAAAATAAAAAAAAGTAAAAGCCAAACTTGTAGAAACAGAGAGCAGCATGGTGGTTACCACAGGCTGGCAGGGAGTGGAAATGGGGAGATGTTGGTGAAAGGGTACAAACTTCCAGTTATAAGATGAATAAGCTCTAGAGATCTACTCTTTGGCATGGCGATTCTAATTAATAAAACTATATTATATGCTTAAAGGTTGCTAAAAGAGGAGGTCTTAAATATTCCCACCACACACACAAAAAGGTAATTGTGTGAGATGATGTTAACTAACATTATCGTGTGATCCTTTTATAATATATACATGTGCCAAATGATCAGGTTATACACTTTAAGCTTATACCATGTTATATGTCAATACTTCAATAAAGCTGAAAAAAATTGTCACAGTGACCAAGAAAGGTCGTTAGAGGGTACCCCTCATTTATCACCATTGTTCAAATTTTTCAATTCAAGATGGTGCTTTCTTGTGCAGGATAATTTACCTCTTAAAATAGCTATTTTTAAGAAATCGAAATGCATAAGGAGCACCTCGGGAAATGCAGATTCTGGGCTGTTGCGTTAGAGATTCTGATTCACTACCTCCCGGGTGGGGAAAATGAATCTACATTCTAACCAAGATTGTTTCCCCCCCTGTGCCCCTCCTTTTCACCACTGGCAGTGATTTTAAGGTAGGTGATTCACAAAGGCCACGCTTGGAAAACACTGTCAGGAGATAAAGTTTATTTCAAGGGGTCGCTGAACCTCTCCCACAGATTCACATTTCGGTGACCTGACATTTGATGGAAAGACAAAGTTGTTTTTCATATTTCTTCTCTCACTCGATTAATGGTCAATTTCCAGAACTTTCCATGTGACTATTCTCAAACTCTGGCAGGCTGGCTTGGCGTGAGACCTCTCCGTTCCAAAGGCAACACAGGCTGTGTGAATACAAGAATGAGCAGAGTGGCAGGGGAGGCAGAGAGGGGCACCTGGCATTCCGACTTCTAAAGCAGCGTGTGAGTCAGCACCTGCCCCCCGTGCACAGTCACGATGGCCACCTCCTCCTTTGTAAGCATTTTTTTATCCTCAGGAAGTTCCAGAAAACTTCCCAACTCAAAATCCGAGATCACAAGTAGAGAGCAAATTTTACCTTGTGAAATCAAAGACAAATACAAAAATAAAATAAAATACCAGGTTATTTCCAGCCAGATGTACCAAAAAGAGGATCTGAAACAGCACCATAATCTTAAAAAAAAAAAATACAGTTGTAAAACATACCTAAAGAGGGAAATGCGGTTTTTAAGAACTCGCTGGCTCACGGTCTGGCTTAGTCTCAGAAATCTAGAACCTACCATCCAAAAAAGTAATTTATGCTTCTCTGGCTGAGTTCCTGATCTGTGAAATGGGACACAATGGCTTTTTGCTTCTTAAATGATATGCAGGAATATCATGTGAAACTATTAGTCAAATCTATGCTTTTCAAAACAATATTCTTGTGATTTTTTTTGTGCAAATGAGAGAATTTACCTCTAGTGGATTAGTGCCTTCAGTCAGAGAGAGAGAGAGGTGGGGGGGGGGGGACTTTCAGGGCACACCATGATAAATGACAATAAATATCAGCACCTAACCGAAAAATAAATACATAAGAATTTCTCAGAAGCTCCAGTGTGCTTAAAGCATCAAGTCCTCTGCAGATTGAAGTGATTTATTCTCAGACAATTCACCTAGAGACATTTTTCTCCAATTACTAAAGGTCTGGCGAAGAAGAATCTTGAATGACATAGTCAACAGAAGATATCTTGGAAGGGCCTCTCAGTTCCTGTTTGGGATCCAGCAAGGGGACAAAGTTAGAAACTGGGAAACATTTGGCTGGCTCCTCATCAGAAAAAGAGATATTTAATCCCATCTAGTATTACATGCGGCTTTGCTCAAAATAAAGCAGCTGCTTGGGAACTGATTTCAGGCCGTTCTGCTTAAGCAGATCCATTTTGTGTGTGTGTGTGTGTGTGTGTGTGTGTGTGTGTGTGTGTGTGTGTGTCTTCTTCAGCTGAATCTGACTTGTCAGGCTGAGAACATATGTGTGTGCCATTCTAGAAAGAATGCACATTTATTTTCCTCCCATTTAATGTTTGAACATGATCACAGTCACCAGATGGGTCAGAAAAACAATGACAGCATGGTATAAATCTTCAGAGGGTTTATCAATCTGATTGAATTGAGAAGATAAAGTGGATTTTGCTAGAAATCCAATAAACTCTCTTCACCACAAAGAATAATAAGGGTTTGTGCCAATTTTCTCCTTTATTACCATCTCTGCCCTTTCACTTTTTATTCTCTATTCTGTTCCCCTGCCTTCGTCTTCTAAGGCTCATTTTACTCTCTAAAGATGTTAGGTGAACCTCAGTTCTTCTGGACTAATTAATCAAAGAAATTGGAGACAGCATGTTGGCAGTGGAAATAGCACAGGGCTTAGAACTGGGCACACAGGAGTCTGAATATAGGCTCTTCCTCTAACCCCACTGTGTGGTCCTCGAGGCCTTGTGTCCTCGTGTAAAAACAAAACAAAACAAAACAAAAAATGAGGCTAACCTTTCCAGTCGTTGTGAGTTCTGGAGATTATGGATGTGAAGCACGCAGCATGATTTCTGACCCTGTAAAGAGTGACTATTATTATCTTGGGCACCCGAGGTTAGATTTGTTAGCCAGACTTTCATTCTCTTTAAGGAGGCAGAAATTTGTTACCAAGAGGGGAAGAACATTCTTTACTGAAGATCTTTAATGTGCCACACTTCTTGACTTTAATAGTACCATAGGGTATAACCTGTATCCTCTGATTTTGTGGTGGCCCCGACTGTGGGAATGGCTGTCCAGCTCAGTGGTTTTTTTGCAAGCACTAAAATGTTCAATTTGCTATTGTGCACTAATCAGGAAATTGCAGGCCATAGTTCTACACGCAGCCATGGGCAAAATCAAACGCCAGTGCTCTATTCCACTCTGACGAGATGCTTCGGATGTCTGCATTTAAAAATCTAAGTGGTGAAGTTCTCTTGGGACTTACTAGAGTTCCTGGTGCTCCGACTTCCCACTGTAATGAGCACATGGAAATTTATAAAATGTACCTCCTGCAGACATCTGAGGTTCAAATGCCTTCATTTTGGCTAATGAAATTAATAGCGGGTAAGATGAAAGATAAGAGATGGCACTTAGGCCGCTGTTCTTTATGGTGGCTTTCACTGGGGAAAGTAGACACTGTTCTCAACATGACTGAGGAAGCAAGAGAGGGAGCTTTTCAAATTCTGTAACACACAAGGTTATTTTTGTGACCACGTCTTAGGATTTCACATTTAAGGGAAAAAACCTCGTTGAGGAGAGGCAGGTTGAATTGAGCCATATGAGGAAGGCAGGCATGCAAAGATTGGACAAGAACATTCCAGGCAGGGTACTTACGGGCTGCAGATATCCTGAGGTGGGAGTGGATTGGTGGCTGAGGAACAGTAAGTAAGAAGGATAATATAGCTGGGATGGAAGGAATAAGGGGGGAAAGGCACAGGGTGATGGGGGTTAGGGAACAGAACATGGAAACAGGTGGAGCCAAGCAAGTTCTTGAAGCTGGACAGGTCACTAGTGGATGTCTTTAGGCAGATAATGAAATGCCTGGCAGAGAATGGCTATGGTGAGGTGGGGCAGGGTGGTGGTGGGGGCATGCATAAAGGCAGGAGTCCAGGTAGGAGATATTAGGAGATAGTAATGCCCTGTGCTGGGGAGTGGCAGCAGAGATGGACACAAGTGGACGGATCCAGGATATAGTTTGGAAGTAGTCTTTGAACAGAATGTGCTGATGGGTTGGCTGTTGGGAGCAGAAAGGATGAGGCAAAGAGTGACATCAATGACCCCTTGGTTTTCCATTTATCAAAACAGCTGGCAGCGGGTACTGGTGCAGAGCTGGGGAGGTGGGTGGAGCATGGATGGGATGACCCAGGTCTGAGGAATCAAAACCACAGGTGTTATTTTGGCTGTGTTAGTTTATTTAATTTTTTTTTTTTATTTATGATAGTCACAGAGAGAGAGAGAGAGAGAGAGAGGCAGAGACACAGGCAGAGGGAGAAGCAGGCTCCATGCACCGGGAGCCCGATGTGGGATTCGATCCCGGGTCTCCAGGATCGTGCCCTGGGCCAAAGGCAGGCGCCAAACCGCTGCGCCACCCAGGGATCCCAGTTTATTTAATTTTTATTTTTAAAAAAGATTTTATTTATTTATCCATGGGAGAGAGGGAGAGACACAGGCAGAGGGAGAAGCAGACTCTCTGTGGGGAGTCCAATGTGGGACTAGATCCCAGGATCCCGGGATCACAACCTGAGCCGAAGGCAGATGCTCAACCATTGAGCCACCCAGGTGCTCCTGGCTGTGCTAGTTTAATCCTAGTGATGGTCTTTAGAGTTTGATATGAATCAACAATGTAAATAGTGCAAGGACAGGAGGTAAGTTCACCCTCATAGAGATCAAATTACTGAAGATCATGTGCAAAGAGAAACCTAAACTATGGAGAAAACCGAATGTGACTCTGAAATGTCATTTAGACTTGCCACTTTTCCTTCTTTCCATACCTCTCAACTGCTCCTTCCGGATGCCTCCTCCCCACCAAGGTTCCCTGGAACACGTTTAGAGAGAGCACAGTGTTTTCTTTTCTCTTTCCCTGCTGGGCAAAGGGCTGGCACAGAGCTGGGGGTCATAAAATTTTTTTAATGAATAAGAGAACAAATCAAGGCATGCTGAGGCCCCTAGATCTCCACTTCAGGCTGTAATTTGGGGGTGAGAGACATTGAATTGAAGGTATGCATCAGCATTTCCTTGGTTCTGACGTGCGCTTCTCTTTATGCATGGCACAGAGTTTTCATCTTCCACCCTCATTTTGGTAACTGGCTGTTCATTCTGCTGTGCCTAGATTTTACCTTGTTAACCTTAAGCCACCCTTCCAGGCTATTGAAGACAGACCCCCACCAAGTTCTTACCAGCTCCCTGTCCTGACTGTTTTCCATCCTCACCTTGCTCTCTTGAGCCCAGGCTTATGATGAAGCTTTAGCCATTTTTCTGGCACAAATTGCTTGCTCCCAGGTCCCTGTTTCTGAGCCCTCTGGCCCATCAAGTCAGTTCATCATTCCTTCTTGGACCTGCCCAATGACAGCTGGTTGCTAGTGTTCCTATTTGCTCCCCATCACCTTTTGGTTTAACCATATGCTGCGTAACCACCCACAAGCCTTAACTGTACCTCAATTAAAGTGCCATCTCAGGGAACATAGCCAATTTGACTTCCAGGCACCTCTAACTATCCAGTCACAGCTATCATTCTTCAATCTGGCCAAGTCATTAGAGACAACTCATATTATCAAACAAAACACAGGAAAAAATAAAATATCCTATTGGTGTAAAGAAAAACAGCAGGCCCTGGTCACATGGCTCCAGAAAGTCACATGGTTATAAGGTATATTGGAGAGAGACAGAGACAGAGACAGAAAGAAAGAGGACAATAACTTGATACATTTATCTATGAATACTTCCATTTTTCAGTTGTTTATTCCCTTCATTTTCTAGGAGAAAACCTAAGGTCTGCCACACTGCCATAAATCAACAAACTTTGATTAAACTCTTACTGAGGAGTTGGATATATGCTAGGAACTAGGGGTACCAGTTGCCATCCATTCGCTTATTTAACTGATATAACTGAATCCCTTCTATGTGCCAGGCATGGCTCTGGCTCCAAATCCATCTTTGAACATCTTTGATCAAGATGAATTTCGGAGGTTCCCTCTCTTCTAGGAACCTGTAGAGAATGACAGATAAACTCCTTGGTGCCCCCCCCCCCTTTATTTTAACCCACATCGTGATTCAAATCCAAACAGCTCTAAACTATAAAATAAGTGTAAGGAAGTCCAACAAAGTATTGATTTTTTTTTCTGTGATGATAATTTCAACAATGTTGTTAAAATAAATAGCAATTATGAAATATTTTTATTTTTTCATTTTTGTTGTGGCCGTTGGCTCCTGCACATATTTCCTGGTTTGTAATCCAGCACTGCTCCTGATTAATGGGAGCAATGGACAGGCAAACAGATTTGGATAAATAATTGTGTTATAAAGAGACACACCCTATAATAGAAGTGTATCCAGACTAACAAATGTGAACACAGGTCTGTGTGAACAAGTCACTCCCTACTCCTCCTTCCTTCTTTTGCCTTCACATTCATATTCAGGGGAAATTATTTCCAGATTCGGGACAAAATGGAATGTATGAATGTAAATCACAGCTCTCACAAAAAATAAGGTAACATATGGCCATTTAGGTCTTTGTGTGAGATGAAAGTACGAACTCAGAGATATCTGCCTGTACTTGTGAAGCTTTGTAGGTCTTGTTATTGCAACCCTTAGGTGTGAATTGTGTGCACTGTGTCTGAAATTAAAGTTCAGGATAGCCGCTAGCTCAAAAGCTTCATATGCTGCTTTTCTCTTCTTCACTAAGACTTAGCTTACACAACTTGTTCAAAGGATAGCATCAAAGGATCCTTTTATCAGTTAGTTTAGGGTAATAGACTGGGGTCGAACTCTAGTCAGTAAAGGGAAACTTTTCAGACTTGGAGTTAAAATTCAATCTGTTATTCTTGGCAAATGGCCCAAGAGGGAACCAGAATTCATGGAGGAGGCTCGTTGGCTGGACAGCTATCTGATCCAACAGTTGCTATGAACAGATCACAGAATGGAATCATCAAATGAATGTTCACGCACAACTGACAGCATGGAAATATTTCCTTTTCCCCTCCATATCTGTTTCTTTAAATGCTCTTCTTAGTGTTCCTTCAATATACCAAAATCTCAGTCACTGTGAGTGAAAGAATAAACGTCTCCATGTGGACTCAATTCTGGTGTTCATTAGGTTACAGCAATCAGGAATGTATTTCCCTTGGGACTCATGTTTCTGCTTCATGTTGAAGGTGATTACTTGGCATTCAGATCAGATTGGTAATGATTTCTTGCTCTCTGATGTCCAAAGAAAGAATTCATGTCTGGTGCCACTTGTGAAATGATTAAGAACAGTGGTCAGCTGAGGCAGTGCCAGGAGGCTCTTCCTGGGTCTAATTAGTAGTCTTCCCTGCTCTTGTTGTCTTAGAACCAACCAGAAGAAGAGTTCCCAGGAGTAGAAAGAGAGGCAGAGAAGTAGGAAACTGGGTTATGAGGGTCCAGGACTATGTAGTGGATGGGCATGCTCCTACTCGATCACCGAGGGGCACTGTCTGCTGCTGGTGAGAAGTCATTACTGGACACAACCCCATTGCTCCTGAGTGCAGGCCATGGCCCTTCTGCTGGTCCAGGATGGCCTGCCTAGCCCGTGTGTACGTGAAGGTGTACTGGGGAACAGAGGCTGGTCTGTGTTTAGAGATCGACACTATATCTAAATCTGTGGTCTCCTCTTGTCCAGTCACCTTATCTGGGCTCTGCTGACCTCTCTCTGCTTTGTGTCTCACTCTGCCAAACCCAAAGAAACTTTCTGGTATCTGGTAGATGTTTTGTTCTTCCCCCACCACCCCCTTGGCAAACATGCACATGTTTTTCCTAATCTATTACTTAGGCACAGTCATCATTTCAAAAGTATTATCTCATCAGTATCACTTTCCTCATCATCCCACAAAGCTCATGGGGAGGATGGAGAACAAAAGTGTTGGTGCAAATGCAAACATGTCCCAAGATGATAAGCCTAATCAGATATATAGATATTTTAAAAAGTATAAATGGGGTGGTGGTGGTGCCTGGGTGGTTCAGTTGGTTGAGCGTCTAAGTCGTGATTTCAGCTCAGGTCGTGATCTCAGGCTCATGGGATTGAGCCGGGTGTAGGGCTCCATACTCAGTTGGGAGTCTGCTTCTCTCTCTTTCTGTCTCTCCTCCTCTCCCTGCTTGCGTGCTCCTGCTTTCTCTCTCTCTCTGTCTTAAATAAATAAATCTTTAAAAAAATACACATATATAAATGGAAAGGTAACAAATATGATTGAAATCCAATTGCTCAAACATAAGATGATAATAATAGTGAACACCCGCAGAGTGATGTCAAGCAGTGTTTGAGGGCTTTGCTTATATGAACTCAATCTTCACAATAACTCTGTGAACGTGATGTAGTTATTGTCTCCATTTTTAACAGATGGGGAAACTGAGGCACAGAGATGTGAAGCATTTAGTCACACAATTGGTAAGTCCCAGAGATGGATCAGAGTCTGTGTACTTCAAAAGGGCAACATATGAGTACAACATGCCAGTTGAAGCAAGAGGACACTCCTCTACAAATAGGAAAACCACGTGGATTTGGGTTCAGAGGGCTCTGCTGCTGGACAAGTCACTTAACTAATTTGAGTCTCAGTGTCCTCAGGAGAATACAGAGATAATGTGCCTGTTTCATAACCCTTTGTGATGAGAACAACTTTCATGGAAAGGCACCTAGCTCTAGGCCTGGAACAGAATGAGCATGCAACAGCGTTTTCTTCTTCCCTCCTATATCCATCCTAGTCTTCGTCTATCAGATTCAGTCTTCAAGTATATTGCTGTATGGCAGAAACAATATTATTAGCATCTACTCCAAGTGGAATCTTCAATTTATTTAAAAATATTAATTGAATTTTGTGGCTTATACAACAATGGCTCCCCAAAGATGTCCATGATGTAACTCCCAGAACCCGTGAATTTATTTATTAGCATTATATGGCAAAAGAGACTTTGCAGATGGAAGAAACGTTGCTAATCTTTAAGTAGGGAGATTGTCCTGGATTATTCTGGTTGGCCCAGTGTAATCACAAAGGCCCTGAAAGGTGGAAGAGGAAGGCAGAAGTGTCAAGGAGAAATGCAATAGAAGCGGCAGGAGAGGGGATCCCTGGGTGGCGCAGCGGTTTGGCGCCTGCCTTTGGCCCAGGGCGCGATCCTGGAGACCCGGGATCGAATCCCACGTCGGGCTCCTGGTGCATGGAGCCTGCTTCTCTCTCTGCCTGTGTCTCTGCCTCTCTCTCTCTCTCTCTCTCTCTCTGTGACTATCATAAATAAAAAAAAAAAAAAAAAAAAAGAAGCGGCAGGAGAGATTCAAAGTAGGAGAGAGACCCCACTCACCGGTACTGGCTTTGAAGATGAAGGGGGTCATAAGCCAGGGACTGCAGAAAGCTTGTAGAGGCTGGGGATGATGGCCCAGGGCTTACAGCCAGCAAATAAGCAGGGCCTCTAATAATCACAAGGCATTAAGTTTGGCCAGCACCCAGAGTGAACTTGGAAGCAGCTTCATCCCCACAGCCTCCTGAAGGGAAGGCAGTACTATTGACACCTTGATTTCTGCCTGCGAGACTCGACACTGAGGGCTCCGGCTGAGCCATGATCTTTCTGAACCTTGGACATGCAGAACTGTGAGATAATAAACATGGTTTTAAACTGCTAACTTTGTGGGAACTTGTTACCATGGCAGTAGAAAAATCATACAAGTATCTAGTTTGTCCCAAGAACTTGGCAAAGTTCTGGGAATACAGCTCCGAGCTGCGCAGATTGCTATCTGGGTAACAGGCTCACCCAAGTCCAGAGATCGGCAAAGGCCATTTCTTTTTCAATCCTGTTTGCCAATTGTCCCTAAAGCAAATTGCTTGCTGGTGTGTGCCTCAGTCTGCAGCTGTCAGACAGTCATAATCACACAGGGCTTTTCTCTGGAACTGAGGTATAAACACTTGTGAGCTGTTTTCCATATAGTCCTTGGATGACCTGGGGAAACTCAACTTCCTCCTAACGCTCAACTGCCTGTCTCCTCCCAAGACGTGGCTGTGCCCCTGTGCTCACGGATGTGGTTTGGAAAGATGTTGCCTCCAGTTCAGGGGGAGTGCTTATTGGATGGGATAATTAGATTATTGCCCAAATTAGTTTTTAGGAAATATCCCCATGTGTGTATTTTTTTGGCTGGGGCCCTTTTTGTAATTCTTTAGACAATGGTAATTATCAGATGAGGGATAGAATTAAAACGGAAAGACAACAAGAGTTCTCACTGTACTGATCTCAGACAAATTTGAGATCATCAGACAATTGGTTGTAACAAACCAAGGTCACATGCAAACAAACGTAATTATCTAAAAATACAAAATACTGTCCTCAGCAAACAACCTTAAGAACTGAACAAATATTTAGATTTGCCAGCATCTGCTGAAAATCTGTGTGAAATGCCTCCAATAAACTGAACAATGCTTCAGAAACACTTGGGCTAAGTAACCTGGAAAGAAATTATTCATATTTACTAAGGAATTACATAAATCAAAGCTGCACATGTCAGAATATAATCCTATCTGGAGAATTTACCTCCTGGGATAAGCTTTTCCTGACCATCTTGTCTGATTTATTACACTAGTTAAGCCTTACTTCATCCTATTTATTTTCTTAGAGTACTTAACACTGTTTAGCATTACCTTCTTGAAGTGGTTCGCTCATTCTCTCCCTCCCTTTCTAGAATATAAGCTCTATGAAGGCAGGGCCTTGCCTATCAGCTGAGATGCCATTCAGGCATCTGGTACTTACTGTGATTTTCCTCTGGAGAATCCTAGACTTTCCTCTGCCCATGTATTTTCAAGGAAGTAGAAACTGTCCTGGACTCCAGTCTTGAAACATAGGGATGCATAGCCCAAACCAATCAGCATATTCCATCCGGCTGGCTAGAAAGATTGGTTTGTGATGGGCACACAACCAAAGTCATGTCTACTAGGATAAATGTGATCAAATTTTGTTTGAGCTTTCCTGCTTGAGTCTTAAGCCTGAGAGGATGTGGGGGCTGGCATTGCTGTTGCCTTTATACCTCCACATTGAGTAATAAGAATAGATGGAAGGCTGAACCCAGAGATAGAAGAAAGAGAATCTTGATGGCACAATTTGGGCCCCATATTCTGCCATGTCGAATTCAGCATGAGCATGGAGCTTTTACTTAAATGGATCGATAAATATTTTTCTCAAGACAAAGAGCCTCAAGCTGAATTCTGACTGATAATTTCAATAAACCAGAGAAGCATAAAGTGCTGTGGAGTAATGACCTCATTAATCTGGGCGCAAAACTTCTACAACTGCAAGTGAAAAATCATGTGTATATGTGCTGGTGGGGGTGTCATTCAGCCACTCATTATTCTGTGTCTTGGGGTCCAATACACTTAGAAAATTCAAGACAGAAGAACCAATATAGTATATTCACTACTCCCTAAAATGGCAAGTAAAATCTCTGATGTAGGGCTTTGGAAACTAAATGATATTTCTGTTGTACCCAGGCTGGCAGCTCTAAACTAGTTGGGTAAGAACTTTCTACTCTACATATTGAATATCACTGGCCTTAATGCAAATTATTGATGAGGTGAATTAGTTTGAGTTCACAAGATATTTTAATTTTTTTATTACTATTTTCCTATGTATTCAGGTAGCTATGGAATGGCCAAAAGACATAATCCATAAAAGCCAGAAGCCCTGAACATAGTTACTTCAAGAGTGTTTCCTTAAAGAAGATTGGTTGACTGATGTATTGTCATGAGAGACAAGATGGCTGTAGTGCCGGATATACTGGTCACAGTGGGGAGTATAGTAATCTGACAGGTGCTATATCTCAACCTGTTGTTCAGAGACTTGTTTTTATTTAATATTTTAATGTGAAGAAGAAAGAGAAAAAGGTGGAATAGCGTGTCCAGAGAATTATGTAGAGGCAAAAGAGCAGACTTGCAAGAAGAATCTTAACGCACTAGGAAGAAAATCAATAATAAATTACTAGTCCTGCTCTTGGAAACCCACTGGACACATGCTGAAGTTTTACGTATTTATTAGTAAGGGCTTTTTGTTAGAGTGTAGATGGTAAGAAAAGAAATTATTTGGAGAGCTGGGCCTTGATAATCTCAAAAATCTCGAAAAGAGAAAAGCAAAGAGACATTGTAGGAACGAACATTTAAGGATATACATCCGAAGGTATGTCCTAAACTGTGTGCCTCAGTTCTAAAGGTTGGCAAACATCACAGAACACAGCACAAATGCCCGTAGTAAATGTCTAAAATTACTTTATGTAGATACATGTGTGACCAGAGGGAAAGGTTGAGATTCCAGAGGGCTGCCTAAATACATGGCAAGTATTGGAGACCTGGGCCCAGGAAGATCAGTGATTCTTTTTCCCTATTTGGATCGCACACCTTAGTGAAAGGGGTAAAAAGCATGAATCTAGTATATCCAGAGTCAAAACATCAAGACTGACTCAACACTGAGCTAGCAAATAGCTGACCTCACATTCTCTGATTGCCTACATATAATAGGAGTTAAATAGTTCTAGCTTCAAAGGAAGGGGTCAAAATAAGAGTCTCTGTGGAAAATGTGCCTTCTACCTATCAGATCCAGGCTTAGTCAACAGGAGGCTGGCAGATGAGGCACAGCCAAAGCGGAAAGAGGAGAGAGATGTGCCAAGGCAGACAGTCTGACCAAGTCTAGCAATGGGTCATAAGAAGAAATGTGAGTGGTTGGGTGGAGTAACTGAGAGTTGGTGACAAACAAATGGCAGAGGTGCAGAGAAGCAGGTGTCCCAGAAAGGTAGGATACAGGACTCCAGTAGGGAAAGCTATGGCTCAAACAAGGCAAAGACTCCTTGTCTTTAAATGCTTGGAGTAGAGGGTAAGACATTAAGAACAAATGTCAAATGTAGGGGAATTGGATAAACAAGATTTCTGGATCTCAAGCACAAGGATGAGATGATTTTGGGCTGGCAGGGATCTCCGGTGGCTGAGTCTTGGTTCTGCGCTCTTTCAACTCTAGAGTGAAGCTCAATCTGCTGTGGATAGCTGTGAAATCCCAGGTCAGGAGATCAGAGGGCCATGTGGTAAATAGGATGTAGATGTTCATTATAGGTCTTTATTCCTCAAATTTCTGTTCTTGGCCATCCTTTCTTCACTCTCTTTAGATGGTTTTCCTCATGGTTTCAGCTTCTATCTAAAACCTGGAACTTTACTCAGCTCTTTCTCTCAATTATCTATCTATCTATCTATCTATCTATCTATCTATCTATCATCTATCTATCTCTATCTCATGTTAAAAATTGCCCTTGAACATCCTTGGGATATTTTTGGCTGCCACAGCATGGGATATAACTATGTAACCACAGGAGATAAGGAAACTACCTCGAAAGACTACCTTATTGGAAGTCAATGATTCATGTGATACCATTATTCATTCATTCATTCATTCATTCATTCATTCATTCATTCATCTGTCCGTCCAAAGCGTATTTACTTTATGAAATCCCTGATTTCATGAAACTTATAGTGTAGAACCTAGTTTCATTTCTTAGTCCTGAATCTCCTAGACATTTCAGATTCTGTGTGTTCATGTCATATTCATGAAAAAACATGTTATTTGTTGTATGGTTGGTCTGAAATGTTGCATATTTCAATGGCTTCTTATTAACAAGCAATTTTTGATCTGAGAAAGTAGCTTGGTAAAGATCTTTGGCAGTTTCTAGGATCTTCAAACCAAACTGCTGCATGATAACACCTTACAACACTCCACCAATTGGTGACGCACAAGTGAAAAGTAACAATAGGAAAATAAGTTAATGTTTCTGATTAGAGATATATGTTTCTTATGGAAAACATAAATAGAGGATCCCTGGGTGGCTCAGCAGTTTGGCGCCTGCCTTTGGCCCAGGGCGCGATCCTGGAGTCCCGGGATCGAGTCCTGAGTCCTGTGTCAAGCTCCCGGCATGGAGCCTGCTTCTCCCTCTGCCTGTGTCTCTGCCTCTCTCTCTCTCTCTCTGTCTATCATAAATAAATACATACATCTTTTAAAAAAAGGAAGAAAACATAAATAATCAAAAATAATAAAATTACTTATAATTCTACTACTTAGAGATAATCACTGCTAATTATCCAATGTATTGCTTGCCAGTTTTTATACGTGTATATGGCTACCCTATACTGTTTCATGTTTTTCTTTCTATATATTATATCATAAATTACCTTTCTATAGCATCACCTTAGTGGCTATCCACTGTCCCATCCTGCAGATATACTGTAATTTATCTAATTACTCTCATACCACTTGAATATAGGTTGTCTCCAATCTTTTCAGTGTTATAACAACAAACACTTATAATGTAATCTTTTCCATTTCCTCTAGGACAAATACTTAGAAGAATTTATGGCACAAAAGATATAGAAAACTTTCAATGCTTTTGTTATATGTATGTCATCGAATTTCAATCCAGAAAGATTTTATGCCCAAATTTACGATGAACAAATGTTATTAATTCCTTAATTATACTATGAACCTGACTATACAAACTCTCCCGATACACGAATACGATCGAATTGACTGTTAAACCTTTTGCTTTCCTTTCTTTGCATGTATCCTTTATCTGGCAAATGAAAGAAAGTATTGCATATTCAGACAAAATACCTGAAATTCTGGTGGTTAGGTCCTACTAGACCATGTGTAATGGTGTATTAGATAAAACTATTTTAACAAGTTTATTTATATGTGTTAAATATATCAAGTGGCCAGCGTCCTGATGTCGGGTTAACCTCACGTTGATTGCACTTCTGGGTTGTAGTGGGACACAGAGAGTCATTTCGGGCTTTTAAGAATGCGTGTCTTCAGAGCAGTTCTGGCTACATGAAGCTTTGTTTCCTTAGGCATCTAGAGAGAAAACAGATGAAATTGGTGGCTATTCCCCAACCTCTCATTGTTCTTGAGCCATGTTAAAGCCAGAAGTTTTCAAAACTTTGGAAAGTGGGTTATGGCATCTCTTTTTCCTTTTCTTTTCTTTCTTTCTTTCTTTCTTTCTTTCTTTCTTTCTTTCTTTCTTTCTTTCTTTCTTTTCTTCTTTCTCTTTCTTTTTTTCTTTCTTCTTTCTCTTTCTCTCTTTCTTTCTCTTCTTTATTTTCTTTCTTTCCTTTTTTTAATGGCATCTCTTTTCTTAACTTTTGTTTGAAATTACTTCTGGCACAGTTTTACATGGTCTTCCTTAATGTCTCAAAGACTGCTATCCCCAAAGCAGATCTTTGACTTCTTGCAGCATTTTAGCCTGGAAAAACCTCACTCTTTGGTGGAAGAAGTGTGGTGGTTAAACATGTCCATAGATTCTTTGCTGCTCCCGCCTATAGGAAGTATAGTCTGTTTCCCTTCCTCTAGAATTTGGGATGGTCTTGTGACCTGCTTTGATCAATGAAAAGGGAAGGAAGGAATCCTGAACAATTTCTAGACCTAGCCCTTAGCAAGTCTAGCAACTTGACCTTTCGTCTCTTGGAGTGTAGCTGCCAGGCTGCAAGGAGTCTCAAGCCAGGGTGCTGAGTGATGAACTACCAGGTGGAGAGAGGTCTCAGTGAAAGAGAGGCTCTACTTGATGTCCCAGCTCCAGGTGTGCTCTGAGCTGGACCCAGCTGCATGAGTGACCACAGTCAGCTAGTACTACACTCATGGAGTAGAACTGTCCCACTGAACCCACTTGGCCCCTAAAATTATGAGAAAAATTTTCTAAAATTTTTTTAAGCTAGTCAGTTTGGGGCATCATATTATTATGCACAAATAAATAACCTAAATAGAAAAACAAATGTGTAACTTCAAATCATAGTAATACTGGCTCTAAAGAACTAAGTGATAGAATATGAGTGGATATTAACACTTATCTGGAGAAGTTTGAAAAGTCTTTCATGGAGGAACGATACTTGACTTCAGTTTTAAGGAATCAATCAGAGTTTCTGAGCAGATGAGGGGGAAAGAGTCTTCTCAATGGAGTAAGCAGTCCAAAAGATGAGTTGGAGACTTGAAATAATGGGACATCCTCAAGGGATCTGATAACTAATATTGACAGGGGTTTACTCTGGTGGTCTAGAGAACACTTCTGGGTAAAATTAGGAGGAGGAATAACATCAGTAATCTCACACTTTTCTTTCTTTTGTATCATTTTATCAGGGGGTAAGACCCTGTAGTTGATGCATTTCACCTCCTCACATTTACAGGGCCAAACATTTTCTCAAGTATTAATGAGACAAAAGGAACTGCTTTTGTTGAAAGGCAGTGTCTGATCCTCATTTACTATTCTAGCTAAATGATTAATTCATTCCAGAAACAAAAACAAAGACATAGCCATATTATAAACATGAATTCCTCAAGAAACCCGTCTATGGACCACCTAGAAGGCTCTCAGGGACCACCAGTCAGGATTGGTCTGGGCAAGATTATGACGTGGTTGGAGTTTATCTTGGTGTTCCCAGCCTCCCATCTCTGTGTCTTCAATTCAGTGTCTCAGTGGCACCATGACCTCATCTTCTCTATGAAAATCTGCTTCCCAGAGAGAATTAGATACACGTGTTCTTACTTAGAAGCATGACCCCCAAAAGAGGGGTATTGCCTCTGCCCCAGAGGGATGTCCATTGTACTTGTTAGAAGACAAGGACTTAAGCTAAAAGGATGACTCTGTGATGGTGGACCCCCTTTTTTAAGTAAGCAATTTAGTGTGGGGTGTCTGGATGGCTCAATCTGTTAAGTGTCTGACCCTTGGTATTGGCTCAGGTCATGATCTCAGAATCGTGAGATGGAGCCCTGAGTTGGGCTCTGTGCTCAGAGCAGACTACTTACTCCTCTTCCTCTGCTCCTCCCTCTGCTTGTGCTCTCTTTCTCAGATAAATAAATAAATAAATAAATAAATAAATAAATAAATAAATAATAATTTTTTTAAAAAAATTAAGCAATTTAAAAAAAAAAATTAAGCAATTTAGTGTGAAAGAATTTGCGGTTGATATAAGGAAAGAGAACATGCTGCCATCTCAGTTTTTCTATAATCACATGCTTTTAAGAGACTGTCCATGCCTCTCATAGTCAATCCATTCAGGAAGTCATCAAAAGAAAGAGGCTAGGGTCAGGCTAGGTGCGTGGAGAATTCAATTGTTAAAAATAGTTCATGACCTCAAGGAGCTCATAGCCTAGTAAAAGAGGTAAGAAATGGAACACCTGGGTGGTTCAGTGGTTGAACATCTGCCTTTGGCTCAGGTTGTGATACTGGGGTCCTAGGATCGAGTCCCGCATCGGGCTCCCTGCAAGGAGCCTGCTTCTCCCTCTGCCTATGTATCTGCCTCTCTCTGTGTCTCTCATGAATAAACAAAAAAATAATCTTCAAAAAAGAAGAATTGATAATGCATGACAATAAAGCAAGGGAGAATAAATCACATATAAGGACATATACAAAGTACTATATGGGATTTCTCCTTAACCCTTGCCACGACCCCCCCCCCAAATAAATAAATAAAGAAGAAGTGATTATCTCTCAAAGGTGAAAGTCACCAGAGTGGTGTAGAGGGCAGGGGAGAAGGGTAGTGGGTGTTTGGTATTTTTAGCCCTATCTAGGAAGCATTAGAAAGTAGAAGTTCATAAATTTATATTTCCTGAGTAACCTAGCTCATGAATGGTGTGCTGGAACTTAAGGTAAGTGGAGGCATAGTGTGAGAGATGGTGTAGGGGTTGTACTTTAATTCCAGAAATAAAGGAAGGCATTGAGGCTGTCTTGCTCACTTATAGGGTGAAGTATGTTAGTGGGTCAAATAGGACATGATACACATTTAAGATGGTTGCTGATATTGTGAAGGATAGGGTTAGAGAGGGAAGAGACTGCAGGCAAGGAGCCACATCACGAGGATTTATCTATTCATTCATCCATCTATTCTGCAGAAGTTTAATCAGTATCTGCTATTTGCCAGGCATTTTGAAGAGCTTTACAATAGCCCATGTAAAAGAATGTGAGATAGGGGATCCCTGGGTGGCTCAGTGGTTTGGCGCCTGCCTTTGGCCCAGGGCACGATCCTGATCCCTGGTTTGAGTCCCGTGTGGGGCTCCCGGCAGGGAGCCTGCTTCTCCCTCCTCCTGTGTCTCTGCCTCTCTCTCTCTCTATGTCTATCATGAATAAATAAATACATAAATCTTAAAAAAAAAAGAATGTGAGATAGACAGTGAGTAAGAAAGATGGCAGTAGGGTTTTAAGGGGATGGGATCATCTTCCTTATATCTTCTCTTTGGTATTTTTCTCAAAAGCAGGGCATGGCCCTTCCAAGTTGGCTTTGAGCATATCACAACTGGCTGGCTGTAAGAAGAAGGTGTGGGTAATGATGAAGCTCTGGGAAGGCCTTTGTTCTCTGGATGGAAGTGGAGATTCTGAATCCAGAGCTTCTTCCCTGAAGTCCAGAGGGGGCAGGAGCTTCTATGTATTTCTCCATCCTCACTCAAGTGTCCTCCCTAATATGACCCTGCTAATTTTCTCTAAATGTTTTGTTCCTGGGACTATCTTTCTCTGTGGACATACAGGGACCCAGAGGCCAGAGAATTAGATAACATGCTTCTCTGCAAATTGTAAAGAATAAATGTCTGTATATAAAAATTAACATCTAAACCACAGATTCAAATGATATCAGCCTCTAGCAGCTTTTGGAAATGTTCTCTTTTCAATAACACTGACTTGGGAATGTGGTCAAAGAATCAAGATGGTGTTGATCAGTATGGGTATTCCAAATGCAGAGGTTACATGTCACTAGGGAGGATGTGGAGCTGAGTAATGGTGGGGGAATTGTGAATTGAAGGGAGAAATGGGAGGATGATGTATCCACCCAAGAAACTCTAGGGCAGTTGGAATATTTCCAGTTTGCATATATTTCTTTCAAATTTGTTCATTTTCTTTCTTTGCTAACTGATCTCACCTTCTACCATTTCTTTAAAATGAATAGTTTAGTCAAAATTGCCTTCTCTTTGCAGATGTTTTGATTTTCCTTTACTCAGATTAGTATCCTGTCTAAAATATACTACAGTCTGTTGTGTTCTTTTGCCTCTGTTGAAATTATCTTTATTTTTGAGCAATTTCTGGTGAATTTGGATTAGGAGATTTTCCTGGGGTCAGTTTAACAACATTGAGGAAGTGATGTCCTTCACACAAATATTTTATTCTGTGATGCCATTCAGAGTGATTCTACTGCCATGCTCTCAAATTAAATCTATGGTGTCAGTTGGGAGACAATATCCTCAGGGGCTGAGACTTTATGTTTTGCAATTATTTATTTATTTATTTATTTATTTTAGAGAGAGCAAGAGAGAGAGGGAGAAGAGAGATAGAGGGAGAGGGAGAGAAAAAAATCTTAAGCAGCCTCCATGCCCAGCATGGAGCCTGATTTAGGGCTTGATCTCACGACCCTGAGATCATGACCTGAGCCAAGATCAAGAGTCGAATGCTTGGGATCCCTGGGTGGCGCAGCGGTTTGGCGCCTGCCTTTGGTCCAGGGCGCGATCCTGGAGACCCGGGATCGAATCCCACGTCGGGCTCCCGGTGCATGGAGCCTGCTTCTCCCTCTGCCTGTGTCTCTGCATCTCTCTCTCTCTCTGTGTGACTATCATAAAAAAAAAAAAAAATTAAAAAAAAATCTTAAAAAAAAAAAAGAGTCGAATGCTTTACTGACTGAGTCACCCAGGCACCCCTATGTGTTTGTAATCAGACACCCATTAGGCTGTCCCTCCCAGGGCCAGAACACGTGGGTCTGAGGTATGGAACTAGGAGTAGATCCTCTCATTAATAACCCAATCGTGATTATTTTGCTTTTCATTTGTTTTGGAAGTCTTGGTTGCTAAGAGCTTCCGCCCATGCCTACAACAGTGGTAACAGTGGTTTCATTGAATTGGAAGTAGGATTACCACCTGGCCATTTGGGGATCCTTGTGCCCCTGAGCCAGTGTGCCAAGAAGGGGTCACTCTACTGGTGAGGGGATCGACATGATTACCAGGGAAGACTGAGTTGCTACTCACAGTGAGAGCAAGGAGTATGTAGTAGCTGCTTTCTGCAGTTACTGTGATACCTGAGGGTTCTGCTTCTGGCTTTTCAGTTATCCAGGTAGCTGAGAAGTATTTAGGAGATAAGGTTCATTTGGGAACATGAGTAGAGATTTTCTATGGAGAAAAAGGACAGACTTCAAATATAGATCCTTTGATCCTCTCAGTTCCCCTTAGCTGCAGAGGAGCCAGCTTCCTGAAAAGTTACCAATAAGCATCCTTTGGTGGGATGGGTGAGGCTGATGTCTCTTTTTGGTAACTGTCATTGTTTATTTACCCCATGTTTATACTAAATGGCTCAAATAACCTTGTGATAACTGTCTGCTGATAGGATCCTGACTGGTACAGTGCTTCGTAAGACTCAGTATTATATATGTAATAAGATTTACTGTAGGGAGGTCAACTTTTGAAGGGTCATCCCAAATTCTGGTCCTACCACCCGTGATTCACTAACTCAGAGTGCACTGATGAGGGACGTGGTATTTTCATACGTTAGAGTCCTCTGGGGTAAATGAGGAGGCTGGCATCTGCTTTGGCTCATCCATAAGATTGAGGTGGGAACTGAGTACAGTAGCATCTGAGGCTGTGCTTGGTCAATCAGGAAGAGCTGTCCACATTTCAGGAACTATGATGACAAAGGCTGAAGACCGTCTCAAATGAAGACACCGACCTCATCTGTCCTGCTAAGAGATGCATATTGGTAACTTTACAGGTAGCTGGCTCGTTTGCAGCTAATGGAAACTGAGAGGACCAAGAGGTCCATAGATGAGTCTCAGTGCTTTTTTTAGATAGAAAATCTCTACTCATATTTCCGAATGGACTTCATCTCTTCCCGATTGCTACTTCCAAATGTTACCCATGTTCTATTTTAGTCTTGGCCAGTTATGAGAAAAATGTCAACATTATTATCATCACAATTTTGCTTTTACATTTTGCATTAAACCTGGTCCTCTGTTGCTATAAGGCATTCTGGATTTGCTTGGATTCTAATTCCATTTCTGCCTCTTGCTAACTGTGAGCCAGTTATATACCCTTCCTGGTCTTAATTCCCTCACCTGTTAAATGGAAATAATGTCATTTTGCTATCTGTTTCACAGGACTTTTATGGTTCATAAAAAAAGCGTTTTGTCAATTCAAAAAGAGGTGTTACTATTTTTGTCAGTAGTGTTCATGGTAGTGGAAATTCAGGATTGTTTAAAAGGATTCTGTAAGCAGTGTCTGGAAATAGCACCTTATGAATTAGCATTAAAATGTGCTGTTTCAAATCTTTTCCATTGATGTACATTAAACATATCCTGGTAAAAATACGTGGCATTGAATTTCAACAAAGCATTAGTTTCTGGAACGAGATGAGACACTTCAGCATCTTTCCTGGCAGTTTTGATCTCATGAATATATCCTAATACTGCAGCCACTTGCTCATGTCTGAAAGAGTGATTACATCTAAGAGACATTCATGCATTGGGAAAGGAAAGACTGACGAATGGATACTCAGAGATTCCAGAATCAGAAACAACGGATTCCAAGGTTTTAAATATCAGAGATGTGTATGTTAGAAGTGACATGCATGATAGAGCCATTGAACAGAAGTGTGGAAAATACCTCAGGCCAAATTACTTCTCTGATGGACTCCGGAATAAATGTTCACCAACCAAAGCTTACTTGCCATACGTTTTTCTTTTGGCTACTGTTTAAGCTGCTTCCAGACACAAGAGGGAAATGGAGAATGGAGTCAATTATCTGCAGAACTCATGCTAACAAGCAGTAAAGGCTCATTACATACTTATTAATTCATACAAAATCAGTTATGTCTGACTTATTTGTGTTGGCTGTCTATATTGATTGGATTCATTATATAATTGCTAACCAGTTGAAAGATGAAAGGATATCGCTCACTTAAGAAACAAGGAAGACATGATTTGCGTGTGTATGCTGCTTTTATTTCCACTGTAAAACTAATCAGATTTAATAAGACAATCGAACCAACTCCTGCCAAAATAACACAATTGACATACTTAATAGTTATTGAGTCTCAAAATCATATAACAGGCTATTTCTTGATTGAAAGGGCATATGTTCATACATAGAAATGCTGGCAAATCACCACTCCCTCGTGGTGAATTATTGGCTGTCTATCCAGTTGTGAACGTGTGAAGATCACAAGATGAACCAATTTTAGCTTTTTGTTAGAATTTCCACTGGGTAGATTAGAAATAGTTTACAGATCTCCCCAAATGTCTCTCAAATCATTCCCCACCTTGAAAAGAATGTCTTCATTTAAGGCTACTATTTCATGTGACGTTTTCCCGTTTCTCAGAATTTTATAGTTAGACTTCTCAAAATCATTAAACTGCCAGTGGTTCACCACAAAACTCTCATCTGTGTCTGTAGGCTCAAAACTGTTCAAACACTTATGGCTTTTTAGGTATTTTATTTCCAGGACGTACCTGGTTTTCTAGTGAGCTAGCTCCTTTTCCAGCAGCCTTGATTTAGCAAGGGAATATGATTTGTGGCATAGCATGTAAGTTATGAACTGAGGACATCTTAGGTGCATACCACTGTGTCTCAGAGCATTGAAAGAACTCCCTGGTGAAGATGTGGTCATCTCCAGACACGGGGGTGGAGGTGGCCTGAACTGGCTGACCTGAAGTAGGATCCTAGTAATATATGGATCACTGGTCCCTATTTTGTGTTTTTCTCTGCTTTAAGGGGGAAAGGCAAATCATTTATACTGATTAGGCAGCAACAGTTCTCAACTGAGATTTTTTTTTTCCTTGACTAATACAATTGTTTGTCAGTGAACAGTACCACCTTCAATAGTCCCCATTGCTGTGGTGGATCCTCTCATTTACCTTTTGTGCTGGGAGAAAATTCAGATGTTATTGTTAGCAGGCACCTTCACCTCATTCTATCAAAGAGCAGTGCAAAGCCTGGAGAGATTAACGGACACAGAGCTCATGGCAGAGCCAGGTACTTTGACCCTTGGTCCACTGCCTATATGAGGTGAACAACACAGGATGATTACCTTTGTCCTTCAAGATACCTGAAATCAGTGTTCTTCATACTCTGCAGATAGAAATGAGCCAAGACGAGTTAAAAATGGCTCCAAACACTTCTTTGGAAGAACTTGTTATGGGAAAAGGAGGTTTTATGTTCTCTACCACTGCAAAACAGATTACCCTGAAACTTACCAGCTGAAAATAAAACACATTTATTGTCTCCCAGTTTATGTGGGTTAGGAGTCTGGGGATATCTTAGCTGGGTTCTCTGCTTCAGGGTCTCTCACAATGCAGGTATTGGCGAAGACCACGGTCTCATCCAAAGGCTCAACTGGAGAATGATCCATTTGTAAACTCACTCACATGGTTGTTGGCAGGATCCAGTCCTTTGTGGGCTATTAAGCTGCAGACCTTAGTTCCTCACTGGCTGTTGACTGGAGGCAGCCCTCAGGTCCTTGGCACATGGGCTTCTTCAATATGATGGCTTGTCTCACGGAAGCCAGAAAGCTGAGAAGGCAAGAGAAAGAGAGTATGCCAGCAAGACATAAGTTATAGTCCTTTATCGCCTAATCTCACGAGTCACAGCCCATCACTTTTGCTATGTTATATATTCATATTCACTGGGAGCAAGTCCCAAAGGTCCAGCCCCCCCTCAAAGGGAGAGGGCCATACAAGGGCATGGATACCAGGTGGAAAGAAACACTAGGGAGAAAGTTTTCTGCCATTTTAGAAAGTCATCTACCATAGAGGTGTCATCCTACTTGTCACATATTTAACACATATTAAATCTCATTTACTTTCGTTCGCTAGAGTTCATCACAATGTTCTGTCGTAAGTTGAGTACACGCTATTGTCACTAAAATATAAACGAGGATAAAAAGTGAAAAATCCTCCTCTACCTCCTTCATCCTTTTCAGTTCCTGTCTCCCCACACTTAGGCACACAGAGGGAAATGGTGCTTACAGGGAGGGCTTCAGGATCTTCTGTATCCTTCTAGATCAAGATAGTCACAAACTTATCTCCAGAGAGTCACAGCAATTATACTGTGAAGCAGGGCTGATGAGAGGCATATCCACCTACGCCTCTACAAGTTAGGGACGAGGAAGCTTGCCCGAGTCTCAAGTTTTCTCAAAGCTTTATTGATTGTTTTAAGCACTAAACTGACATTTTGAATTATTTCTCAGCAAAAATAGGACATTACCTTTTTGTAATGACACAAATATCTTTTATTCTTTAAGAAAAAAGCCAAACCCTGAAGAGTACAGGGCAAAGAAAAGAAAATTCTAACCCCCATCCTCATCTTTTTCAACCTCTGCTAACAGAGCCTAGAGCTTGATTTAGGCCCTGCACATACATAGAGGAAGAAACAAGTTTGAGAACCAAACATTAAAAAAAAATTTTTTTGGCCACTGTGCTCTCGTACATCATGTGGGTGATGAGCCTGAGATCCCCAATGACCACGTATGAGATATATGTGATAGTATCACATTCAAATGGCCTTTTTTTTTTCATAAGCTAATCTTTTTGGTTTCAACTATTCATTCTCCATGCTTGGTTAGCATTTCACTCACCAAAGTGGATGGATACACGTGCTCTTTGATGTCAGTTTGACTTGCCTTCCTCTTGAATAGTTGCTGCAAAAATTAGCCCTGGTTTAAACATATCAAATTCACCCATTATCCTCAGAGAAGCAGACTGGTTTTCTTCCCTGGGAAGAAGTTCTCCTATAAAAGGGGATACTCCAGGACAATGATGAAAATTAGAGGTTTTAAACACCAGACAAAGGATATTCAAAGCAATATTTGGCCAGAGAGAGAGAGAGAGAGAGAGAGAGAATGAGAGCAAGAGTGTGTTCATGTGTTCATGAAAGGGAGAGGCAGGGAGAGAGAGAGAAAGAGAGAGAGGGAGGGAGAGGGAGAGAGAGCAAGAGGGAGAAAGAAAAATCCCTTTGTAAACAGTCATTGAAATACAACTTCAAATACTCTGTGTTTCTGGGAAGAAAGCCTCTATGCAAAAAAAGGAGCATCCCTCCAGTAAGTTCTAAATTAAGTTAATAAAAACAAATCGAAGCTAGGGCCAAGTCTGCTTTCTAGAGGCCACTGTAAGAGTCGGACTCTGGCAACCGTTTCCGTGAGAAAAATTGGTTGACTGTGGGAACCCAATGATTTCTGTAGATTTATTTCTGCTGCAGATATATGGTGAATCAGGGCATCATGTCACTCTTCCTCTCTTGCCCTCTCTCGTTTTAATCTTCTTGAAAATTTTCCCTTTATCATCCCAAAGCAAAACAAATAAAGTCCCCTAGTCTCTCTGCCTTTGGGGGCCAAAAAGCAAGAGAATAGATTTGTCACGGGCCATTCAGCACTCTTGAATTGGAACAGAGCTGGAACAGCTCAGGTGTCTGTAATACAGATAAAAGGGGGTTGCCCAGTTCCAAAAAGAATCTGTTTTTCTTTGACTGCACCTCAGGAAAGGTCAAATAGGATTAAATTTTTAAGTTGACCAGAACAAAGATAGATGACTTGATTTTCAGTGCAAATTTGGTTACGTCAAACCAAGTAGCACCAGAAATATGATCGATTAACCTCTGGAGAGTCAGTGGCATATTTCATTTCACTCCCTTTGGTGTCACCGTGGGCACTGTGCTGTCTTTCAGGATGATGGATTTACAGGGATTTCCAAATGTCTATTAATGCCCTACACCCACTATGCCGAGATCAGTCATGTGAACAAATGGTTTGAAGATTTTGTATGAAGATGCTATAAAAAGAGTCATTGGTTTTTCTTGTTCGTAGCAGTTATCATGTACATGGATAGGGAGGTTTGAATTTGAGAATTGATGTCATTGAACATAGAGCAATGTTTGAGAGCCTTGAATTCTCTGAAGAGTTCAAATAAAGGGGTCTAGTTTGAAGAGGATCTTTATTTTCCAATGTATTATCTGGAAGTACATTTTTCTACAGCTTTCCTTACATGTGTTTTATTTTACATATTTCCACGTGCTATGCAAATTATAAAAATCTCAAATTTTCTCTACCTGACGAAAATGTAAGAATAAAAGCAAAATGGAGAATATTTAGGGACAGTGATAATCACCATGGAAAGTGGTAATAATTTTTAACCTACACGTTCTGAGCTAAGGTTGCGGAAGGTCAGCAAGGAGTGGGCAAGCTGCTAGAATCTTCTCAAAAATAGAAATGAAGACACTGCCTGAAAACTACATTTGTAAACATTTCAAATAGAAATAGCATTTAAGATGTTATATTTATATTATTTAAATACATACACACACATATATACAATATAGACATTTAATAATTCCCTGTTGAGAGATTACTATATATTAGGAAATGTGGTAGTTAAAATGGTCATTTTGGACAGTCTGCCCTGAACACCATATATGAGGTGGGAGCAAATGATCACACAAACTAAAAAAGAAAAGAAAAGATCACACAAACTCTAATACAATGTGAATAAAGCCTAAATGCTGGACAAGAATTATAAACCATGCTCTACAGAAAAGACAGAGGGGGCTGGATTGATTTGATTATGGAGAAAGAAGAGGGAGATGGGAGGGAAAAGGAGGAGACATCCCCAAGGAGGTGAAAACAGGAGACTTGAAGTGCGAATAAGATTTAGGGTTCTTAAGCAAAAGGGTAAAGAATGAAGGACAGGGTTAACAGGAAGAGGGGAAGATGCAGGTGATGATAAATTTATTCGCTCCACAAATATATATTTACTGCGTGCCATATGCCAGGAGCTGTTCTAGCACATTCTAGCTGACAGTATTCTCTGTGCACATTCCTCAGGAAACGTAGTGGGAAGATACTGCAAGACATAAACAATGTTAAATGATACAGAGAAGAAATAAAGGAGAGGAGGGGAATAGGAAGTCTGGAGGAAGGGTGGAACTTTTAGATGGGTGGCCGAGGATGTTCTCACTGAGAACCAAAATCATGAGTGGAGACCTGCGGGGAGTAAGGGAGGGAGCTGTGTGGCTCCTGGGGAAAGAACATTCTAACAGAGGGAACAGCAAGTGCGAAGGCCCCATGTGGGAACATGCCTGTGAGAGAGAGCACAGAGCACAGGGGTCACTGTGGCTGGTGCAGAGGAATGTGAGAGGTTCGGGGAGTGACAGTGAGGGTAGGAGCTTGGGCGGAGGAGCTTTGAAATAGGAGCAGGCCTTTGGCCTTTGGTCTGAGTGAGACAGGAAGATGTCGAAGCATTTAGAGTAGAGGCGTGCCATGATCTGACACGATTTCAGCATCTCCCCAGCTACTGAGTTGAGAACTTATATTTTGGTACCACGTTGCAGTTTGTAAAGTTCTTTCACATATGACCCCACACCACTCCTCACTCACCTGATAAAGAAAATGAAGCTCAGAGAAGTTAGGGCAACTTGCCTGAAATCTTTTAGCTCAAGAGGAGTTGCCCCAGAATAAACCATCCTCTGCAAGATCTAAGTTGGGACTATTTCCATCACATCCTCCTGACTCCACTATTGTAGGAAAACACACAGGACGCTCAAAAAAAGAAGAAACGCCAAAATTTCCAGTTTATTCATTTTTCTTTTTTTTCTCTTCTCTCTCCAAAAACACTTTATGAAGTTGCTGTCCCCACCCTTTACTTCAAATGCTGTTTTGGTGAAATGCAGCGTCTTAAAGATTGGGTGTGTGAGAATCAAGGCCTGAATCACAGATGTTGATGTTGTTTATCAACACGTAAGAATTTGGCTGAAGAACAAAGGCTTACACTCTTTCTTAAGGCTGGAGATAGATGGGGGCTGGAGCTGGTCATGACTCTCAGTTTCAGAAAGTGATTCTGGCAAAATCGAGGGCTGGCTGCTTAGCTTTCTGGCAGTATAAACCCCATCACCAAGCTGGTGAGGAGACCAAGGAGAGGGAATGGCTAAAATGTCCTCCTATCTACTTCCTAGCTGGCTGTGCTATTGTAATTGCAAGGGGGAGCGCATGTAGGCAACAGATCATGTTTCTCAATTCCCTCATGTCTTTGCCAGAAATGTTTCCCTGATCCTAGAAAAAATTATCTGTGTTGTTTTTAATTTTCAATGCCTTTATGAATTTTTACCGTTTTGGAGGGCTTTGTATTAGCATTCTAGATAACTAGAATGGCCTCATTTTTAACTTTTTAGATAAAATTAGTGCACTTACTTTTTTTTTTAAATCTATTTGATGATTTTATTTGATCTTTACAACCAAATTAGTAGGTCCAATAACATTTACTTTGACCACATGGAGAAACTAAGGCACAGAATAAAGAACTTGCTCAAAGCTACACAACTGTTAAGTGGCAAGTCTTATAAATGTTTCAAGGTATTTCAGATCTCAAAGCCTACACTCATAACCACTGTAAGGTGTCACCTCATCTTGCACTATCTAAGCCATTGAACACGCACCAGGCACCTCCAGAGACAACAATGAGACTTTTGTCATTGAGAGTGCACTTAAGTCTTGATGAATATTTACATAAATAAAGCTGTGTAACCATTACCCAAATGGACAATTGTTCCAGCCTCCTTGAAAGGCTCTCTTGTGTCCTTTTCCAACAACTAGCCCTATTTTAACTCAAAAGCTTATCTATGGTTTTGACCTTCCGTTTTGGCTTATTTTCAGCAAAGATTTACTCCTCCTTCATAATAAAATAGGTTGTGATTATATAGTTATTACTAATGCCTGTTATAAACATCTCTTTTTGATGAAAACATATAAGAATACACTAATGACATTTTACTTATCATGCATGTGTGTTTAAATAACCAAAGAAAGAAGATTTGGAGTCAATTACCATTGAAGTTTTTATTCAACACAAAGATATAACAATAGGCATTTGGAAATAGTGCCAAACCCCAATTGTCTACTGCCCTCCCACTTATTGTATGTCCTAAGACATATAAAAATTGAGGTGCTTAATGTCAGGAAAAAAGTAAAATCCTCATCATCACTTTTTTGTTGTTGTTGTTGAGTTGGTATGCTGTACCTGGCCGCAAGTCATGCAGAGGAAGATATTTTCAGCAATATTCATTTGATTCAAACTGAAAAGAAACTGACGGATTCCCAGTTGGGAAGAAAAATCAATATTCTCCTACCAATACATCAGCTTCAAGTACAGATGTAGATTACCAACCAGTGATCATATTTACTGTTTCTTCTTCCTTGAACATTTTAACATTTGTGTTGATTTGATGATGTATATTTGCTCTATGGATTAACCAGTTTCTCAGTAAATTTATTGCTGAAATATGGAGCATATATCTTAACATAAAATTATGAGTCATATAGGTGACTTTAGAGAGACTTCTGGCAGTAATTGAAAATTAAGATGTATATTGCATTTGCTTGTGTCTTACCTCTCCACACTCAGGGAAAGCACAGCACATTCTCCCGGAAAAGAGTGCTTTCTTCTTTCTCAAGCTCCAGGACTGCTGCTTTTTGGGCTGACTTAAGGAAAATGCCCATTCCTCAACCTATCACTAGGGCCAAAGGAATACAATGTAGTTAGGTGAGATTTGGAAAATGTGCCTATCCCTGGGGATGGGGGTATATAGGAGGTGGCTTCTTCTACAGAAACACTCTTTAATTTAAATTAATTTAATTTTAGTTTAGTTTTGAAAAAGATTTCATTTATTTATTTATGAGAGACACACAGAGAGAGGCAGAGACATAGGCAGAGGGAGAAGCAGGCTCCCTTCGGGGAGCCCGATGTGGGACTCAGTCCCAGGACCCCAGCCAGAGCTAGAGGCAGATGCTCAACCACTGAGTCACCCAGATGTCCCTATAGAACCACTTTACACAACAAGTGAGGAAGAGCATTTTCCCAAGGAAACTCTGATGTTTCCAGAACCAGGAGGAGTGTAGGCTCAGCAGACAAAAGACATGCAGGAACATGGGAGGTGGGGGAGGAAGGGAGCTCCAAGCTGCAAATTCAGAGTAGGAAGGACCATTTATAAAACTGGTATTTTAAGACTCATCTGGTCTTTTGAATGACTTGTGGGAAATTGGAGAGGTGATCATGTATACTCCAATATCCAAAAATATGACCTGCCCTGAAAAGTTGTGTGGATTTCCTTGGATATTAATGAGCCTCCTACTCTAGCACCTTTTGCAAAGAAAGTTCTTCCAAAATACATTCCCCTTTTCTTCCCCTTTGTCTTATAACTGCTCCTTAGCATTCCTGCAGAGAGCCAAGACTTGAGTTTGGTTGAAGGTATTATCAAAAGGGGGAAGATGGTTATTCTTGCCTAATATTAATTTATTTTTAAAAAGGATTTTATTTATTATTTATTTATTTATTTATTTATTTATTTATTTATTTATTTGAGAGAGAGAGAGAGAGAGAGAGACAGAGAGAGAGAGAGAATGACCAAGCAGGGGGGAAGAACAGAGGGAGAGAATCTCAAGCAGACTTCATACTGAGTGCAGAGCCTGACACAGACCTTGATGCAGGGCTGGAATGCATGACCTGAGTGGAAACCAAGAGTTGGATGCTTGACCAATGGAGCCACTCAGGCACCTCTAATATTTACCGATTTTTTTTCACATTCTTCTGAACCGTAATAGAAACTCATCCTACTGAGAATTGACTATGCTCTTTCAATTCATATATATGGTAAAAGTTAATTTCTTAAAGAGGGTCTTAGTAAATACATTATATTGTATAATTTTTTCATCCTTAGTATCAAGTTCTGAAATTTTAGAATTAAAAAAAAAAGCTCTTAAAAATGATTTGAATGTTCTGTTAGGTTCTAGATCAATTTTCACATATTTATAACTAAATAATCAAGCAAATTATGGCAGCAATGAATTAATCAGTTTTAGTATCATAAGTATGTCTGGGCCCACAATCCAGATTTTGTTGTCCTGTTGAATCTTGTTTTCTCCTTCGTTTTCTGGTGATTTCTGGTGCACTGGATTCTTTTTACTTACTAAGAGATGTGCTATTAATGAGCTCAGGGATGAGGATTATTTGGATCAAAGCTTATTTATCTTTTTCTCTATTTTTTAGACAAGGAGTCAACCAGTGTTTCCTTCTTAATACTACGTTATCTCTCTCCTCCAGAGTCTCTCCTCCTTGTGAATTTTTGGGGAGAGGGGGCGTTACTGGAGAAGAGCTCTTGCGATGCACTGGGAAAACCCATGTCTTATTTTCAATATGTGGGCAGTACGCCTCTCTGCTCATCCTGCCAAGTTCTGTCTCCACTGTCTTTGTTCTCTTCTCATTGCCTTATATGGGTGTGGGAAGAGTTAATTAATTAACACTTAGAAAGAGCTTTGAAGATGAAAGTGCCCTGTTAGTGCCACCATCTTCTCTTGACTT
This sequence comes from Vulpes lagopus, assembly GCF_018345385.1. NCBI lineage: Eukaryota > Metazoa > Chordata > Mammalia > Carnivora > Canidae > Vulpes > Vulpes lagopus. The sequence continues at coordinate 11,907,587 of NC_054831.1, forward strand.
CCCCTGTCTCTGGATTTTACTATGTGGAGGTCCCTCCCCATCTGCTCAGCAACCCCTCCTCAAGGCAGAGGCTCTGTTTGAACTTGTAGGAATAGATTACTGGATTTTCAAAGAAAGAAAACCTATGTGTTGTAGTAGAGGATAAAATAAACCCAATGGAAGCATTCGTTTTATTACCAGATTTGCCAAAACATAACAATCAAATTTTAGGTCAAACTCCTTAACTCTTTCTTTCTTTCTTTCTTTCTTTCTTTCTTTCTTTCTTTCTTTCTTTCTTTCTTTCTTTCTTTTTCTTTCTTCCTTCTTTCTTTCTTTTTCTTTCTTTCTTTCTTTCTTTCTTTCTTTCTTTCTTTCTTTCTTTCTTTCTTTCTTTCTTTCTTTCTTTCTTCTTCTTCTTCTTCCTTCTTCTTCTTTCTTTCTTTCTTTCTTTCTTTCTTTCTTTCTTTTTCTCTTTTTTTTTTTTCTCTTTTTTAAACTCCTTAACTTTAGACACTTTTTGAGGTGGGGGGCACTGAATACATGTAATGGATTTATATTCCAAACTTTCTTATAACCTTAAATGTCCTTTCCATCATAAGACAATGTCCTAGTTAGTCATTTTCACTACCTTTTGCTCCTCACCCTCACTTTCACCATGGCTGACTGGGGTCCTGGCGTCCTCATGCTTCCCTGAGGTCCCAACCTCAATGTTCTGTCATAATAAAATCTCACACCTTCAGAATATTTCTGCTGACTTCTTCCTTAAACCACATAGAGAACGTTATAATTACTGTGTCAACATTTTTCCAGTTTGATGCCCCTTGTCATACCAGCATGCTATCCAGAAAGTGGATTGGTCATTGATGGGCTTTGGCTGATACAACCGAGGCAGCCGTAGCTTCCACTCCACTCACTGTCACATGGCCCTTCTACTGACAGTACCATGGAATCTTGCCCCTTTCTACTTGGGTCAGTGAGCTCTGAGACCAGCCTCAAAGCCTTAGTGATCTATTACTGTCCTTTTTGAGTGACCTGAAATGGCTTTTGGTAAGTGGAAGGGAAGAGAAACTTTTGTGAAAATTTCAAAGACATGTAGAATCCAAACCAAATGAAGACTATATTTCTTAATTTTCAGAGACAATGGTGATGATTTGTAAATAGTTGTACAGCCAAATAAAATATTGCTTTGGTACATTTTGCCCTCATGAAAATTATTCCTTCATTTGGGATTGCTGAGCCAAATGTTCAGGTTTGAGGTCTTGCTTTGTATGTTTCATTTGTCCTAAAACTGTGTTTAAAAAGGTCATTTTATTTCTCATGTCTTTACATGATCTTACCACATTTACTTCTGTTTTCTCATTTAGTTTAGAGGAGCTTTATAGAATAATTACAATAATTACCATAGAAGAGCACCTGCAATATGCCAGGCACACATGAGATACTTTTCTTTCAATATTTCATTTAATCCTTATTATAGTTCTTTGAAGTAGATTTTACTATTCTCATTTTATACATGGGCAAATGGAGGCTAAGAGAGATTACTAATTTGCCTAAAGTCATGGAGCTTGTAAACAGCAAAACTAGAATTTAAACCCTTGCCAGAGTGTGTCCAGATTCCATGCCTGGAGTCCATGCTCCCACTAATGTGCTGCTGTCTTTAAGACTATTTACTGCAGCGAGGGAAAGCTGATTCTTCTCTGGTGCATAAAATGGATGAAGGACCTTACAATCTACCCCAAGTGTCATCTAGTATAATGAATGAGCTCAGGGATGAGGATTCATCTGGAGAAAAATCTTCCATATTTTTCTAGCTGATTCTCTAGTCTGTGTTGCAATGGGTACATATTGGCAGGGGGATATTGAACAGGCTTCTTTAACCCCTCTGAGCTGCAATATCTTCTCCTGTAAAATTGGGATAATGATAATACCCACCACAGGGGATTTTTGCTATGGGATTATGCACAGGAAGTATAGAGTAGTGAGTTGCTACATAGCGTTGGTTAGGAAGCGATTACATTATTCTTGATGAGATTGTGGAAACTGAACTCATGATAATGGAAAGGAGACTACAGGCAGGGGTCACTGCATGAGGAGCAGGCTTATCAGGGGAGATAAGGAGTTCAGTTTGAAACATGTTGTTTAAGGTGATGGGAGAATTTCTCTGTTCAGAGGTTTAGCAGGACTTTGCATGGGGAGCGAGAAGGCCAAGTTAAAGATGTAGGCTTGAGAGCCATCTGTAGAAAAGAGATATTTTGAGATATCAAAGTGAATGAGATTGTCTAGGAGGAGAGTGTGAAATCCGAAACAAATTCTGCATACAGAAACTTGTGAAAGCCTACACTTAAGGAAGGCATTTAAAGGGGATCCCAGGAAAGTTCTGAGAGGAAATGACAGAAAGAGAAAAACGAGGGAATGAATGCCACCACACATGAAGAGAAGAGGATTTCGGGAAAAGGTTGACATTAGTGTTGAGGGCTGCGGAAATTGACAAGGATCACAGGGCTGTGATTGTGCAATTCAGAGCTTGTTGGAAACGGTTGAGAAAACAGTTTCTAAAGAGGAGTGGGAGCCAAAGCCCGTGTTGCAAGGGTCTAGAGAATGATTTAGTGTGGCGATGCTGGAGTGAGTGAATGAACACTACTGGATGGATCTCAAGTGAGATCTTGAGCATGTCTCATCCATTCAGGAGTAAGACGGTCTAATACTCTTGGTTGGGTGGTTTAGCCTCTTGGGCTGGGTTCATCTAAAAGCTGACTCAGACTAGGATTTGAATACAAGTTGTTTATTTGGGAGATGGCTCCAGGAGAAACCAATGAGGGAATGAGGCGTTGAGACAGAGAAGGAGGAAAAAAAATGTAGGTGATATGCTGAATTACTGCTATGGCAACTGGAGCCCATTTTTGCTGGAGACAATACAGAACACACCTCAGACATGCCCTTTTGGGGAGGTAAGGAAGCTCAGGTATTTATTCCCCAGCTCTTATCTGTATTGATTGAAAGCTGTTTTCAGGGTGTCAAGCCCTAGCACCTCTGACCTGCCTCATGCCTGCAGAGAGCACACCCCAAACAAACAAAGCACACCCCAACCCCAACAAAAAATAAAAAAAAAAAAAACAAGCCTGAGATAGAGTCTCAAGTGCTTGCAGTAGGAGACTGTCCATACGTACACGGTGAGTTCAGAGAGCAGCGGGCAGGGTCTGTTACAACTGGGAGTAGGCAGGGCAAGTTGGAGACTGAGGAAAGGAAAAGAGGAAGGGACGAACCTTTATTGAGCACCTAGTCTATATAGGACATGACGGGGGGTGCTTTTGGGTGTGTGTGTCTCAGCCCACTCCATCCTCAAACTTCCACGTGAGGAAGCTGAAGTTCAGAGAGAGTAACTTTGCAATGGGCAAACAGAGATTCAATTCTTCCTTAGATGGTTTAAACAGAATTTCCCCACCGTGGGGCAAGTAAACCTGGCACCGTCACGGGGGCAGAGCAGAAGTAGTGGCCCGTGGTGTGTTTGGACAGATCATCTCATTCAAGTGATGCCCTTTGTTTCTGAATTTGTGCTTTCATACCTTCTCCCATTTGGAAGGAGTAATTAACAGTTTGGTTTGTAAAAGGTCCCCTGCAGGCTTACAGGCTGCACATGGAAATCAAAATAACTAAAAGAATAATGAAGTGTGTTAACAAAGGATATTATTATCTCTTCTAATGATTTATGTTGTTGGAAACTTGAACAGAAGATTTGCTATGATTATCTCATGTTGCTGAAAATAGAGATTATTACACTCATCTCATCTCTCTTGGTTTCCTTCCTCTTTTTTCCTTGTCCTTTTCCAGGAGCTACATCCTAGGGTCTCCTACCTAAGCTCAGGCCTTCAGGTTCTTTCTCCACCCTACTGCCCATCTAGGGCGCCACCTGGCCACACGGATTTCCTTGCCCTTCCTAGTTGAACTCTGAGCTTCTCATCCTATTCATCTCTTTACTCCCTTTCCTTAAAGGTCCCAATCTGTATCTACTCAACTGATCATGCAACATGGGCAGTTGTGTTGTTTCTGGCTTCCTTCTGCTTCCCTTGATACTTTTCTGTGTCCTAATCCTCGGGCTCTTGGCACCAACTCCAGCTAATCTGATAAAGATCATTCTGGTGAAGTGCTCTCAGTGGGAGAGACCAGAGCAGCAGGGGCCCTCCAGGCAAGCCCCCCACCACTCCCAGGAGGAGTCTCCTTGTGATTGGTGGTATTCTGTTAATGATTTTCCAGATTGGGTTTCATGGTTTTAAAATGTAAGATAGAAAAATAACAGCAAAAATGTTCAAAAAACAAAAGGAAGAAAGAAAGAAAAAGAATGGAAATGAGCACCCTCACCCATCCCATCACCTCAACACACTCGGTTCCTTTCTTTCTACTTATTCCCTGCAAGTCTTTATCCTAGTCTGGAGTCTTGACTACTGCTTTTTTTTTTTTTTTTTTTTTTAACATGACATTAATTCAGAATCATTTTAAGTCTATTTATACCTGATTGCTGTAATAGTCCTTTTTAATGAGTGATTAATATTCCACTGTGTTGGTGGCATCATATTTAATAATTCCCTTCATGAAAACACGTTTTCATGTCTCTAGGACTAATGCCCAAGAGTGCAATTGCTGGGCCTGATGATAAATTTATTTTTAGCTATAAAAGAAACTGCCAAGCTATTTTCCAGAGTGGCCGTACCGTTTTACATGCCCACTGGCAATGCAGGAGAGATCCAGTTTCTCCACATCCTCCTTAGCATCTGTTATTTGCTATTAGCATTATTTTTTATTTTATTCATTCTTAAAGGCTTGTCTGCGATAGTCTCAGACCTAGCTTATTGTTCCATTGAAACTATTTTTTTTTAAGATTTATTTATTTATTTGAGAGAGAGAGAGAGAGATAGGAGGGAGGGGTAGAGGGAGAGGACCCCCAAGCCGACTCCCAGCTGAGTGCAGAGCCTAACTCGGGGCTCAGTCCCACGACCCCCAAGATTGCTACCTGAGCTGAACCATTGGATTCAACTAATGGAGCCACCCAGGTGCCAGCCCCATCTTTACCATTTCTAAGTGTACAGCTCAGTAGTTGAATACATTCACAATGCTGTACAACCAATCTCCAGAAATGTTTTTGCCTGCAGAACTGGCATCCCGTACTCATTAAACAACAACTCCACATTTCCCCTTCCCTCAGCCCCTGGGGATCAGGATTCCCACTTTCTGTCTCTATGACTTTGACCACTCTAGGGATCTTACATAAATGGCATCATATAGTATTTATCTTTTTGTGACTGGCTTAATTCACTTAGCCTAATACCCTCAAGGTTCACCGGGTATTAGTTAGCATGTGTCATAGTTTCCTTTTTAAAAAAATATAGAATGATATTGCACTGTGTATATGAACTGCATTTTGTTTATTCCTTTATCCATAGATGGATAATGCTGAGTTCTAGGGTTCTTTATATATTCTACAATTCATTTATTGGAGATGTAATTTGCAAACATTTCTCCCAGGCTGTGATTTGTTATTTATCCTGTTAACAGGCTCTTTCACAGACCAAAAGCTTTTAATTTGGATGACATCCAATTTATCATTTTTCTTTTTATGTGTCATGCTTTTGGTGTCAAGTCAAAGAACTCTTCACCTAATCCTGTGTCTAGGAGGCTTTCTCCTATTTCTTTTTTTTCCAAAAGTTTTGTAGCTTTATGTTGTGCTTGTAGTCTGTGATCCATCTTGAGTTCATTTTGGTGTAAGGCGTGAGGCTCAGGTCAAGATTCATGTGGCTTTATGAATGTAGGGAATCTTATTTAGAACAGGAGTGGGGTTAATAAGGCAGAAAGTACGTAACTTTAAAAAAATATTTGTCTTTTTTTTCTAATTTAGGGGTGACTATGATATTGGGAATGTCAAGTGCTGGGAAATTCAGACTCAGTTTGAGGACAATGTAGGACCTACCTATGGAGCAGATGGGAGTCCTGGATTGCCTCACACAGAGAACAAACAACACACACTGGTTTATCTCAGACAGTCCAAGATCACACCTACAATTCCATAGAAATTACTAATAGTGTCACTTCTATCATCAAAAGGAAGTGGTTTCTTCAATATGGAATATGGTCACCTCACTTCCTTGTCTCAGACCCCAACTCTAAAGGAAACACCATAGACCAAAACTTTTTATATCGTTGTCTTTCTAAGACACTAACTTGGTGCTTTAATTTCAGAAAAGTCCAGATATCTCCTGCTGGAAGGGATCTTAGTGATGCTCTAGACCAGCTAACGTTTATGTTGCACTTATTATGTGCAGGCACCATTCGAAGACTGTTAGGTGTAATAATCAGTCCTCACCACAGCCTTTAAGGCAGGTTTTATTTTCTCATTTTCATTGTATAGGCAAGGCTGCTGGTGGACAGAGGAGCTAAGGAACATGCCCAAGTTTTTGTGACTGGGAATGATAAAACTCTGATTCGAGCTAGACAGCATTGCTTCAGAGGCTGCACTTAACTGCTGCTCATCCACCCCTCTCTTCGTATCATTCAACAAATGTGAAAGGAGAGCCTAAGACAGTGAAAATGGTAGCGTGGTGAAGGAGAATCTCTCCAGGTTCCATACTGCAACCAACTTAACAGTTAACAGTGATGTGTGGCAAGTGACATAGATTGTAGATGAATAAAGCCAGAATATTTGTTTGGAAAGCACAAGGGTAATAAAGACTTAGTTAGAGTTGCAGTTACACATCATGAGACCTTGGGCAAGTCAACCTCTTCATTAAAGACACTGCACATGGAATACCTAAGTCCCATTGGTATGAGTATGTAGGCAGGTGATGGAGGGTGGTGGTGTTACCTGAGGTACGTATCAGAAAATCATTGGAGGGGTGCCTTGGTGGCTCACTTGGTTGAGTGTCTGACTCTTGGTTTTGGCTCAGGTCATGGGATGGAGCCCCGTGTTGGGCTCCCCACTTGGTGGGAAGTCTACTTGAGGATCTCTCCCTCTGCTCTCTTTCTCTCTCTCTCTCTCTCAAAATAAAATCTTAAAGAAAAAGAGAAAATCATTGCAGTGCATTGAAGTGGTGGTGTTTATAGCTTGGTCTGAAAAGTCACAGTTCATTCTTTTGTGTTCTCCTGTCTGCTCTTAAAGATTTATTTATTTATTTATTTATTTATTTATTTATGAGAGAGAGAGAGAGAGAGGCAGAGACACAGGCAGAGGGAGAAGCAGGCTCCATGCAGGGAGCCCGATGTGGGACTCGATCCCAGGTTTCCAGGATCACAGCCTGGGCTGAAGGTGACATTAAACCGCTGAGCCACCCGGTTGCCCTCCCCTGTCTGCTCTTGGACAGTGGCAGAGACGCTTCCCTCTCACATGCTACCCTTGAGAAGATAAAGGCAGAAGTGGCCTAAACACACATGTCAACAGAAGCTGAAACTTGGGTTGACGTCTAGGTCTTGTCTTTGTTTCTGCAGCAACTTTGGTCTTATTTTCCATCACGTCCCTGAATGGGATAGAAGTTTATAGCTTATTGGTAAGTGTCCAATTTATAGCACATAACTAGAGGCAGCGTAAAGAGACACTTAGTTCTGACACTGCATTGAAATTCCCGCTGAATATATGGGAAGCCAAGTGAGTGCTCTGGCTGTTACACCATTAAGCTCTAAGTAATTTTTATCAGAACAAGATATATTCCCGTCTATATAGATGGTGCCGGAGTGTTTAAAATTGTATCACTAGGTGCTCTGGAAGCATTTGAAGAAAAACCTCAACAGATTCAGTTAAAAGTAAAAGAGAAACTTAAGGGTCCCTTTTAATGCAGCTCAAAACGAGGAGGAGAGAAGAGACCTATTTGGACTGTGTCAATGTGGTGGAAAACACAAATTAAGATCTTGGTAAGGAGACGCAATACAGAGGCTCTGGAAGCCAGATTTGAATCCTGATGTGACTCTCTGTGCTGTTCTGCACTAGCCATGGCCCTGACCAATTCCTTATTCCTTGCGACTCAGTTTCCCCAGCCTCACGATGGGGATTAACACTGCACCTGCCTGCCTCATAGGCTTCTGGCAAAGATCGAATGAGGAAGCCCATGGAGAGAGTTTAAAACAGCAGCTGGCACGTAATTAAGTCCACAGTACGCACTTATTTTTGTCTATGTTATCTGAAAATCTGTGCTTTTAAGTCAGTTTTTCAATGAAGAGCTTGTGGAAATTTGCCTACAACATCCTACACAACCTCTTATAGACCAGGGCTTCTTGACACATCTGTCGCAGAGGAACTATTTTTATAGGTCTCAGTTTCTAATCTGCCCAACTGGACTGATTATTTAGGAACAGAATTACATTTTGCAACAATGTGGAATTGGTGGAAGAGTTTCTAAATACATCCTCTCTCTTTTCCTTTTTCCCTCATCACTAGCCAGCAACACCAGTTCAGGGACCAGCCCCAGTCCTACGATGATACCCTGAGGGGCACCGGCCTAGTTTTTCCCCCACTGCCCTTCGCTGTCTGCAGTGGATGTTGTGTTCTCTGCATCCCTTCACCTTTGCCCCAGAAAGAGCATCTCCTTTCCCTTTGGGAACTGCCCCTCCTCCATCCCATATGCTCCAGTGGGGTTCCAAAGTACAGGGCCCTGCCCCTCCTGAATACAGAGTGAGTCCATCCCAGTCCCAAAAGGAAACAGATGGCACCCTCAAACTGGGTAATGTGAGGACAATTTAATAATGGTAATGCTTACATAGTTAGGAGGCAGATTTAGAGAAACAAACAAGAGATGATGCAAGACATTGGAGCTGAGAAGAGGAAGGCACTCTTGCTACCCCCAAGCCTAAAAGGCAAGAGGAAGAAGTGGGTCCCAGGCCCTGGAGAGCGCAGCTAATGAAGAGGGCTGTCTGAAAGTAGCTGAGGTGTTTAAATGAGCCATGATTCAGAGACCAAACACCATCACCCCATCCTTCTCACATTCTTTAATCTTATGCAAGCACCTTCCATTGGCCAAACCCAAGTGGAAGCCAGAGAGAAGGGAGCCCTTGATGCTTTCTGTACAACTCAGGCTCTTGGGCATAAGCCAGAGAAGGTGGAGAGTAGATCAGAGGATGACCACCCACTCAGGTTTGCCTGGGTCTGGGAGTTGGCGGGCCCAGGGAACCTCCAGCACTAAGGCTGAGCCCGTCCTAGGCATCCTGGGACAGTTGGTGACCCTAGATAGGAAGGACCAGAGACGGTGGCTTGGGTCCAGGTCTGACTGGTCATAATGCACCCATTTTTTTAGCCACAACAATGGTCTATTTTGTCCATTCATCACCCCAAGCTGTGTGTGTGCTCACGTGGGAGTGGTGAGTAATCTAATGCAATTAAGTCTCATAATGAGTGTGAGGCCCTAAGGCCTCATTGAAATCCCTGGGTGTTCTGGGCAGGGGCTGGCCCATTAGGGATCCATAGTGATTGGTGTAGTCTTCATCTCACTGACCAGTTGTTCTCAATTTTGGCTGCATTCTGGAATCACCTGGGGAGCTTTCAAATTACTGTTGCCTTGGCTCCTCTCCCTGATGATCGGATTTAATTGGTGGAGATGTGGCCTAGGTGGTTCCAATGTGCAGCTGGGGTCGAGAACTAGAATGACCTCAGATGGGGATGCTAAGGGACTTAGTGGAGGTAGAGCAGGGCTTCAGTGCGCTGTCAGGAATGCTGGATGCAGGCTGAGAGCTGAATGATTAGCTTCATGTTCCATCAGGGCTTTATGTAATGTCCTGCCTCGGTAGGAACTAAGACACCGCACATCTCAGGCTCTCCCAGTGACCCCATCTGGAGAAGGGCTGGGGTGGAGGGTGGGTCTAAGCTCTTCTGACAGTCTCTGACCTGAGAATCATATACTTTTTAAAGATTTTATTCATTTATTCATGTGACTGAGAGAGGCAGAGACATAAGCAGAGGGAGAAGCAGTCCCCGAGCCCAATGCGGGACTCGATCCCAGGACCCTGGGATCACGACCTGAGCCAAAAGCAGAAGTTCAACCACTGAGCCACCCAGGGGCCCCTCTGAGAGTCATATTTTGGGAGGCTGAGGCTGGGTGATTAGTGGGAGGCTCTGCAGTGCTTCTGAGGGAGAGCCGGCCATCCTCAGCCCTGGCAGTATGTCTGTCCCACAGAGCACTGGGGTAAGTCCACTGAATATATTATCCTTCTGAACACTTAGTTGGCCTTCCAGAAGCATCTGGAGGGATCATCCACAGGGCAGCCCTGCAGCACCGGATCCAGACTCGGTGAAGCACCAGAGGGCTCCAGGCACACGATTTAAGGAGGCATCTACTCTGGCCCTGAGAGTAGGTGCCTGCTTAAAAATTGCACCTTTGGCACCTTGCCTCACCTCATCCTTGCACTGCAATTCCTAAGTCATCCGAAATTGCCCATCTGACAAGCAGCTAAACACATCTAAACACAGTGCAGTTTAGAGCATCTGCTTCCCTGAGGTTGACTGGATGGGACTGGAGTGTGTGTGTGGTGGGGAGGGGGGGTCGGGGTTGGGAGGGGGAGAGTCACATCGGATTGCACTATTGGTTTTTCTCTCTCCAGTCCATGCTGACACAGATGGCAGCCACTTCCCGTGGTCCCCGGGCCGCTCCCTCCCTGTATCACATCTCAGCCTCTCTGAAGGATCCACCTCTTAGGAGTAAGTAACTTCTTGGTTGGGCTCTCAGGGTGGATTTTTGTTGGGCGCCCTACAGCCTCTATTTTAAGGTCCCTTCCAAACTGGAACCTAAGCTGGGCCTCATCTTCGGCAGCTATGGCACAGGACTTATTTCTTTCAGGTGCTTTGCTGGTTTTGAAGCCATCAACTGCAAACGTGTTCTCCCTTTTGGTAGAGCTCAAATCCATTACACAGGATGTGGTTCCAAAAAGAAACTTCCTTGGGTTACTTGAATTGGCCTTTTCGTACTCAATCACTGTCACTACAGAAAATTGTCTTCATTTCCAATGATGAATTCGGGAGTCTAATTATGAATCAATTTATGTATCTGTATATTTAATTTTTTTCCCTTAAATTAGAAGTCAGTATTATTTCTCACCACCAACAAAGCCACTTTCTGCCTTTTCTTCAAGAGAGGTTCTTAGTATTGCAGCTCTAAGGTTTCTTTCAGGAGAAGAGTACTTCAGAACCGGGCTCTGGCTTTTGCTGGTGTTATGGGGTGCCTAGCACTTTGCAATACTTAGCACAAGTGAAGCTATAAAGCCACTTTGTACTCCTTGTGCAATAAAGGCATTGCCTATCATAAACACACCATGAAGTTAATGCTTCATAGTTGTAATGGTCACAGCCAGAATGTATCCTGACCTGACCCTTTTTGTTTATATAAAGCAACACAAACTGAAGAATCCACACAAAGGGCTCTGTTGGGGCACAGCTCTTGGCTATTGTCTATTTCCCTGGGACAAAGAAAATGGCCTAGAAAATCAGGGGAATATAAGAATTTTGGAATAATTACCAAATGAAGGCCTAAAGGGCGATTGTAGGATCCTTCCCCTGGAAGCCTTTTCTGGGGAAACAAGGACACAGGTGCATTGCCTGAGGTCACAGAGTGAATCAGCATCTACTTGGGAGATTCTGATTCCCAAGCCTTGGCTCAGGTCTTGGCAGAGGTAGGGGTGGGGATGGAATGGTGGGGGGTGGTGGGGGTAGGAAGGTGGTGATAACCATTGACACCAAACTTCGATTTTTTAACACTAAAAAAAGCTTTGGAAATCAGTTTCCCTTCACCACCACTATTGATTTTCTGCTATTGATAGATTTTTTTTAAAAAGGCCATTTGCATGTAAATTAAGCAGACATTTGCATTTATATTAGCAGGGTGCTCATTGTCATTAATTATTTATTATTTTTAGTTTTCCTGAAAGGTGGGTTCTCTCATCTCCATTTCACAGCTGAAACTGGTTTCTGATGACTGCGCTGCTAATTCCAAGTCAGGTGGGCTTTCATAGCTCAGCTAAGAAGGGGGAGAGGGCCTTCCTTACCCAGGGTGGGTACTCATGTGTTTACTGAATGAATTTTTACATTGATTATCATTTGTGAAAATAATCACCAACATTTTGAGGTTCCATTCACCGTGTTATGAAAACCTTTTGGTTAATTTGTTGTCGGCATTGTTGGCGAACTTTTATGGAAATTGTCAAGCATCCACAGAAGCAGAGAGTGCAGTATAATGACCTCATTCACCTTCCCTAATAATCAACATTTTGCCAGTTTTGTCCCATCTACATCTAGCCTCTTGTTTTATTTTTTATTTTTGTAAAGATAAAGACTTTCAAAAACCAGAATCATAATCCTATTATCACATTCAAGAAAATTAACACAGTTATTTCATACTACCTTAATCCCAACCCATGATTTAAAAATGCCTTATTTTATTTGGTTTCTTGAGTCAGAATATTTGAATATTTGTTCAGTGGATTTCCATTCCTTCAGTTTGATAAGTGTTGCCAAGTATCAATTATGGGCCAGGTGCAGGGGCAATGAAGACCAATACAGCTTAGTTTCTGACCTGGGTGTGGTCACTGTCTTGCAGAGAAGACCAGGCACAGAAATAAATCACTCTAACATAGTGCAGGGAAGGCTAAAATCAAATTGTGTTTGTGGGCAGTGGGCATACTGGCAAGGATTTTGGGAAGCTGCAGGGGTGATAGCAGGACATTTCACCTCCTGATAAGTAACATTTATAAAGCAATTGCTACATGCCAGGGACTCTTTCAGTTATTTATTTTTAAAGTAAACTCTACCCCCAACGCGGGGCTCAAACCCAGGACCCCAAGATCAAGAGTCGCATGTTCTCCTGACTGAGCCAGCCAGATGCCCCACCAGAGATTATTTCTAATGTGTATCGATACATTTAGTCTTTTCAACATTCCATATTGTTATTATAATATCTATTGTACACACTGAGGCCCTGGAATGTTTAAATAATATAATTATTGAAAGATGAGTAAGAGTAATAGGTAGCACATTGGGGCAGGCTATTTGGGCAGAGGAAGTCCAGTGAGGAGGTGACTCTTTGTGAAAGTTCACAGTAAGGGACGCATTGGCTAGTGTGTGTGTGTGGGGGGGGGGGGGGGGGGGGGTGGTCCATAATAGGAATGGGCTGGTGGCAGAAATGGAAGTTGACTGGAGGTCAGAAATGCTTCATAGATACAGGCAGAGGAGCCTGGACTGTTTAGGAAATGAGATATCACTGAAAGTTTTAAAGAAGACAATGATAAAGCTGGGTTTGTATTTTGGAAAGAAAATATGTAGTCTTCACGGAGGATACGATAGAATAAGGAGTGCCTTGAGAAATCTCTGGGAAGGAGACTGTCAGTGGGACAATCCAGGGAAGATTTATTCCACACTGGTTTTTTTTTTTTGTTGTTGTTCCCCTAAAGATAGTTAGGATGTTCTTTTCTTACTATAAAAAGTAATACATGTTCGTTCTAGAAAATCGGAAAAAAACAGCTTTAGCCTTTTTGGTAAAGATGCCCAAAAGAGGTATCTTCTAATATTTTGGTATGTCTCCTAGTTTTATGCACCTGCCTACCTATGCGTGTGCACACGTACACACACACACACTTTCTTTCTTTAAACTTTGGATCATCATTATGTATTATTTTGAATCCTGTCTTTTTAGTTACTATTATGCCTTACTATTTTTAGTGTCACCAAGGATTACAAAACATGATTTCAAATGAACATGTAATCCCATCAAACAGTGACATCATCATTTATTAATTAGTGTACATTTAGATTATTTATTTATTCCTATTTTCCTTATTTGCATTTCAGAGGGTAACCTTTGTTGCATTTATACCAAACTTCTATACCTATGTCAGAATTGTAGTCCTTGATTCCCCACTGCTCTGACTAAAGCAATTACTCAAATTTTCCACTGAAACTACCTCTCATGCCAAAAAGCAACCAAGCAGTAATCACAGAAGAGGAGAAACTGAACTGCAAGAAGCTGCTGTGCAGTCGGGACTTGCAGCCCCAAACTCCACCCACCAAGTGTATTTTGGATAACAGCTCATCAAGCAGGTGGATTGACTAGGCTTTCACCTGGGTCTGTAAATCAGGTTAGCACTCTTGTTGTTACTGGTGCCCACAGAAACACATTTTTTCTGGATGATCTTTACTTACCACAAAAACCACCCTTTTAATCTATTAATAATAGGTACTTCCATAATAGAAGGGAGTAAGAATGAAAATCTTTGATTTTGAGAATCTGCAAAGGGACAGGTTGCTTAGCTGCTGCCAGTAGGTGCTATTTTGTGGCAAACACTAGAAATATTCCAAAGGTTACTTCTATGCCGTCAAGGACCTTGTTATAGTGAGTTCATCTATTCTCTCCTAAGTCATTTTTCATTGAAATTCTAAATTGATCATTTGAATTCTTTCGAAGAATGCTATGGTTGAGTTACTTGAGAATCTGTATAAAATAAAATACAATCTGTCCAGTGTTTATATGTAATCCGATCACACCATATCTAATTGAACAATAGGAATTAGAGGTAATGGATCAAATCAATTATTTACCCTCTTCCAAAGTCACAGGATAAGCCTGCAGAACAATGTGAAAATACAAGGAATTTAGTTGATGATGCTCCTGATTAAAAGAGAGAAGAAAAACAAAAAGAAAATGGCAAAAACAAGAGAAAGGTATATTTCCAAGGAAGTTATTTCTTCAGCAGTCCATATGGCTGTGCCCAAATTTTGCTGTTTAGATTCAATGCATTTTGACTACTATTAAAGTCAGTGGTTTATTAATGTAATTGTTGACTTTAAGAAACTACCATCATGTACCACTTGAAGGCTGGTCACACCTGAGTAAAATGTGTGCTCTGTGAGAATGAATGCCCCTGAGCATCCAGGCAGGCCCCTGAAAGATGGAAACTAGGCAACTCTCCTCAAGAGAAAGCCCTGGGACCCATGAAAACTCATTTCTGGAGAGTCTGCCACATGTCTCTGTTAGGGATGTTTGTGCAAAGTCATAGTTCCCTACCTCCCTCAAAAGAGTGAAGAAACTTTTCTTGCAGTTTGGGTGGGATTTGGTTGGTGTTAGAGCTCTGAATCTGAGGCTCCAAATTCCTTTTTAGATTTTAAGAAGGCTGATTCTCAAATACCGACCTTGAAGTCCTTCTCAGACATCTCTGCTGTGATGCAGTAAGGAACACAGAACGGGCATTTGTTAATTGTTGTTTACCAAAAAGCAGAAATATGACATCTTAAGGAATTGTGTATAAGGCAGGTGAGAAAAATGGAATGTTGGAAAGACAAAACAGTTCCTTGAAATACTGTCATTTGTCTGGATAGAGACATGAACCATGTGAACTACACCCATCTAGTGAAGGGCAACCATTGTTACCATGATGTCCCCCTTCTCTTCCTTTTTGTTAAGTTGTTCAGAAAAGAAATTGAAGAGGGAGGAACCAAGATAGAGATCCAGGGAGTGTTATGGACTATGGGTGGGGTGGGTGACAGAGGAAGGAAGCCACTGGTTTATGTAATGTCTTTGCATTTCATTTCCTGTTTTCCCAGGATGGGTTTTGATTCTATTTGTGTACGTAGGAGTTGTCATATCTCAGGGCTCTCAGGAGGGGTTGACTGGACAATCTTACCCTTTACTCTAATGTTGGGGGATAGTACTGGAATTCCTATTTGTTGACTTTTAAAAGTCACTCTTTCTTATTAAGATACATTGTAAAAAGTCTGAAACATACAGAGAAATGGGGGAAAAAAAGAATATAATTCCCATAGTATCATTATCCAAAGAAAGCCATTGTTAGTGTCTGTGTCTCTTCTTCCAGTCTTTGTTGTTTTCCATCTCTGTTAGAGCACAGTGTCAATATTTATGGAATCAAGTGGATCTTAACTCAGGTACCTATTCTCCTATCTACCCATCGGGAAGAGAGCTCACAGCAAAACCCAAGCCTACTAACACCTTGATCTTAGACTTCCAGCCTCCAGAGCTTTGAGAAATAAATATCTGTTGGTTAAGTTCCCCAATCTGTGGTATTAAATTGGGATTGCCTCAGCAGAAGGGTATCCAACCTTACCCACCCTGCATGCTCACACATACATGCACACAAATGCACTCTCACGCGCATACTGGTGTGAGAGAGAGAGAGAGAGAGAGAGAGAGAACCCAAAGGATCTACTTTGTATCTTTGCCAGCATTATGATTCTATGGGATAGGCCTTGTGAAATGTACCAATTAAAATACGCATATGACAAGAATCCTTAATTCATAAGTAGATGACATGAATCACTGTGACTAATAGGATAGCTAAAAGAAAAGAGGGGGAAGCTTCCAGAGAAGGGAGGAGCTAAAATTAACTTGAAGAAAAATGGGTCTCTTATTCAGGAAAAGAAGGCTAAGGTGTGTCCACCTCGATGTCATCCCGGGCCCACACTTCTGTTATCCATCACCAAGAGATGACTTCTTCTCCTGAGCCCTTCCTCAGTGCCCCACCTCCTCATACCATTGTCAGTGTCCCCCAGGCCTGTCCTCAGCCACTTTAGTTAATGCCCCATCTGAGGAACTCTTTGTGGCACTGCATGGGAGGTCAGGGCTCCTGCTTATAACTATATGGAAGTTTTAAATGTCATAGGTAGTCTTCAAAGATTCCTAGGGGATTTCAGAGCACACTTATCTCAGGGATTCCATCCCAAACCCTGAAAATATGTTGCTCTGCACACCTGAATCCATGTATCTCATACTTTATTTTATGACTTGACACTGTACATGTTTTAGTGTTATCTACTCTTGCCAGCATGTCTGGATAGTAAAGCATTCATACCTTCTGGGACTGTGAAGGGTGCGCTTCCGGTTTGGACATCAGCTATTAATTTTATTTGCAAGCCCATTGTCATCTTGCCAGATTATAAATGGAAAGATGTAAGTCATCTCATACCCTCAAGCCACATTGTGTATGAAATCAAATCAAATCAAACCAAATCAAAGCCCCACCACCTGAAAACTTCTTAGGTATGGTTTGGAAAGCAGAGAAATTTAAGTTATATGCCTTGGCTTTAAGGAATTGATGGTCCAGCCTTAGACTAGGTGCTTGCATCTTCCTAACCTCAAGAAAATGAGAGATCAAAATAAGACATTTCAGAAAGAAAGGAGAACTATGATCACTAGTCATGATAGTGATCACGTAGTCATGGCGGTTTGTTGGTGGTGATGGATGTAGTAACAAGGTAACAGGATAGAATAAATGAAAATCTAGCTCCCAGAGTCTGTGTTTGTTGTTATCCTGTTTCCCGCTTACCCAAATACTCAGCCTCTCTCAGCCTCAGTTTCTCTGTGGCAATAGGGAGATAGTAACAAAAGCCCATCACCAGGTACCATTGTGAAGGGTAGTAAGCAAGGAAATGCATATAAAGTGCTTCACAAGTTCTTGCTAGGTGGTAACCTCTCAATAAATTCTAGGATAATTTGTTTGTTTTTGGCTTCTAAATTTTAAATGCATGTCTCCATAGGTGGAATATTTCCAGTAAATCACTCATTTTCTTGATATGAACTATATTTTTAATTTGATCAGGGGGCCTTCAGTGTAATAGCAGGAGGAAGAGTTTTTTCACTCCTGATATGGAATTTTGCTATTTTCTTCTTTACTCTTTGTTTTTTGTAAACATCAGAAATGAATAGAGGGAAACAGGCCCCATCTGGGAATCTGGGGGAGACATTGATCTCATTCCTCTTATTCCTGAATGCCTCACTTTTTCCTGTCTTTAAGTTCTAAATCTTATGATTCTTTAAAATCTGAGTGTCTTGAATTTCTCTCCTCACGGGAGCAGTGGCACACCCTCCCGTGTGCTCTGATTTGAGGGTTGGGGAGATGGGTTAAGAGCAAAATGTCTTTGAGAATCTGCCATGTCGAGGGTTTGTAATTTGTCTCTTTCTGTATACAAAGGTAAGCTGGCACATAAACTAAAGTTCTACATAGAGTTTACTGTGGTCAGATTGTCACTTTGTGTGTGTGTGTCTGTGTGGACATGGGAGAGAATTTTTCTCTTGTGCTTGGACACAAAAAGTCATTCTGGACTAATGTCTAAGGATCAGTCTTTTTTCCCCCCATTTTTAAAAATCAATATCATAGAATGATACTATATTCATTTCAAGTCTCTTGAGGGTGCGTCTTTTTCTCTTTCTATAACCTAGAATATTTTCTTCTGCATTTCATCACCTTTTGTAGCCAAGAAGTAATTTCTTTCAATTGATTAAACTGTAAGGCTGAATATCATAATTATATTACAACAGGTATCATTAAAAATACATACAACTGATTAACAACAACAAAAAAATGCCTTTGACTGTGTTTTTCTTTGTTTATCCACAAAGGAAATAAATTCCAAGTACCTAATTTTGAAAGGTGAGTTTGGCTAGCCTTAGGGTTAAAATTCATGGTAGATATTAAATTTGCTAGAAAGCCAAGCAATTGATTGTATACTTAAGTTGTAAACTAATGTGCTTTTTATATAAATATAGACTCATATAATCTTCACCCTCAGTATCTTCTCCAATTTGTGTGTGTGTGTGTGTGTGTGTGTGTGTGTCTCTTAGGTTCTAATGAAACCATTTTTAAAAAAGGATACAGAAAGAAGTTCACAAATTTTATAAAAGGCATATATTCAGGAATTATAGGTGTGTTAATGAGAGAATTATAGGTGCTGTGTTAATGGCTTTACTGAATAAATACTGTTTCTTAGGTAGTTGCATTAACATTAAGAAATTGTCAGTTGCTGTATTTAATTTTTTTGTGGCTGCAGTGGACCAGGACTCTTCAGAAAAAAAGGGATGCCAGCAATTAAAAAAAAAAAAAAGAAAAAAACAATAACTTTTTTCAGTTTAGATTTATTTATACTTCTTAAAGATCTAATAACGATTTTTCTAGATCTACTTGATGTTCAGTTCTGCCAGACAAGGAATCCTATTGTTTTAAATTCAACAATATTATTTTCCAAGAGGTTTTTTTTTTTTTTTCTTCCCCCTCCCGGAGGGAGTCTTTCACTTTTGTCTGTGCTGATTGCTTACGCGCTTTGTTGTTTATAATGGGTGAAATATAACTGAGGGGACTCCTGACTGCCAAACATGGTTGAGAAATAGGACTCATGACAAATAAGAGTGTTGGAGCAAATGTGAGCTTTTAATGCATGAACGTGGTGGTGTTCAGGGAAAATGATCAAGGGTTTCTATTTGTCAGAGGGGAGAACTTTACTGCTAAGTGGGTGGAGGCTCGTGATAGTGATTTGGGCAAATATGGGGTCACTTACCTTGTGAAGCATCTTCAGGCACGTCCACATCCCCAACTGACTCCTCTCTGACCTGTTCTTTCCAAGGCGTGGATCACAGCTGCATTTAGCCAGGTGCTGAGCCAGCTCCTATATTGGGAGAAGAGGTGCAACTCAAATTGTTAGTTTTTGACTGGAAAAAAACAAAATTAAACACTTTTGTTCTTATGTTGTATATTAGAAAGAACATCTGTTATTTAGATTTTAGGCTTTACTTACCATATAGAGTCATCGGTTTGTGCTATTTGCTATATGAACTGAACTGAGCCCCCCTCCCAAATTCATATACTGAAGCCCTAAGGCCCAGTGTAACTGTTTTTGGAAATAGGACCTTTTAGGAGGTAATTAGGGTGAAATGAGGGCATGAGGATGGGGCCCTAATCCAACTGGACTGGTGTCCTTATAAAAAGAGGAGACCCAGGGATGTGCATGCACAGAGAAAAGCCTGCGTGAAGACAGTGAGAGGGTGGCTGTCTGCACATCAAGGAGAAAGGCCTCGGGATAAAACAGCCCCATTGGCACCTTGATCTTGCATTTTTTAGCTCCCTCAGAGCTGTAAGAAATACATGTCTATCGTTTAAGCTACCCAATCTGTGGTATTTTATGACAGCCCTAGCAGACTGATAGACTATGGATTAGTGATTCTAAAGAAACTCTGCATTCAAAATAAGTCCACTGCATTTATTTCTACCACTTGCACATATGGTTGAGTATTGTTAGCAAATTATCCTCTTATTTATTGAAAATAATATATCCCCAGCCTTACTGGCTTTATTGCCCTATAATTAAGGAGATTGCAGTAACCTAGAATCATTTCTGAGAGTATGGCAACTCAGCCACTATCGGAAGATCCAGGTGATTAAGAATAGTCAATCTAATTATCAGAAGCACTTATGAATACAAGTCCATCAGCATGTGAGCTCATAAAGAGGCTAAAAAAACTACATGTGTTACATTCATCTGTATTTCAAGGAGACTCAGCAGCCTTAAATGGAAAAGTCTGAAACATAAGTGGAAACAGGATAGCTGGCCACACACACTTTGCTTGAACTAATCCACCCTTAAAGGTAGATGCCCTTGCCATTTGATTATACAGTAGGAAGACTGGGATATTAACTTAACCTGTAAATATCAAGAAATGCCTCATAAGGATCATTATAGTAGAACAAAAGAACTAAATTTTTGGCTGGTTGTTTAAGGTTTTAAAGTGAAGGTGTATTATATGTTGGCAAATTGAATTTAAATAAAATATTAAAAAAGCAAAAAAATGAAGGTGTATGCATGTAACATTGATGGACTAGGAGCAGCTTCTTTCTCATCTTTACCTTTCTGGATAAAAGTTCCATGCACTTGACATGAGGTGGAAGTTAAATATGAAGAAGAAACTTTCGATGCCAGTAGGCTCTGGAGAAGGAGCCCAGAGCTAACTTGGGCAAAGAGTAGGGAGCACACAGTTGGAACCTCAGGTTGAGGAGACCTATTCTTTCCTTCCTAGGGACAGCTCTTAAATATGACAATTTGCTCAGTTTACAAGACACTCTGCATGGCAGGGGGCGCTCTGAGTAGAAGTGTTTGGTCACATGGGTCAGAAATCACCACGTGGAGTTTCTTCACTCTGAGCCATTGGTTTTCAGTGTGTTTACAAGGGGCTCGGATGTGGACCTGGGAGGTCTTATTCTGGGAGGAGGAGACCTCACCACACTGTCTCTGAAGCTCCGCCATTGAAGAGCTGAAATCCTGAAGACATTTTAGGGGCATGGGCAGTTGGTGTGTCTGCACTATTAGGTTTTGATCTAGACATCACAGGACTAAAGGACTATCTCAGGGGATAACTCTGAATTTTGTGAGATTATGTCTATCTCTTCCTTATGCCTGCCCAATGAAATGGGCCCTCTGAATGAAAACTTGAATTTATTGTAGACTTGGAAAAGGTTTATTTCTTGTTGGTCTGAGTTTGGGCTTGAAGCTCAACAGTGCCTGTCTGCTGCAACTTTATGTCAGCAGTTGATCTTAACTGTTCCACTTACCTGGTAGAGTAGAAACATTTTGTATCTGGAAGGCATGGTGTAGAAAGGGGAGAGATTGTCCAGGAGGTTGCTCCCTTGGGCCTTAAATACCTACTTCTCTAATTGGTTAACTTTGAAATTTTGGGAATTTAGGCTCTAAAGATTAATTGCTCTGTTAGGGATTTCTGGAGGAACATTTGCTTCTAGTTCTTTGTTTTTGGTCCTGTTTTAAATTTCCTAAGGAGACTATTCATAGCCTAATCCCCAACCTGATAAAATGAAGGTTTACAGGTGGTTCCAAGTGACCCAAGGCAAACTAGTTTCTTACCATCAACTGGAGTAAATGCAGTCAGATTGACCTTGGAGTCATGCTGGCTTTCTTAGAACATGCTGGATCTAGAAGAAACTGGATGAGGGATAGAGACATTAGCTCAAGAATAGCCCAGGGCTTGCCCTTCCCTATTGTGCACTCATCTCGGTTTCAGCTAAAACCAGAATGGTCTTCAGATGAGTGGATTCTCCCCTACACTTAGCCCAGAGGGCATTCTCCTAAGTGCAGCTAAACAAGTATCACTTACCTAAATGATTCCATGCCAGATTCTATTGGAAGCCACATTCTTCATGACTTGAGAGCAAATCTGATTCTATTCTGTGTGTGTCCTCTTATAAAAACCGTCCTCCCCACCCTGTACTTTGCAAATAGCTCCTTAGCTCTTTTCAGCTTGGTAAGCCCTTGAAGGTCTGCAAATATTTCTTCCTAGGGATGGAAACTGATGATTTCTCTTTTGGGCACTTCGAAAGCACAAGCTGCCCAGTGTCTAATAACTAAGTTTTCTTATTCCTTTGCCATCTATTGATCTTTTTAGAATGACCTGCTTTTTTCCTGCTGTCTGTTACAGAGTTCTTGTGGAACGCCTGGTACAACACAGGGAATACAATTTGCCATATGCTACCTGAATGAGTGTGTTTTGTCTGTGGAGGCAAGGCTGATGGGTGCAGTGTCAGAGTTACAGTGGATTTAATGACTTAAAGAGGAGACATTCAGTAGCTGGAAAGGGATTGGATATTGAACATTGTGAAGAGACCCAAAGATAGAACTAATATCTTGAAGCTTCCTTCCAGAAGTTGGAAAAGGAAAAAAAAAATTTTTTTGACAAACTGCAAATACAAGAATGCAGTGAACCCCAATAACACATTCGGCAGGGGACAACCACACCCTCAATCATCCAAATGTGTTAATTTCCTCCAACCAAGAAGTTCTGCTCACTTCCAGAGCAAGCACAGTTTAGCAAGAGCCGTAGGACAGTGGTTCTCACCCAGGGGCTATCATCCCCATCCCTCCCTACCTCACATCACGACATTTTTAATGTTCACAAATTGGTATAAGGAGAATTCTACAGGCATCTAGTGAATAGAAACTAGGCTTGTTGCTAAATGTCCTACAATTCCAAGGACAACCCTGATACCCAAGAATTATCTAGTTCAAAATGTGAATATGCTGCTGTTGAGAAAGTCCCAGTCTAACATTAATTCCAAATGTTTCAAAATCAAGTGGGTGCTCAAAACACAATATCTCTCATCAAAATATTGCTTTTTAGACACCTGCCAGGGATTGGACATAAAGAAAAGTGATTTATAGTTAAAATCACTGTAAAAAATGACTTACAGTTAAAATATAAGCTGACAAACCTTCTCTTTTTGAAGAAACTGATTTATAAAGAAAGGATGCTGCTTTTTGGTTGTTGTTTTTAAAATTTGTTTCTTTATTTCCAGAAAAATATTCTAGCTTTTATGTGTGTCGATGAATGAGAAGCCTTCATAGAATTTCCACACATTTTTGAACATGAATAGTGAACAGACACTTAAAAACCAATTTATTAGACTATGGGATGATTACATCACTCTGATGCACACGGACTTCTTATTCCAGATCTTGTGAGGAACAAAAGTGCTTATTTTAGATGAAAATGGACACTGTACTCGAATGCCCCACAGAAGATGCATGTATTTTAGCCTCGGGAAGAAAATTGATCATTCATTATGACAAAGATTACAGCTTGTTCCTGCCATGTTTAAAGCCTGAATCATGAAAGTTTAAAAGTTTCACAAGGATCTTATACTTTAACCACTTGATAATTGTCACTGTCACTTGGGAATGAATGGGAATGAATGGGGGGGATGACGCAGTGTTTAGTGTGGCATTTCGCATGTGTGTGCTTGTTCACCTCGTCGTGGGACCACTCCATTTTGCCTGTTGAGAGAGGATCAGGGTGTTGTAAGACTCTTAAGTCAATAAGAGCATGACTTCCCTCTATGATGTTTCATCAAGGAGTTGGATTGATAATGAGAAACATTTTCAAAGACAGAATCTTAATATAGACCTTTTAAGCTCTTATGAATTCACATCAATAGAACTAATAAGCTCACTGTCGCTAGGCTAGTGTGTGTGTCTATAAAGTGAAACTAATTTCACTTAATCTTAATTAATTTTCAATTTCTATCTTGTCTCCTCAGTTCCTGCATATTCTCTTAATTACAGCTTATGCTTAGCTTTGCTGATACTAGAAATAAAAATTAAATGAAGAAAGGAAGCCAAGTCCACCCAAGGCTGCTTGGGTGGCAGGGTCTCTACGACCAAACTGTTACTTGAATATGGAGATGGAATTTCTTCTGTACGTGTGCTTGTGTGCACATATACGTGTGTGTGTGTTTATTATCTCCGGTTTTGATTTTCACAGAAACTAGCACTTTCCCCAATGTGTCAGTTTCCATTTGAAATGATTGGGGCCTTTTTCTATCTAGAAATACCTTCTTGACTATCTATCATCATACTATTGTTAGTACTTAGCAGTTGCATAAACTTATTAGAATAAGTTATAGACTATAGCGACCATTCTTCCTAAACTGACCTAATTACTTTAATATGTATATACAGAACTGAAGAATCCTAGAGCCTTTTCTGGAGGGAATTATAGACTGTTACAACCAGTCACAAACTGAACCCTCAGTGTCAGGTGATACTTAATCTAATTTCTAAGGGCATGGTCTTGCTTTCTAAATTAATTTGTTTTTTAAAGTAGGCTTCATGCCCAGCATGGGGCTTGAACTCACAACTCTGAGATCAAGACCTGAGCAGAGATTAAGGGTCAGATGCTTAACTGACTGAGCCACCCAAGAGCCTCCTAAATTAATTTCTTATTTTATAATATTGGGTTGCATTTTTTAAATCTTAATTCCTGTTTTTTTTTTAATCTTAGGGATTGAATTGTAGAGATTAATCTTAGAAATTGAAGAATTAAAAAAAAGAACTTTCTCTCAAATTTTATTCTGAAAAGTAGGTGTATCACCCTGAGCCAGTGTGAAGGCTGTTCCTGAGCTCCCTCCGCCTCTTCAGACACAGTCATACTGAGCTGCTGGGGACCGTCAGAGAAGCCACATCTTACTCATTGCAGCTCCATGTGCTGCTAGAAAAGCTTTGGTGTCTGACTCTTTCTCCCTCTCCCTAGCACTGTCAGAAAAGGAATGCAGGTGTCCCTTGGTTCTAGTCAATGTAATGGCATGCCCACCTTGTCATGAATAATAATGTAGTAAGAGCAGAGGAAAAGCTCTTTCCCCAGAATCCATTTCAGAACTTCCAGTTTAAGAAGAACATCTGGTCAGTGGTCCCCCAAACAAACTGTTTTACAGAAAAAGGTAAAAATTTACACAATGACACAAACCTAAAACTAACCGTTTATCTCTGGCCGACAGCTGGAACAACTACAACTAAGCATTGATGGCTGGTTTCCATCATTGAGTCTGAACAAGATCCTTGGTGGTCCTGAAAGTGGACAGGACACCCTTTTAACCATTTCCCACCCTCAGCTAGCAACATAGAACTAATCTGAGATATATATATATATATATATATATATATATATATATATATAGTTTTTATATATATATATATATATATATATAGTTTAGTTCTTTACTCTTTGGTTCTTCAACATCTTTAGACACTGCCCTAGCACAAGGGCACACCAGTCCTTATCTTTCTCTTTCTATTTCCCAGACTAACACTCCTAGAAGGCAATTCATTGAAAGGGAGAAGGGTGATGGGATGGGGAGGGAGTGAAGTGGGGGGGAATGGATGAAGATAGATGCTAGTGGAAACATAAGGTACCTGGCTTGTAGTGTGTCTTCTTACTTACATTTTTTCAAAGTCAGGGAGCTGAACAATGAGGTTGAGTTGATCCCATCTCATTCACGAGAGTTATATGTGTTAGTTAAGGAAAATTTGCCTAGGAACTCTGTACACATCCATCTGCCATCCACATGGAGATCTGAGAAAGAGGAGAGAAATTTGACCAGGACCCAATTGGGCAAAGAAGAGAGCCAAAGTTAGTGCATACATCCTGCCTTTTAGATGCTGGGTCTGGACTGATCCCTTATTTAATCAGAAACACACACACTCACATTTACATAAGCCTACATATATGTGTGCATACACATATGTAGTTTTTATATATAGTTTATATAAATATACATATTTTATATATATTTATATAAAAACTATATATATATATATATACACACATTTCCATACATCTTGCTCTGTCCTATATGTATATACACTACACACACACACATATATATATTAGAGCAAGAGAAATGGAACATCATTCAGAAGATACAAAGGAAGAGCACACCCCTGAAAAAGATTTACTATAGGAATAAGAAAAAAAATATCGAAAACTGGCATCCTCTATGAGATTAAAAAGCAAAAAGACAGAGGTACCATAAAATAGGAACAGGAATCCGTATACGATGAAATTGTAGTTGGGTCAATTAGAAATTTAGAAAGAATAATGATGCACTAACAGAATTAAAGCAGCAAAGAGCCAAAGAGGTGTTATAAACAATCAAAACAGAAAAGGGAGAGAGGTTCTACTAGGATATAGAGGAAAAAACGAGAGTTGAGAACAGTGGCAGAAAATATGTCTAAAGGATAGAGAATGGAGAGGCAACCTGAGAATTACAGGTGTTCCGGGAGAAAAGTAAGTAACAAGCAGAACAGAAGCAATTATTCAAAGATATAATTAAATAAAAGTTTCCTGAGTTGAAAAAGAGTGAACAAGAACAGATCAAAAGGGCTCACTCTGTTCAAAGTAAATTAAATGAACGGAGAACTTTGTAACATTTGAATTACAGGGATGGAGAAAAAGAGACTATTAGCATTCATGCAGAAAAAAATAGGTGAAAAACAGAAGAACAAAGCTAGGCTGGCCTTGGACTTTTCCGTGGACACAATGGAGCTATGTCTGCAGAATTTTGAAGGAAAATATTGTCACGTGACCATTTTATGCTTAGCCACGTTTTAAAAATATCTGTTAATATAAACATAAGACATTTACAGATACACTAAAAATATGCCATCTGATTTTTCTAAAAAAATTTATCCTTTCATATATGAAATTCAAGATTAGTGAAGCCAAGGTACAATGTGACTGCTACGGACGCAGTGGCACAAGAGCTGGGCAAGAATAAAGTTTGCTTCCAAGTCCCGAGGCAAACTGTCATGCCAGCAAATGTGTGTAAACTGGCTGCATTAACAAAGCTATGAGGATTTGAAGGAATCATTGCCTCTTTCTGCAATGTCATCTGGGGGTAGATTATAAGGAAATTCTTTCATTATAAATTGTTATTGCAATAGCTTTTTTTAAAAAGATTTTATTTATTTTTTTCATGAGACACACAGAACTAGAGGCAGAGATACAGGCAGAGGGAGGAGAAGCAGGCTCCTTGCAAGGAGCCCGATACGGGACTCGATCCCGGAAATCTGGGATCAGGCCCTGAGCCAAAGGCAGATACTCAACCGCTGAGCCACTCAGGTGTCCCTGCAATAGCTTTTTAACATCCACAATTTCATCTGAAAAAGCTCGTTTTATTTTTTAAAATGAAATCTACCACTAATCTCAGAAATATATATATGTATGTATATATACATACAGTGCTAGTGAAACAGGGAATACATACAAGTATATTTGTTTTCTTTGCACTGTGATGGCTTCTTCCTTTTTAAAATTTTAATTAAAATATTTTTTCAAGTATAATCAAAATTATATTAATTTCAGGTATGCAACATAGCGATTGGATCTTTGTAATCATTGTGAAATGATCACCATAATAAATCTAGTTGATTTTCATCACCCTACATAGCTACAAAAAATTTTGTGTGTGTGCAGTCGCATTTTTTTTTTTTTTTGGCGTTTATGAGCACTTTTAAGATTTCTTCTCTTAGCAGCTTTTGAATATGCAATACAATATTATTTACTGTACTCACCATGTGGTACAGTAAATTCCCACGACTTATTTATTTTATAACTGGAAGCTTATACCTTTGGCCTTCTTCATCCATTTCTCTCCCCTAGCCCCTGTCCTTTGACAACCAATCTGTTCTCTGAACCTATGAGCTTGGTTTTTGTTTTGTTTTTAGATTTCACATAATAAGTGAAATCATATAGTATTTACTTTTCTCTGTCTGACTTGTTTCACTTAGCATAATGCCCTGGAGGGTCATCCCTGTTGTTGCAAATGTGAAGACTTCACTCATTCTTTATTTATGGCTGAATAATATTACATCATATCTGTATTGTGCTGATTATATTTAGTGAACTTGCATTACTAGTTGAACAGAGTACAGGTTTAAAGAAAAATGGTCATTTATTCATTTATTTAAAGATTTTATTTATTTATTCATGAGAGACATACAGAGAGGCACAGACATAGGCAGAGGGAGAAGCAGGGTCCTTAAGGGGAGCCTGATGTGGGACTCGATCCTGGTACTCTGGGGCCACGCCTTGAGCTGAAGGCAGACACTCAACGAGTCACTCAGGCATCCTGAAAATGGTCATATAAAAATAAAAAAAAATTATAGTGGTCTAACTCCACATTTATTATAGCAGTGATGGGTTGTACAATTGAAGACAGTTCCAATTCTATTGCTTTTCTCTTACCTGACCTTGAATTTTTCTTAAGATCTAGGAGGGGGTGACAACATTTCCTTTAAGGGGTTCCTGCAGGTGTTCATTGTTTTTACCCTCATCTTGGCCATGATTGGTTTGGTGATTTTAGTGCTACGCTTTCCTGTATGAAAGACTTTGTCTGAAAAAATGAGTAGGAAGAGAGAAGAGCCAAGGAGGTCTGGGGCGAACTAGTTACTCAGATCTGTCCCATTTCTGTCATTCCTGTTCGCTCCATCAATCTGTCCCCAACTACAGCAGTGAAGGAATAAATTTGTTCCAACTGCCTTTGCGGTGTTCACGGTATGGAAGCAATTCTCCACGGTCTCGTACATCCACGTTGAACATGACTGTGCAATCAAACAGCCAGCTTCTGCTTCATCCTGGTGGGAAAACTGGGTGGATTTAGGTATTCACAAGATGACTACAGTTTTGAAGTGATGGGAGAATGCTATTGTACTGGTTTAGATTTCCTAGTTTTTAATTTTTTACCCCTCAGCCTTGCTCTTTGTTCCTTTGTGCTTTATTCCAGGATATAGAATGTGGTACAGCGCTTAAAAAAAAAAAAAACATGTCTGTGCTATAATGCCACATTTCATTCTTACAAAACCTCTATGGTTTTAGTGGCCAAGTCCTAGACCATGTATTCCATGTCAGTAATTGAACATTTCACTTTTGGAGAAAACCAGGCATGTAACCATGGTTTGTAAGTAACTCATAAAGCATATTTTGAGATGTGTGTGTGTGTTTTACTAAGCTTTTTTTTTTTTTTGCACATTATCTCATTTCTCCTGAATAATATTTTTTGGTCAATGACACCATTAACATACTGCTTACTTTGAAATCGATCTCTTCAGCTGTTTTAAATTTTTCTAAATTTGTTTTGTTGTTGTTGTTGTTGTTGTTCATGTGCATTCCTTAGTTCTCCCTACTTAAGGATTTTAATTTAGTGTCTGACTAATGTGCTGTTGTTACTAGCATCCTTTTTACATCAGTTTTATGAAAGTCAACCTCCTAGATAGGGGATAATTATAAAAACAACCCCCCACCCCCTTGGTAACGCTCTGGAGTTTTGGTTGCTAGTAATGATGAGCTAAAATTATCAAGAAAGCTGTGTGCCAGCCACTGAGCTAACTGCTTTATTTTTGTGGATTGTCTTCACAAACCGTCCCAATAAAAGTGAGATTCAGGCACTATTTTTGATCATTATTTCACAAACAGGACAACTATGGTTTAGAGCGGTCAGACGGTTGTCCAGATTTGTATAGAAATGACAAAGGTCTTGGGTCTGATTATTTCCAAAGCCCATTCTCTTCATTTCTACACTGAATTGCATAGTGAACAACTCATGCGTCTTTTTGCTTGGTTTCAGTGGACGAATTTTGTACCTAACAGACCAGCTTGTCTTGAATACCACAAGGATGTTTTTTCTTTGGCATTTCCAAGACTGATAAAAATCAGAAAAAAAAAATATTTCCTAGAAACATCAAATATTA
Source organism: Vulpes lagopus (assembly GCF_018345385.1). Classification (NCBI taxonomy): domain Eukaryota; kingdom Metazoa; phylum Chordata; class Mammalia; order Carnivora; family Canidae; genus Vulpes; species Vulpes lagopus. The sequence continues at coordinate 11,937,381 of NC_054831.1, forward strand.
GGAGGTTCCAAGAAGTTAGCTTCTGACAAGTGTTAGTAATCTGTTAGCAGGTAGACTGAAAGAGAATTAAATGAATTCTTAACTCTATGGAAATATTTAAAAAATTAGGAGTTCCATGTGATCGGGGCACCTCCGAGCTTTTGTGAGACAGACCTGCAGGAGCCTTTCCTTTTGTTTTAGTTTGGGCATGAGATGTGTTGTAATGGAAAAGAAAAGGGAAAACATTTCAACTGCAACTGGCACATGTTCAGAAACCACACCTCTTCTGAATATCATCGACCGTTTAAAAAAATAGGTTTTGCTCTTTATGGCGCATGTCATAAAGCATCAAACACTGTGAGAAGCCTTAGCATGTCTTCTGAGTTAAAAAAAAAAACAGCCTTGCCTTGTCTGAAAAATGTTTACATCACAGATGGTTTTGCTTTTGAGGTTCTAGACAGGTGACTGTACCTGTGGGAACAGACCTAACTCTTCCAAATCCTTGCTCTCAACAGAGGGCGAGGGGAAGTTTGGTGGCAGAGAAATGCCCATGGTGTTGGACCTGGGGCCCCACTGGGAGGAGAAATCCTTTCCACACCCTGTACTTTAACAAACCTGTTCTTGCTTTGCTGCCCACGTGCAAGGAAGCATTTTTCTAAATAGCTATGTTTAGATTAGAACTCGGTCTAACAGAAGTTCTAACATGTTGTACTGATTAAACAAATTGAGATCAAAACAGACAGGCAGAGATGCAAACAAACAGGCATCTTTCTCCGAAATGTCCCATTTCTTAGAGAGCAGGGGAAAATCTCTGTATAATTTTGGAAGAGGTTGCTCTAACTCAGTAGAAAAAAGAGATTTTGGGAAATAGACCTGCTATTTGTTTTGGGGTGGGGGGGAGATAAATAAAATGCACGAATAAAAAAAACCTTGCATTTGCTTTGGAGACAGGACTGCTCGCCTGGGACTGAGAGCCTGGCTGTAGAGGGATGGAGCGGTGACCCTGAGTCATTTGGGGGTCACGGCAATTGAGAATCAAGAAACCTTGCCTGCGGATGTGTCCTTGGACCAAATCCCTCTGGCCCGTTTGCCAGATGCTAACTCAATTGGAGGAGAGGGGATTATGCCTAAGGAATGGATAAATCTTCTCACTGATACTCAGACATGGATGTTATTTTATGGTTCTTTTTACAAAGGCAGATGATCGGATTTAAGGAAGGAAAGAGGAGAGCAGGGACAAGTGTAAGCTGTCATGGTGATCTTAGTACTTTAATCTTTTAAGTGCATTACCTTATTTTCTGTAGTAGATACAGTTCCTCAAAAGCTGTGTGCCATTAGGTTTTTTTTCTTTTTTTGCAGTTTCAATAGTTTTGATAAATGTATTATTTTAAAAACGTCTCTGAAAAAGAGTCATTTGAAAAGATAAATGGCATTTTCTAGTTTCATTATTTAACAACTTGTCAGTCCGTGTGTTGGGTTTATTAGAGCTCCGTGCCCTTGTGTAATATGGGGCCCAAGTAGGACACAACAGAGATGGTGATAATTGCCAAATGGTTTCGTAATAATCGGTTATATATATAACTGTAACTTGCTGAGTAATAAGGCAGAAAATTGACTTTTGACATCCCCGGTCCCAGCTGTGTTACAGTAAAATAGAAAAGCTTTAAAACTTCTGGAGTCGTGCTCAGGAGTCTCCAAGGTGCTTTACTCTGATGTTTGCTTGCTCTGATTCAGAGAAGAATACTCCTCGTTTCAAGTGGATCAAAGACATGTAATTTGGAATTTGAAATGCAGGCAGGAAGGAAAGTACGTTTGGGATAACTTCTAAGTTAAGAAAAGGTATTGGTATCCTAACAACGATCTTTCGTAATATCTTTCAGTGAGTGGTGTGCTTGCTTGTAGGTGCTTAATATGTGCACCTGTGGTTCTTTTCTCAAACATAATAAAGGCAGTAGTATTTGATGCTTTGATAAAGCATGACCCAGTGGGTGTAGGGAGAGGGGGCCAGGGCAGGGACGGAAACATTTTTGGCCTTTCATCACAGAAACTAAAGCACAGCTGTTAATTGCCAGTTGTCACAGACTTTTGGATAATCTGACCTTTGACACTGCTTAGGAAATATCTCCCTTGCTTCCCTCTGGCTGTGCTGAATTCCTTGCCCAGTCTAGACTTGGACACATCCCTGTAGAGACCATAAACCCTCTTTCTAGTTCTCCTTAGAACCTTCGGTAATATCCCAATCCCTTGACTGTCACCCTACTCACAGTAAAACACGTTGGACTCCACTGGGTAGCTTGAGTCCTGTTGAGGCAGAGCTAAGCCTTCCATCTTGTTTTCTTTCAATATAGGGTCAACACTCTTACCCTGTGCCTTGGTCTCATCGAGCTCATTTCCTACTCAAATTTTCTGATTGTCCTCTGAAGTCCTCAGACATCCCCGGGAGTCCCTATGATGCTACACATGCACACCCATGTGCACACACACACATACTCTCACACACTCTTCCTTTGAAGGCTCCCCCCCCCCTCCAGGTTTCTCTGTACCTTCCAGCTCTGTTTGAGAGAAGACTCAACTATGAACTGGCCCTGGGGCTGGATCCAGAGACTTTCCCAGAGGTCCTCACCCGAGATAAGGGGAGCTGGCAGTCCTGGAAGATCCGGGTAGGATAGCTGAGGGCCAGATGCCAGGAGAAGAGTTGGTAGGAGCACCTAATCCAGGAGGGACCGGAAGCAGAGAAGGCAGAGAAGCAGGCAGTTGAAAGAAACCACTGCCAACAGAGCTGTATTCATGAGGGAGGGAGGGCCGGATATTTCCCTGAGAGGCTGCTTGAGCAGACAGGTGGCAGTTTAGGTTTGTTTTCATGGGCGACAGGAATGAGGCACGTATGGGAGTGGGTTAGTGAACAGAGGCACTGGTTGGCCTGCTGTTTCTGTGTTGCCTTTGATCATCCAGTCTCATGAATGAACTGACCGTGCCTTTCCTAGTCCCTCAGAGAGTAATGTCTACTCTCTGCTTATCTGCCCGTGTAGAGGAAATCCTCAATTCATTAAAGGTCAGAAGGGGGTTGGTTGATAATCCCTGTGTTCCTGTGCTCAGGCTGCCATGACAGAATATCCCAGACCGGGGCATTAAACAACCAAAATTTATTTTCTCACTGTTCTGGAGGCTGGAAGTCTAAGATCAAGGGACTGGCAGGTTTGATTTCTACTGAGGCCTCTTTTGGCTTGGAGGTGGTTGCCTTCTTGCTGGGTCCTCGCAGGGTCTTTCCTCTGTATCTGAATCTCCTCTTCTTATAAGAACATGAGTCACATTGGATTAGAGCCCATCCTAATGACATCATTGAACTTAATCGCTGCTTCAAGGTCCCATCTCCAAACATAGTCACATTTTGAGATATGGGGGTTTGAGATTCACAAGTGAATTATTGGGAGGGCATAATGCAACCCATGAAGCTGCCCAGTCTCTCAAGCCCTGCAGTCTAGGCTCACTCCCAGTGGGTGGATGAGGTGCCATCATTAGGGTCCCATCAGCTCCCACATCACATGCTGTGCTCCATTGCCAGCTTGGGCCATTCTTCCAGGTCCTCTGACAGCTTTTCTTCCTCGAGGTTGGAACTGGTCTGCTCTCAAGCCATGTTGGCCTGGGGCCTGGTTTTGTTTGACTCACCCTGTGTTTGAAAAGTTTAATTAGTGGCTCAGATTAAAAAGCAGATGTTGACATTTTACATAAATGTCTCACATTCTGGCCTTTCTTCAAAAGCTGGAAGACCTGTGGATACTGGCTTTGATTTCCACACGACAGTGAGGACTCTGGTGGTTGCCTCCAGCCTCTAGTCCCTTCAGCTCAGGTCTCTCCTATAATTGACTAACCCGAGCCCTGAAGGCATTTGGATTTTCGACTCCTAAATTATTGATGGACCCACTACGCACCCCACCTCCCCCGGTCCCCAATGCTTTGACCTGGTTCTAATCTCATGCCTCTGTTTGCAGCCAGAACCATTCCATTTGATCCCATTCTGACAATTAAAATCAAACCTATTCTCATGTGTTAGCACAGGTCAGTTCAAACACCTGCCTTTTTAAGTTAACAAAACTTCTGTGCTTAGTCTTGGGAGCTGGGCTCATCACTGACCTCCATCTCCAATGCCCCCCTCTACTTCATCTCATTCTCCTGCCCAGAGTATCCTGCCTATCTATTATTTTACTCTTGGTCAGGCTCCCACCAGCTTGTTATTTCTGGCTTGTTGCAAAAGCTCTTTAGCTCATCTCTTCTCTTCCAGGTTCTACACACTATTTCCAAAACACTTATAAAACATTATTTTCAGTATGTTGCCTTTCTGTTTTCCTCCTTCCTGCTCAGTAACTGGCACATTAGTAGGTCACTATTTGTTGAGGAGTGAGAGGTCCATTCAGCACCTCTGAGTGTGTCATTGTGCTTTGCTTTGCCTTGACTCGCTTCATCCATATCCTCCCACCCCCAGCTCTCCAAATTCTCCTGAATCTGATCCAAAAAAGCACCTGAAACACGTTTTTGCCTTTTTTTTTGGTGTATGTGGTGCAGGGCGTTGCACATAGTAGGTATTTACCAATAGCTGTAGATTTCATTTTAAATCACTGACCTACCAAAGTCCCTATGTTCTCTGATCCCCAGTTTAGTTCACTTATTGTGAGATGCCCCTCAGCAAACCTTGCGGTTTTCTTTTACTTGTAATCCTAGTAAATATTAATGAAATAAATACACAGCTTTTAATTACAGTGAGGACACTATGGAATTTACTCTCCTAGTCAGTCAGGCAGCCAGAAATTACAACCTGACTTTGACTTAATGAAAGGTTGAGGTTTCTATCAATCAGAACAATGGAATAGTCTACCTCATAAGCAGAAAGCTTCCTCTTCATTCATTCCTTTATTCAACAAATAACTATTAAGGACTCAGTGCATTAAAACTGCCTTCTTTTCTGCTTTCTTCTTGAGAAACATAGTTTAAGGGTAAAATCTTAAGGAATAGGAAGAAAATGTATTAGTTTCCTATTGTTGCTTTAAGAAATTACCACAAATATTGTGGCTCAAAACCATGCAAATTTATTATCTTATAGTCTGGATTTCAGAAGTTTGAAATGGTTCTCACTGAACTAAAACCAAGGTATTTGCAGGGTTGTTCCCTCTGAAGCTTCTAAGGGAAAATTAATTTCATTGCCCTTTCCCAGCTTCTAGAGGCTAGACTGCTCACATTCCTTGTCTTCGGGCCATCAACCCATCCTAATTGGCCCCGAACTATCTCAAACTGAATCTTGCATTATCTTCCATCAGTTAAAGCTCAAAATGGAATTTATCAAAAATTATCTAGCATAACATACCAACATATTAATGTAAAGTTCATTTTACAAAATGCAAAACAGCTATTTTACATAAACACTCAAAGTCTATTTTTATAAATGTGCTCATTAGATATTTTCCTTTGAGAAATGGTTCAATAGAGCTCTCACTGTTTCTTCCAATTAGTAATCATTAGCGTTCTGCAGCATTTCCCTGAGAAAGAATATTAAAGGACTAGAACAATGTCACTGGGGGCACAACTTCTAAATTTGGAAGCTATGTGAAAATCAATGATTTTGGGATCAAACACATAGTTGGTCTCATGACTGCCTAACATGGTTCTTAGTCTTTAGGATGAAGATCATCAATATAGACAAATGTTAAGAGAATCATTCTTTTGTTCTTTTGGCATACTGCAAGCCAGGAAGCATTGGCTTCAGTCCAAAATTTAATTTATACTTATAAAACTGTAGATTTTTTGTGTTACTAAAAGCTAAATAGGCATGGAACAATATACCATTCAACTGAAATGTTATTTGAATGCCAGTGATGGACTCCTTGACTTGAAATCCAGAAGGCCTTTCTTGACTTTTATTATTTTTTTTAAGATTTATTTATTTATATGAGAGAGAGAGAGGGAGATGGAGAGAGTGAGCATGAATGGCAGTGAGGGGGAGGAGCAGATAGAGAAGCAGACTCCTTGCTGATCAGGGAGCCTGACATAGGGCTCTACCCAAGGACCCTGAGTTCATGACCAGAGCCAAAGGCAAGATGCTTAGCCATCTGAGCCACCCAGGGGTCCCTTGACTTTTATTCTTAATAATAATTATAGTACCTTACATGTATAGCATTTTACAGTCCATAGATTTATGAGTAAATTATTTGATAATTCCTAACTTCTCTGTGTGTTCCTATAAAACAATATTCATCTTCCTGTATTGAATTGTCTGTTCTATGAATTCTTTGAGGGCAGAAACTGTCTCTTCTCAGCACCTATCAAAATTCCCAGGTCAGAGCTGTGATTCACTGCTGTTGAATGAATAAAGGGATGGTGGCCATATTTCTTATTGTTGCTCAATCTTCTCTTTTTGAAATTTTCTTCTCTCTTAGGTTCTTTCATGACACATTCCCCAGCTCCCCCACCATTTTTCTTCTTCTCCTTTTTAAAAAAAGACTTATTTATTTATGAGAGAGAGAGAAAGAGGGAGAGAGAGAACGAGAGAGAGAGAACAAGTAGTGGGCGAGGGACAGAGGGAGAAGGAGAGAGACAATGCTCAACAGACACCCCATTGAGCATGGAGCCTGATGTGGGGTTTGATCTCATGACCCTGAGATCATGACTTGAGCTGAAATCAAGAGGTGGAAACTTAACTGACTGAACCATTCAGGTGCCCCCATCTCCTGCCATCTTTCTTGACCATGCTTCCTTCCTTGTCCTTCTATCTTCTTATCTCTCTTTTGACTCTAAAGTTCTATGCTCATCCTTTGCTACACTCTCTTGCTACCCCCCCCCTTCTCCCCTTCTTGGCTCATTCACTAGCATTTCTCTCTGTGTTGACTCTGGCTCTGTAACTCCCATGTTATTTCCAACCTAGACTGCTTACCTGCATTCCAGTTCTGTTTCTCTAAGGTGTTCTTTTGACACTAAGCATATAATGTTGAAACAAAATCCACACTTGTATTATTCAAGGCATTCAAAATTTTATCATAAAGAATCCCTGATTTCTTTATTGCCATTAGTAGTCTACATATCACCCAATCTCAAAACCATGAGTTCATATTTTATTCATCTTTCTGTTTCCCAACACCAATCAGACAGCTACCCCAACTCACCACTGAGTTTCAGTGTTTTTCACATTGGAATGAAATGTTTTGATCCTTCCATTTTCTCTCCTCTCCTCTCCTCTCCTCTCCTCTCCTCTCCTCTCCTCTCCTCTCTCTTTCCTTTCCCTTCCCTTCCCTTCCCTTCCTCCCTCCATTCCCTCCTTCCCTCCTTCCCTCCTTCCCTCCTTCCATTGTAAACCTACCATTTAGATGCCATTGTTTTTGCCTAATCTTTAAGATATCAAGAGCATTGAACTAGGAGCATTACATTTGAGGGGAAAATGCTCAGGGACATTTTTGAAATAAGATTTTTGAGACTTTAAAGGATTTTGACATTTTGGCAATGCTGGAATAGCTAAGGATTTTTTTCCTCAAAAATGTCTAACTTATTACCTGACAAATAATGCAAACCATCAGTCTATTTCTAGGGATCATAATGAACATTTCCAGTAGAGTAACTAATGGGAAATAAATTCCGCCATTGTTAAAATGGCAAATCATGAACTTCAATATGTTTAATAAGTTGATAGAAAAATCAAATATTTTTGACATAATTCTTTGATCCTTAGAAATATGACCTGAATAGGTTAAACTGGGTAGAATTACTTACCACCAAAGAAAACTCACATTAATGGGATCTAAAAGGGTAAAATTTGTCGTTGTTAACAAAACAAAACAAATCCAAGCAACTTTAAAAATAGTGATTGATAAATCAATTATTGCCTTGAAACTTTCTCTGGGGAAAAATAATTTATTTTGATTAAGATAATTTCAATGAAATAAGATAAAAGTGGAAAAATTAACAACCACTTATCTTCTCTGTTTATAAAAGTGATGAAGGAATTAAGATGGCTTAAGGAATTACGCTCTGGAGAACTCTTTCCCTTTGAAAATCCTTCAATTGTTATATATTCTGATTATACTTTTCTTCAGAATATCCTCAAAGTGAACATGTTGTGAAAATATCTACTTTATTAAAATGACATGATTGAAACAGCATGAACAAATGTTTCTCCATTTTCCTTTGCTCACTGTCACCACTTGGATTAAGATCTTCCTTTATTTCTGAAATGACCTTTTATTCAGTGTCCCTGCAATCAATTTTTTAGCTCTTAAACTTGACACCCCATGCTAACATTTTTTAAGAATAATTCTCATTCTGTGTTGATGGTTAACAGTACATTTTTCCCCCACAGCCTCTAGCTCAGTTCCTGGCACATCATAAATGCTCAAGGATTATTCTATCCTTTTGCATTTCTTCATCTTTCTTTCTGTCCAGATTCCTAAACCTCATTTTGAAGATGGATGCTCAATCTATTTAACTACTCTTTAACATAGCAATTTCTTCTTTCTTTTTGTATTCTCTACCCCTCAGGAAATCTGTTCACTACTTTACCACATTGTCCTGTTACTCTGCTTTTCTCAACAAGGTGTCTACTTTCCAGATCATCCCTCTCCTCCTCTGACTGTCTGAATCTTTCCTGTTCTCTGCACCTAGTTTTAGTACCACCTCCTCAGAGAGACCTTCTCTTACCTTCTCCTAAACAAATGTGAGGTCTCTGTCCTGGTAACCAACCTAGAACTTTATGTGCTGGGACTTCACACATTTGTCTTTGCTCTCTACCAGAACATCTGAGCCCTATAAGGGTAGGGATTATTCTTGAAAGCTTTCGAAATCTGAACAGGGCTGGTGTAGTCTCTTACATACATTAAGTGCTCATTAATTATTTGCTGTTCAACTATATGAAGCCTAGAGGTGACAAGATGTGTCTGTGAGACCAATTTAGTAAGAGTTGTGTCCCTCTGTAGGATAAGCTTACATGTTCAAATTGAGGCTCATTGGAGATTGAGGTGGAGAGGTAACTGGCAATGAATTAGACATTACTAAAATGTAAAATTTGCTTGTATATACTTCTGGGCTTACTATTTTTTCTTCTCTTGCATCTATCTCCAAAATACTTTCCTTAATAACTATGCGCTTGGAAAATAATGCATTGTATGCTCATCTCTATGTGTTTTCCTCTTCTTTATGAAATTCACATTCAGAAGTTTAAAGAGAGGGCCTGGTGTCAGGGAAAGGTGCTTCCTGTTGGGAGGGTATTGATTTTGACCCTAAGATATTAGAGGTTGGCCATCTGCTTAAAGATAGCAGTGTTTCCAACCACTTCACAAGTGTCTGAAGTCCATCTGCTAGATATATTCCTGACTTTTCTATTAGTCAGAAGCTCATTTTAAATTTCGAACTTTCATAGAAATGAAATTTCTCTACGTAGATCAATGCCCAATGTATTCACTTTCTTACATATTTGCCCAATTCTAAAGTTGGTCCAAGTTAGTTTCTGCTTCATTACTCTATCTTGGCACCTTTTTCATTTCTTGACTTCTCACTGATTACACAATTTCAAATTATAAAATTTTCTTTTATATTCAAGAGAAAAGGCAAACATGATAATACTTTCAGAAAATCCTGGGAGCATTTGCTTGTCTCTGGTCCCTATTACTGAGAACCTTGATGAGGATGTGCTGTGATTAAAAAAAAAAAAATCACAATATACTTTAACAATTTCCATTATGAGCTAATAACCAATTATTTTCCCTTAATCCACAACATGATTCTGTTATTATCTATCAGTTTAAATAAAAGTAGAGATTAAGCATATCAATATGATCTCACTGGCTCAAACAATTGGTGAAAGAGCATGAGATAGTAAGGATGAAGTCACTTATACGTGCCTGAGTTTGTGATGAGAAAAGGAACAATGCTGGCAAAGGAGGGAGCAAACATGGCTTTATTATCTGGCTTTCAGCTAATCATTCCCAGCCATATGAACTTTTCAGGTACCTCTGGAGAGATTTAAATGCAATTGCTGATTTTCTGTCCAAATGAGCAATATGTTTACTAGCAATGTATTTCTAATCTGATGGGGAAAATGACATACCAGAACTTTGCAGATTTGGGCAAATTCTTAAGATTGCCAACCTCCTTTTATAGGAAGAAATTTCCTCAAGTTCCAGACTCTTGAGAATTGTCCTCACCCAAAGAATGTAACCATACTAATAAAACAGCCATTTTGTCTTTAAGTACAAACCATCCTACAGATTGCAGTACTAGAGACATTTTGGTTATTTCCCCCCTGTTAATTAACACATAGAAATCAATTAGGTTTGCTCCTGTAATTTTCATTTAGAATAGAGCATTAAATTTAACAGATGATCAGTCTCATTACTTTCACTGAGAGGTTTCTTGTAGCTAGTAGCCACCTGCTTGCAAGCATTTTTATATGAAGTTCCACACTTCCGTTTCTGAAAGCAGATTCCCGCACCATCTGTATCAGAATCACCTGGGATGATCATTAAATATGCATGTTGTTGGTTCTCAGGGAGGTCTACTGAGTGTGGCTGGGGAATGTCAACCTTAATGAACAGTCTCAGTGATTCTGATGTACACCAACATTTGAGAAACGATGCATTTGTGAGCATGCTTTCAGGCAATCCGGATGATTCACGTGACAATGGATTATGGTAATACAAATCATCAGTGTCAATAAGTAGTATTAGCCAAGAATTCCTGTGTATACTCTTACTTTTGACATAAAGTGGAATGGTCATTTGTGTGTTGCCATTGAAATGAATTCAGAAAGTTCACTCCAGAATTGCAACATAATTGCTGTAGATAAAAGCTTAGTTTGAATTGACAGTGTCACTTCAGGCTTAATGGTCCTGAATGGAAAAGATGACCAGGAAAAAATGGTCAGAATGGAGAGAAGTCAATGCCATTGAAGATACAGTTTTAAGGAAACAAAGAATTCAATTGTTAATGGATATATACTGTTTTGGTTCGAAGGAAAGTACAAATAAATGTTGCTAAATCTCAGGATTGTATATGGAAAATATTACTCGTCATCTTTTAAATTTATACATTAAAGTCTAAAACAGATAAAGTCAAGTGGGTTTTTTATGTTCTTTTTTACTTGGCCCTTTTTCCCCTTAAAATAAGAGAAATAAGACAGAAAATTATAGAACAATGTATTTTCAAGGGAGGACAAATACAAATAAGTATACAATTAAAAAAATTATGGATTTAATGCAACTGAGACTTATTTGGTATCTATTCTGTGGCCAGAACTATCTTAGTTCCAGGGAATCAAAAAGTCGCTGATTCCGTATAGGAAGCTTAAATGCTTATTACTGAATGAAAGCAGCTGATCTGAAAAGGCTGCGTGTTGTGTGCTTCCACCTATAAGACATTCTGCAAAAGGCAAAACTCTGGAGATATTAAAAAGATTAATGATTGCCAAGAGTTAATGGGGAGGAATGAATAGAGGAACATAGAGGATTTTTAGGGTAGTGAAACTACTCTGTATGATGCTATAATGGGGGATCCATGTCCTTATACATTTGCTCAAACCCATAGAATGTACAACACCAAGAACTCTAACGGAAACTATGGACTTTGGGTGATAATTATGTGTCAGTGTAGGCTCATTGATTGTAACAATTGTACCCTTGTGGTGTAGGATGTTGATAGTGGAGGAAGCTATGAGTATGGCGTTAGGGGTAGGGGTGGAGGTTTGTGGACATATGGGAACTCTATTTTCTTCTCAGTTTTGCTGTGAACCTAAAGTTGCTTTAACAAACAAAATTTGTTAAGAATACTTATACTTTTTTTGAAAATACTAACTGCCTAATGGTTGGGATTGAGCTGAAATACCCAGTAGAGTCCAGTCATCAAGGCAACAGGGGAAGTAAATACTAAGAAGTGGGACCACATAGAGGAAGGAACAGTTAGCTATGGAGAGGGAAGGATTGAGGAAGATCTTTAAAAAAATTGGACATCTGAGCTGGATTGTGGGAAGTTAGACAAACCTGCCAGTTACATTCCATCATACTGACATTCCAGTGTATTGGCCTTAGTTGGGGAACTGTAAATCATCTGGTATTGCTGGAGTAGAACTAGCATAGGGAGAACAGTAGGAATGAGTCTGGACAAGTAGGCAGGGGCCAAGTCAGGAAGGCTGACATGCTCACACATCTGCAGATATATACACATGTACATACACAAATACATACATGCTCGTGCATATCCATAAATATATGCACATATTCTAAAAGATTAAGGTCTTTAAACCTGTTGGGGAACCACTGAAAAACTTTTAGCAGGAAAGAAATGTGGACTCATTTGCATTTTATAAAGACCCCTGGGGTAATTATGGGGAAGTAGAAGGGAAGAGAAGCTGGATGGAAATGCCCAGTCAAGTTAACTGGTTGAAGTTAAGATGTTACAGCAATAAAGGAAAGAGAGATTCAGATTCAAAAGATATTTGAGAAATTGGATCAGCTGAAATTGCTAAATGCTCCCTTGTGAGAGGTAAGAATCAGAAATTTTCATTCAAATTTGGAGCTTAAGAAAATGAGAGAATGCTACATTTTTCATAGTGATGTCAACCCTGGACTAGTTACTGGGGATTCAGCAATGAACGACAGGTCCTTGTACTTGTGGAGATTACTGTTAGTGAGAAAAGAAGGCTTCCCACAAGAGCTATATGTATGATGTCTGTTAAGAGGAAGTGTAGCTATCTATACAGGAGAGGTCTAGGATGGAGACAGTTTTGAAAGCCGTCAGTATATAGGTAAGAGTTGACATCACAAAGATGGATGAGGTGGCCAAGAGAGGATGACAAATGAGAAGTGGAGAGGGTTGCAGACAGAAACGTGGGTATCCACGATGAGAAGGAGAACAAAGGAGCCCATGAACGAATAGTCAGAGAATCATTGAGGGAGAAGGATGGCATCAGTAGAGCAACTTCAAGAAGAATGAAATGGTCAGAAGATGCTACGGAGAACTGAAATAAGATAAGGCCTCGGGGTCATCTCTGGATCTTGGAATGTGGAAGACTTCGTGATGATTGTGAGAGCAGCTCATGGCACAGATGAAGGCTTATTGGAATACATTGAGGATTAAGGAAAAGTTATAAGGGAAGACAACCAAAGATGACATCTTCCTGAAGATTGTTCCTAGAGGGAATGAGAGAGAGAGAGAGGAAAGTAAATAGACACAGGACAAGGGGAAGGTGCTTGGAAATGGGAGGCGTTTGAATACACTTAGTAATGAATGAAAAGAAGCTAGTAGAGAAGGAGGGGTTGAAAATGAAGCAGAGAAGGGCTAACTTACAGAGCTATATCCTTTCAGGCCAGGAGGGCATTGGGTTCATTGATGGGTCTTGAGTTAGCTTTTAACAGGGAGAAGGTAGTTTTTCTTCAAAGCTAAGTGGAAAGAGGAAGAGTATGTAGGGATGTTTAGAAGCAGGGAAGGGCAGGCTGGGAGGAACCTAGGGGCAGGTTACTAAAATAGAAATGCAACTTTTTAGATGTCATTAAAATTGTCAGTCTTGATCATTTTGGTATTTGTATCCCATAACATACTATCTCACACTTAAACTTTTAGCTTATCAGATTAAGAAAAAAAATAAAAAAAAATTTTGGCTCCAATGTGAAGGGAATGTCAAACATAAAAGATGGATTCAATTTTTAAAGTTCCTCCCTAGGGCTTTATATTTAAACAAGGCAAGAGCCTCTGATCCCTATAGATCACATCAGGAACATGATTCCAGAAAATTCTGAGGTCATGTCATTCTTGGAGATTTTTCTAACAAACAGAAGCTTTGCTGCAGAATCCTATAAATATTTATCAGCCATGACTTTTACCCACAGGAGGTTAAAGATCTCTGAGTTTTGGATGAGAATGCATGGTTGTCTGATTTGACCTGAATTAGCAGGCAAAAGGAAATCTTCAGATTTAAATCTACTAAGTGCAATAAAATAATGACATCTTTTGCAAACATTATAAGATAACAGGAGTTGGTCCAATCACTTATAAAACAATGTAGATTGTAATAACTTCTATCATTATAATCACATTTAATACATTATATTTGCTTTCAGATTGGTTTTGTTGCCTCAGCAGAAAATGAAATGGGACATATTTTTTAAAATATATGAGATGTTAACTGGGTTAAATTTAATGTTAGAAATTTGTCAACTTCCTCTTTTCAACTGTTCCCAGTTCAAACTTGTCATATAGCATGCCATTTTATTCAAAGATTTGCTATGTGTTCCCATTAGAATGCATGATTTAAAAAAAATTTATTTATTTATTTGAGAGAGGAGGAGAGGGGCAGAGGGAGAAGGAGAGAAAATCTCAAGCAGACTCCCTGCCGAGCACAGAGTCCCACCGGGGGCTTGATTCCAGGACCCTGAGATCATGGTCTGAGCCAAAATTAAGGGTCACTTAATCAACTGAGCCACCTAGGTGCCCCTGCATCATGATTTTTTACTTTACAACATTAAGAATTTTAAGCTTCCTAACATAGGTGCTTCTTGATGACTTTATTACATTGGTAGATAATTTTATTGATTTAAAAATAGCCATGAGATGATAAATAGATCATTAAAGAGAAATATGAAAGATAGGAAAACAGATACCATTATCAATCACTTTAGAAATATAATTATTTGTGATTAGTTTGATTACCTGCAAAGTGTTTCAAAATAGTAAAGAATATTAATGTGAAATAAATACAATTTTTCTCTTAATAATTTGTTGGTGTTTATTAAGATAAACAGAAATGGTGTGAGGCAAAGTGTAATGGAGAAACATTGTTATATTATATGGCTCCCTCAAGTCAGCAATATATTTGACAAGGCAGGATATATAGTTATTAGTGTGACAAGCAGCATATAAAGGACAGGTTCCCCAAATGTGACAACCCTGAAATTTGCATGATATTATAGAAAAAACCATCAAGCTAAAAAGAAGTTTTATAAACTGTCAATAATAACAAATAGATTTCAACCAACCATGCTAGAGCAAAGTGCGTTGTTTTCTCTTCTCTCTATGGAAAATGATATTACAACATAGTTTTCTTTTTAAAAATTTTTTTTTTTAATTTATGATAGTCACAGAGAGAGAGAGAGAGAGAGAGAGGCAGAGGAGAAGCAGGCTCCATGCACCTGGAGCCCAATGTGGGATTCGATCCCAGGGTCTCCAGGATCGCGCCCTGGGCCAAAGGCAGGCGCCAAACCGCTGCACCACCCAGGGATCCCACAACATAGTTTTCATATGAAGAGGCCATCAAACAGTATGCATTCAAAAATGTAGGAATAATCTTATAAATATGTTTAATTAATAAAAAGTGTTTAATTAGTAAGAATGATGCTTTTCCAGATTTTGTGTTGTCAGCTACAAAAACTTTGTGATGTCCTGTGAGTTATTTTCTCATTATAAATAAATATTCATTTTCATACTTAATTTTGTTTCTTGGGTTCTTTTTTTTTTTAAAGGCTCCACAAAATCTTTATCTGCCCTAGGGCAAATTTTATAATTCTCATTGAAAATAACTTTTTTCCAGGCCATTTAAAAAAATGTTTCAGTATTTGATGTTCCCCTAGAGAAGCCTCATTTAGCCCTCCCTAAGGGGTCAAAGTATTTTCCTCGCAAGTACATTTTCATTGCTGTGAAATCTTATATTTTACAATAGTTATATCTTTCTTAACAATCAGTGCCTTTTTATAGTCTATTCGACTTTATCTTTTTTCATAGTAATGGTTTCCATCCTATAAAAGAACAAAACCAAGGTGTCCATGTTTATAGTATAATCACAAAACAACATTTAGATAATGATATGCCTGATTTGAAGGGTATATTCAGAAGTAAACATAGCTGCTGAGTGTTTCTCAGCAAAAATAACTAGAGTGTTTCTCCCTCTTGTAGTATACTTTCTACAATTAAAAGCATTTCTAAAAGCCAATATATACCAAATCCTGAATATTTAGGGAACTTCTCAGTGGAGGTGTGCTGATTTTTGACGCATGTGTCATTAGTGACAGATGTATTACCCTGCAATAAGAGGGGTTTAGAAACTCTACTAGTCTATTTCAGGAAGGACTCAGAAGTAGTGATCTTCACATTTATTTTCTAGTGTTCTGTATCTGGGAAAACAAATATGTATTTTTATATATCTTAATGGGACACGTTTGGCAATCACATATGAACCAATTATTATAGAGTGACTTGGGGTTTTCTTTTCCCTACTATCTTGTCATGGCTGCCTCAATATTCTTGCATGGAATGTAAAGTGTCTAAATGGGTAATTGAAGTTATTCCAAGTCCAAGAAGACTTAGGACTTCTAGAAGTCAGGGCAACTTTGGTCCTCAGTGTATATAACCTTTTCTTTTTTAAAAATTAACATGGTGGAAAGCAGGAAAAATATTGTAAGGTTGTATTTTGAATTGCCTGTGTGAGAGGGCAGTGTCCCAGAAAATAGCTGATTGCTCTAATTTTGCAGCATCTGGTAACTTATGGATGTTGTCTCCAGGAGCCTCTCACAAGGTCAAGATTGAGATAGACCCTGAGGACAGAGCCATGGCTGCTGTCTGCACCCTGTTCCCAGCCAACTGTCTAAAGATGTGTGCTGATGTTCACATGTTTGAGGAGAAGGGGAAATTAGGCAGAGATAAGTGCAAATGTATTCCTGCTACTGACAGACTAATTCACCATCTACCTACTCGGGCTTGGAAAGTGGCAAATCCGTAGCATCATCTCCATAAATGAAGGAGAGTGTGTTATTGTAGACACCAATTAGTGTGTGTGTGGGGAAAACGAATTGCTAGTTAGAAACCAGTTTGTCACTTTGAAATCAAGCTCAGTAAATAGGGTTGCATAAAAAGCAATCCTGAAGTATTCCATAGCTGTCATACTCTGGCATGTTTGGCAATATTTCCATTTATGTGAAATTGTAAGATACTAGTTTTACTGTATTTGTATCTATGTGTTTCTGTTGACAATTGGCTAGAAGTTAAAAGACTATGTAGTAAAGACAAAATTCCATCCATACAAATGAAATAAAGGATATTTACTTTGACTCATTTTTTCATGGGTGTCAGCTATGGATTCCAACTAGACACAGTGTATATTTTCCCCTAGACTTGATGTTCTTTAAGGTTAGCACAGCAACAGATCACAGGATTTATTTTCCCCTGTAGAATCTACTGCAAGCTTCAACTACCTTGTTTTCCTGAATTCCACTTACAGTGGTACTTTGTCTTAGGAAATCGAGTTAGAATTGAGCATGGTTGTGAAACATATAAATAGTATGATGATAGTTCTTGATGAACTATAGTGCTTGGCAAAAGTGGTTTCCATCCAGGGCTGATACAAATCAAGATGGGAATATGATTCTTTATACCTAATTGATAAAGGATTTCTCTGTGCGCCCTATGAATAATTGACTTCCATAAATGAAAATAGGAGCTCATTAGGCATTGGCAAGCAGTAAAGACTGTGGGCTAGGAAGACTAATTATTTAGCAGCTTTATCCATAGGACCATGGAGCTCACAGACAATATAGAAATAAAACAGTTTGTCACATATTTTCTTTACTTTGTAACAATCTATTGCTTTACACAGTGAATTTGACTACATGGCTGGTACCACCTTATCATGTTGTTCCATTTTGGGGGCATATTTAAAGACCACCACTTACAATGGCAGAAAGCTCACCAGGGACCTATGTAATTCAAGCATTGATTTTAATTCTCCTGTGCAGGTTTAATGCCAAATTAGATTTCATTTTGAAAGCTTGAATTCTTAATGAGTTTTTATTATTTTTTTTACTAGTCCATGGTTGGAGTCTTCGGAGAGTTTTTAAGGCATTGGTATTTTTCATTTTTTGCAGTTTTTAAGCAGATTACAGAGAAATAAGTCTTGAATATGGAGTCTCTCATCCCCCCCCCCCCAACAGCATAAAAAAACCCCACAAAAACCCCTGTGAAGTAGAATTTTATTTTTAACTCAATGAAAATTCACTACTAGTTTGTAATCAATGGCTTACCCATGGTAATAAATGTATGAGTTCATTATATATTTACTGAATATACTTATAAAAAGCCATGCTGAGCTGTTCTTTATTATTTCAAATTCCAATCTGTATTTTGGTCATACATAGAATTATCAAGTTGACCATCCATGTCTAACTGTTTTAAATTAGGAAGATGTAATATGTTGGTTTTTCCTGCTGATGAGTTGGGAATGAAATCCACGTAAGGCAGAGATAGATTAAGATTAGAAAAACTGGCTGTGATGGAAGACATGGCTTATTCCCCTTGGTTCTGCTCAAAAGTCCAACTGAATTCAAGTAGGCCTTCTCCGTGGGCACTGATGCCATTTGAACAAACAACCAGGAAGGTGAGGGTAAAAGTCAAGGTAAAGGGAAGGAGGCCAGAAAAAAAATTCACCTCTGGGTAAAGACAAGTTGGAGCAACTTAACTGACAAACAAAAGTACTCCTTCTTCATCATTCAAGGAACTAGAGTTCTTCAGGGAGGACTTATTCACTAGTGGAGAGCTGCAGCGAGCACCGGGAGCTGTCCGTGGTTCAGACAGAGAGGGAGACAACACGTTCTGTTTTCTTAGACTCTATTTTGGTCTATCTGGCATCTGTTCATCACAATGCCAGTTGTATTAACTATATTTTCTTATTTTTTTGTATCCTTGATGCTCTGGCATTTGTGGCCTCACTTACCAGAGAGTAACCATCCCCAAGGCTACCAAGATTTTAGAGATAGTGAAAAGCTCACCTGGCAACACACCTTCTGTATGTAAACTAACCAATTAGGACCTCATACTCCCTAACCATCTCCTTTTTCAACCCCACATCAAGCCAGTATTCTCTTGCCCTACATCATCCCAGGGCCAGGTACCTGACAACTAGAGATAGCCTCTGTGCCCCAAGGTTTGATGGAATTACTTAAACCAACCAGTCCTAAACTGTTTAGCCTGTCCTGCCTTGTCTTTCCCATGAAAGCCATTAAAGTCTCTGATTTGGATTTTCCCCTCTCTCCTGCTTCCTGCCCAAAACTGGTGCTTCCTTGTGTGCCTCTATATGACATGGCATGTCCCTTCTTCTTGGGAAATGTAAATAGTAAAATTCTTCTCTTAATGCCATTGGCCTCTCCATGTCATCATTAAGTCACTTTTATAAATCAAAATCTTATGTGTACATTTTGAGACATATAGCCTTATTTTTGTAGTGCATAATCAAGAGATAAGAGCTCTTCCCTTAGGCTCTATTTTCCAGTAGTTAGGGTATTTGTAAGGATCTTTCTTGGCTCAATGTTGACTGGGCCAAGCTTATATGTGACAGTCATCACCTTGGGAATATGGAGGAGGCAGAAACAAAGAAATGGCTAAACAGAATCAGTGTACAGCAACAGTTCAACTAATATGGAAAAAGAAACAATTTATAGCTTATATTAAGAATGCCTTTCCCTTTTTAAAAGTCAAGTCTTATGTTCATTAGTTAGACTATTAAACTCAATTCCATGACTCAGTTTATCAACATGCATCTGGTAAGCACCCTGCCAAGTGCTGTGGAGGCTGAAAACAGAGGCAAAACATTATTTCTACTTTTAAAGGCCACACAATCTAAATAGTAGTAACACCATCTCTGCTAGCTTGAGTTTCCTAGAAGTTGAGGTCAAGATAAGTTTAGATGTAGAAGAAACTTTTTGGATGAAATGAGAAACACATGAATCTCTTGCATTTCTGTACATTTCATGAGGAAAGGGAGTGACTTCCCTTGTTCTACATTATCTTTTCAAGGACACTTGTATAATGAACAGCCTTGGAAATCAGAGGTAGTGTCTCCTTCCAGAATAATAAAAATGTCTCCCTTCAAGCTGAAGTTCAGGCTCGTTACACGAAATTCAAGTTTTCTAAGCTTGGGGAACCTTTTCTATAAAAAAAAAAAATCTCAAAAATAAAACTCCAAAATAACCCTCCCATATGTAGGGGTGTCACTTGGCCTTCTTAAGATCATCCTGTGGGGTTTCAAGCTTGAGTAACTAAAGCAAATGTTGATATTGTAGCTACTGCTATTGCTGGGAGCAAGACACTCTCCTTTGTCTCTCATCTATGAGTCTCTTGTCTTCTGCCAGCATCCATGAAATGGTGGTAGGCTAATTTGCTAGCTTGTAAGCAGGATGAGAAAATCTCAGACCCTTCAGAATTCTTGACAAAATACCTGTGAAGGAAAATGGGAAGGGAACTGGGATATCCTGAGACAGCTCTTAGATCATGATACACATTCTTGTATTAGAGAGAGGGAAGGAAAAAGGTTGGGTGGAAGACTCTTGGACAGTGTATGGTTATAAGAAATTTTGGAAAGGCTGATGGGGAGTCTTGAAGCCAATGACACTCTTTAGGGCTGCCCTACATCTCATACAAATGGCTTGCTCACTATTCCTGTTGCCTCAGTCATTGGCTGGAAGCAGCTGGTGGGACACATGGCATTAGATCAAAAGTGCTGGTGGATTCAGAGCATAACATCTGGGACATTGGTCAGTACTTTATAGTGAGAGATCTGAGAGGCACATTTTCATGGCTGTCACATCAATTAAGGGTCCTGTGATTCTAAAGTGTTTTATTTTAAAAACAAAGTTGACCACACTATAATTTAAAGCATTCAGAAAGTCTGGTACATGGAATGTTTAAAGGTTAGGTTGAGGACTGTGTTGAATGAGACTCTTGGTTATAAGCATCCGGAACCCAAGTCTTAGTAACTTGAACAAACAAACGACAAAAGGAGTTTATGGCCTCATGGAACCGAAGAGTAAAGAGTCAAAGCTGGTATCAGTACCTTTCAGAGATCTGGGCTGGGAGATTGGGTGATGTCTCTTGCTCAACCTTCTGCTCTGCTTTCCTCTGTGTTGGGTTTTCTTCAGGCAGATTTTCCATTGATGCTCTATTGTCCTTGTGGGCATTAATACCAGAGAAAAGGGAGGTTCTCCTCTCGGTTAGTGCCAGCAAAAGCCCTTGGGCTTGTACTCATTGGCTAAGTTTGGGTCAAATTCCTTGTCATAACCAATTGCTTGACTCAAGGGACATTGTTTTCTACTTGCCCAGCCTTAGCCTTGTGCTCAGCTTTATGCCAGGAAAAGTGAGTTGAAAATTTGTTTTCCAGAAATTTTCAGTTAGTAAATTTGGCTTTATGAAGATTGTCTTCAAATACATGAAATTATATGACAATTTTTGGGTTCCGAGTGGGCCTGTCCTATTTCTTTCCTTTACTGAAGTTCAAAGTATCAACAGACTGATCTAACGAATGATGTTCTTTAGAGTGCATTTTACCTCATGTCCTCTTAGACCCAATGGTCTCAATATTTCTTTTCTAACTCATTCTCAGAGGCAACTGTGGTACTTAGGCTAGGATTTAGAATATCTGGGTTTTTGATCACTGCTCACTATGTCCTTCGGAAAGTCCTTTAGCTTCTTGAAGAAAAATGGGTATAATGATACACTTCTTAAACTGTTGAGCCAATCAACTGAGATAATACATGTGAAGCTCTACGGAGATGCAAAAGGTGAGAGCTATAGTGACCTTATTCTCAGGG
This sequence comes from Vulpes lagopus, assembly GCF_018345385.1. Lineage (NCBI taxonomy): Eukaryota > Metazoa > Chordata > Mammalia > Carnivora > Canidae > Vulpes > Vulpes lagopus. The sequence continues at coordinate 11,958,947 of NC_054831.1, forward strand.
ATGGGACATTCAGGCCAAAGATGGAGATATAAGGAAATCACCTGTTTTGTTTTTATTTTTTTATTTTTTTTAACTTTTTATTTATTTTTATGATAGGCACACAGTGAGAGAGAGAGAGAGAGAGAGGCAGAGACAAGGCAGAAGGAGAAGCAGGCTCCATGCACCGGGAGCCCGACGTGGGATTCGATCCCGGATCTCCAGGATCACGCCCTGGGCCAAAGGCAGGCGCCAAACCGCTGCGCCACCCAGGGAACCCTGTTTTGTTTTTAAATTATAACACATAGGGTGGAATCTCTTTTGCCTACACCTAGGATGATTGTTGCCAATCAGTTGGCTTTAAAAAAGGAGTTGAGTTGTCCTAACTCAGAACTCAAACCTGCAGATCCATCAGTTGGCTTTAAAAAAGGAGTTGAGTTGTCCTAACTCAGAACTCAAACCTGCAGATCCCCATGACACTATGAAGGAATGCACTTGTATTTTCTTCTCTTTGTTTTGGTAATTGTCAGCCTCTAATTTATGTCCTTTGAGGAAAAGCTTATCTCACCATCAACTCATTAGTGGCTTAATGTAGGGAAAGCTGATTATAGGCAATCTGAACAGTGAATGTTCACACTGCAGAGCAATCAAGCTAATAATACCTTTTGAGACTATTTTCCTTGGATCTATCATTTTGGTTGATCTTGTCAGATTTTATGTGTATGAGCATCTTCAGTGTTTCTTACCACTCAGCTTCTGGGAGCTGCATGCACTGTAGTCTCCCCCTCTCCCCCCCCCCCCCCAAAAAAAAAGGCGGCATGAAGTCATATGTCTAGGGAGCAGAAATGAAATTGTTTATACATTACCACTTGGTTCTCAATTTGTTACTTGATCAAGATATCCCAAGATTTGGTCTGAAAGAAAATAGGAGATCATGTTACCATAGGGTGCAGGGTTTAGGTAACCAAAGTGGAAGCAAAGAAGATACACACTGAGTACCCAGAGAGAAATGAAGGAATTTGAAACCCATCCGAATCCTTTCCTTTTAGTCTGTCTCCAAGAGGCTAAAACATCTGGTGAATCACGTCAAAGACTCAATCAATCATCCCTGTGTTTGGTTTTAATGATGCCAGACATCTGGATTGACTAAGTTTCTCTTTTCTTTAATTAAATCAACTAGATGTTTTGGCTTCCTGCAGAATCAACTTTAGTCTAAATAATAGACATCTCTGTCCTGTTTGTACTCTTAATCAGTTGGGATACTTTCTGTTTTAATTTTAATTTCTAGTAACTAAATGATTGATTAAAAATAGTTTTGAATATTGTATAATATATTTCAGCATTAATGTAAGCTTTAATAAATAAATCAGAAAAACAAAATTGATTTGATTGCTTTGCTTTTTCCTAAAAGGAATTTGGGATATTACCTACAATGAACAGTAGTTGGAGAGTCAAAGAAATGTTAAATAATTATACAGCTAGTTCCCAGCAGAGATCAAAATCTCCTCTTTGATGTAAGGACAGCTGACATCAACAGTCCTTTTAACTGTGTGTGACAAGAACACACAATTTATATAATTTATGCATTCCTAGGTTTTTTGGTCCATAAGGATTTGGTCTGGTTTTGTATTATTTTCAGATACCCTTTGCATCCTTATCTGGAAAGGCTTTTGGGCAACTTGATAATGGGAAGACATTTAAAAAGAAATGAAAAGAAACTGGACACATACTGGTTTAGTGAAATATTGTATTTTCCAGGAGATAAATGAAACCTCAAAATAGACCAAACAAAATTTATCACTCTGAATATGGGAGAGAAAGCAACTGAACAATTTTGGAATAACTTCTCTTCCCTCACTCTTTTATGGTGTTTACGTGGGGCCTGCCTAGCACACAAGTCCTTTCTCACTGAGGTGATTGTGTTCCTTGGTTTCAAAGAGAGCTTGATGTGGTTGTTAATTTTGAAAGACAGATAAATTATGATTTTAGGATTCTTATTATAATCATTAAGCCAAACTGGCCATTTTGTATCTAATGTTGTAAGAATTATATGACACACGTCTAAACACAATACCTAAAAGTTTCCACCAAAATTAGGCACAGCTCCATTCCTGCAGAAAGCCCCACAGTGTGCCGCTAGTCAGACCAGTTGCTTAAGTAAAAACTACTGTGAACTTTGATGCTCCTCTACCAGATGTGGATATTGCTTTATACTTTTTCTGGAGTTGCTTTGGCAGATGTGTCCAGTGCATTAAGCAGCTTTGTCAGGACTCTCTACTGGTACTTTATTGGTGGATAGAAGTTTCCAGACACTCCTGCACACCTTATGTATATGATCTTTTCACTATTGGTCACAACAAGCCTATGAAGAAGATACTATTATGAATAGTAGCCAAAACTGAAGCTCAGGGAGGTTAAGGAACTGACTCAAAGTTAAATCAATTTTTGAATTAGTAATATTTATTTTAAAAATATGTTTATATGTGTATACACATATTCACGGCAGACATTTTGGGAAGATAGAAAATGTTTTTAAAAAAGAAAAACATATACTCAAATGTCATTTCCCTGAGATAATGACTATTAATTTTTGCTGTACTGACTTACATACACATATATACATAAATCTTTAAATAAATACATTTAAAACCATAGACTCCCATCAAGCACATTATTTTGTACTATTCCTTTTAATAAGCATAATTGACAACTTCATCCATATTATATGACTTTTTCTATAGCAGGGATCAACAAACTTTCTATAATGGGCCAGAGAGTAAATACTATATGATTTGAGGGCAATACTGTCCTAACTATTTAAACCTGAGAAACCAGCAATATACAATGCATACATGAATGTGTATGGTTGTTCCAATGATACTTTATTTACAAAAACAGCAGTGGGTCAGATTTAGCCTTGTGGGCTGTGGTTTTCTGATCCTTGATCTAACAGAATCATTTAAAAAAATGGCATCAAGTGGAGTTGATCACATGGCTATATTATTATTTACCTATAAGTATTGATTTAGTTTGTGTCTCTTCAGGAACACTAATGTGATGAAAATTCTTATAACTAAAAGTTGGTATACATGCACTAGATTCTCCTTAAGATAATTTCCTAGGAAAAGAATCTCTGGGTCATATGGAGAGTCTTTTCATAAAGTACATGATATTTATTGCAAACTTATTGTCTACAGGGTTATAATCTCCATTCTCACCAGTGATATAAAGGAAGGCCTTTTTATTTATACCTTTGCTAATCAAGAATACTAGGGAGTTTTTTTTTTTAATCTTTGCCATTTTGACAGACAAAAACAATAGCCACTTGTTTGAATTTGCTAGTTTTGATTTTTATTGATATGGATAGTATTTTCTGCTTTTTACCTGCTTAATATTTAACCTTAAATCAGTTATTTCCTTCAGGTCAACTGGATTTTATAAATGATAGAAACATGCAAATTTAGTTTTAGTACATTAAATGACTTATATCCATAGTTAGATCAACTCATAAAGTGTTTGATTAAACACGTAGGTGCTACCAAAGGAGTCCCTGGGAGTCGCTCTTTATACAGTGTAATGGTAAAATAAACTGCTTCTTTCCTAATCTTACTTCCTTTGACTCTTGCCCATAACATAAGAAAGTGTCTTTTTTGGGGAAGTTTTTGCTCTTCATTTCCCTCTCACTGGACCCTCCTGATGGGAAACACACTTTATCTGACTTACTAGAAGGCAAAATTTTTATATCACTTGGTCCTGGCTTCTCTGTGTGGTGGAATAAACATACTAAAGATTTTGGGCACTGTTATGGGTTGAAGTATATCTTCCCAAAAAAATCTGTTGACGTCCAAACCCCCCAGTACCTGTGAACATGAACTTATTTGGGAATAGGGTCTGTACCGATGTAATCAAGTTAAAATGAAGTGGTTAGTGTGGGCTCTGATCCAGTACAACTGCTGTCCTTATAAGAAGTGAAAGACAGAGAGAGAGAGATAGGGAAAAAGTGCAGATGAAGGGGGAGACAGAGCTTGGAGTCATGCAGCCACAAGCCAAGGAACACCTGGGCTACCAGAGGGTGGAAGAGAGAAGGAGGCATCCTTCCTAAGAGACTTAGGAGGCAGCATGGCCCTGCCCACATACCTTGATTTCAGACTTTCAGCCTCCAAAACTATGAGAGTATGTTTTAAGCCGCCCAATTTGTAGTACTTTGTTATGGCTACCCCAGGACACTTGCACAGGCATAGATGGCCATCAACTATTTTGGAACTACACAGTACAGAGGTTCTTCAAGTGGGGCTCTCATTAGAGAAAAGCTCTTGTTCTCTTATGGCTGATCTGCCAGTGGGTTACTTATCATAAGAAGGAAGGAGGAGGAAGCTTTTTGGGCTTTGAGTCAGACCTCTGCCTTAATACCTAGCTGAGCTATCATTACAGCTGACATTTTGATTTCCTACATCCTTTCTTCCAAAATCTCCACAGGAAGATGGGCCTGGAAGTCTCAAGAACAATGGGGGAGACTGGCATTTTGGTGACCAAAATACCACCTGGAGAGGCCTGGCTCCTTGCTTTGGGTGTGGTGGCTGGCGTCTGAGTAGGGACATAGATGACTTAGCTCAGATCTGCAGTGAGTGTGGCTGGCTTCAGGGCCCCTGTGTCTGTTATTGATCCAAGAAGGTGGGTTGTGGTCACATCTGGTATCACAGATCTTTGATTGTTGGAAAGGGGGATTTTAAATTCCAGTTAAATTTTACCTTAAAATGCATGTTTTCTGCACTGTACAGATTTTTTTTTGGCCCTGGTGGAAGAAATGATTTCTTTCCTTTTATCTCTATATTTTTTTCTAGTCAAGACTTTGAACTGCAAAGGCAGGTACATTTCAGTGGTTTTCACAGCACTTGTGCATGACGTTTGAACCTTTTATTTAGTCTTATCGTAAATAGGCAGCACAAGGTGTGTTGCCCTATATCTATTCCTTCTTGTCTTATTTTGAGGTACTTTGAAGGATGAAGAAGGAGTTGTAGAAGGTTAATCTTGTGAACTGATGAAGGATGGAAGTCCTTATCACACACCAGATAAGTAATCTTCTTGAGTTAAAAAAAATACACTGTGATTATTATGAAAAACTCAAAGGTTAGGATGAAATCTGAAAAACCTGTTTCTGGAGCACTGATTTTAGAAAAGCTTTACCAGAAAGCTGGGAGGAATGCAATTGGTGTATGGAACATGTTTTCATCTTCATGTCAAAACACGAACAGTAGAAGAGAGGAAGTGAAATAAGTCATGCTGATTTTACGGGGGTGGGGGTGGGGGCTGGGAGGTGGGTGGGCAGGTGAAGGATTTTCTTCTTAGAAACATGAAAAGGTTGGTTGGTAGATAAAAAGGTGGTTGGTACAGATTGGTTTATGTAGGTGGGACTGGGAGGCTCTTTGCAATAAGGCTGTTGGGTCAAGGGCTAGCAGAGAACATAGGAGAGAATTGGAGAGGTGTTGGCATGACGGAGGAGGCAAAGTCGAATCGGCTAGTGTTCATGACCCAGCTGTGATGGAGCAGGAGGGAGCAGGCCTAGAGTGCTCCCATCACCAGTTCCCAGAGACAAGCAGATGCCCAAGAGTGAGGCCAGTTCAGAGTAGCAGGCTTAGGGTGGGGACCATCGACTGCAGGGTACAGGAGACACAGAGGTACCATGTGGGTTTGAAGACTCCATCTCTTCCTTTTTTCTGGCATAAAGTATGGATGGCTATGCCTTGACCTCATGGAGCCAGAAGCCATCTTAGAGAAGAGGACCTGGGAAACCAAGCACTGATCTCAAGGGACTGTTTAAAGTTTTGCTTCAAACCAAGTTAATCTATTGACCTGAAGTGCAGTGTTTTTTTTCCCCCTTTGCTACCCATCAGATAGGGTGTCATGAATGATTTGATGATACATCTGATTATATTTCTCAGTCTTAGACAAATAAAATACCACGTCTTCTTGTTCTTGCACATTTGAGTTCAGTATTAGGGTTTTTAATTATGCAAAAATAGGCTCATGGGGCATATACTATTTCTAGCAGACTCCGGGAAGAGGTGGGCCTTCTTCTTGCCCACTGGCCCCCAGACTGTACCCTAATGCTACAACATCTACATACCTCCTCTTCATGATTGGACTCTTCTAGAATGCTCTTTACTTACTGGGGTACTCCAGAAACAGGTGCAGAGGATGAGGAGCCAGGTACATAATTTTAGGTCACCCTCTCCTCCAAGTTGGCCCTTTCTCCAGCTTTGAAAAGTTGATCTGTCGATGAGGACCCGGGATGAGACTCACTATTGTGATTGCTGTGTGTTTGAAGAGTTACCTTGAGACCTGGGCTGGCCATCAGTCTGGGGCTACTGATTCCTTGTATATTTATTTCTTCATTCAATAAATATGTGATGCTGAGGCTAAACAGCACTCTTACAACCAGGAAAGAAGAGTTGTTGCACATTTTCCCTTCGAGGAGCTTATAGTCTGAGAATTAAACAAGCAGCAAAAAAGGCAGAGGGGGGATGGTGAATTAAACCAGTATTTTTCACATCAAACTTGTTTCAGAAGTTGAATGTGGGAGAATAAGGCTTGGCAAAATATGAAAAATGAAATTATGTGTTTGGGTAGTCTCTATAGTAGACTGACATTTTCTGAATGTTTTTGGCAACCAGATATCCTGAAGGGTCAGAGAAAGAACACTGAGCAATAGTGACCTTGTCCAATTATGCCTGTCTCTGACTTAATAAAAGAATTTCTTACAGAACCAACTACTTTATACAGGAACAGCAAACTGAAGAAAGAGTAGAATGGAACATCAGAAACTTCTTCCTTGGTTTGGAAAAAAAAAAAAAAAAGATTTTTTTTTTTCTGTTGTTGGTTTGTGATGTCATCTTTGAATACCAGGGAAAAACCGTGTTTATACACATCAGGGAGAGGAAACCCAAGTATAGCCAATATTTATGCAGGAAATGAGCATAACATGTGCTACCCAAACTTGCCTCTGTCTTATTTCCCAGTCTTTTGCTGTTTTGCCACACTTGGCCACCCAGTGTCATCGACTTCTGAGGCCCACCCAGGGGATCTTGGTGTCAGCAAGAAAAGACACAATTGCAGTTAGGCGTAAACATGAAAATTTGTGTTAAATGTGTTAAATCACAGCTAATGGGATTCCAAGCATTTCTCTGTAATATGCAATGGCATTTATAGCAATATGCTTGTATAAACCATGCTACCCGGACTACTGGGCTTCCAACTTATAAATAAAAAATGAAATTCAACACGGAGATACTTAATATGAAGAAATATGGTAAGTGATAAAAATTATGTTCTCCAGAAAAGATGAGGATGCTTTGGTTTCTGGTCGTCTGAATTCAGTTCTCCAGCACAGTCTACAGAGCTAGGAAAAACATTAGCATCAGAGTCACTTCCTGACCTGGGCTAAACTCTGGTGGTGTCCCTTCTGCAGAGACTTTTTTTTTTTTTTCCACAAGAGCAGTTAAGCATTGTTTACAGATGTTTTGTAATTGATCTATGATTGCTTCACTGTAATACTCCATCTGTAATACAAGACTCCCTCACTTTTATAAATAAAAAATTATAACCTATTAATGTACTTTCTAACGGTAAGGCCAGCTCAAGCATACTAATTATACATGTCATAATTTATTTAGCTTTAGGTTGACCCTACTTTTCAATTTGTCTCTGAGAAATCTGAATGTATGTTTGTGGTCCAGTGTGTTTATTAATTAATAGCAGTCTCTGACACTCAGAAATGTCCTGTTTTGGGTGGTAAATTATAAAGTCAATTTAGTGTAGCACTGTGTCCCTGGCTCTATGCTAAGTATTTGATAGGTGTTGTCTCTTCAATCCTAAGCAAGCAAATAAACCTATATGATTTCTGCCACTGCCTTTAACAGATGTATCAGACTCATCCTCATCCTGAGATCTGATAGGTGAAGGTCTCAGAGAAAGAGGAAGCACATTCTCTATTGCTTTTCTCCTTAGGACATCTGTCAATTTGTTGGCCATGAAAGGGAAAATAGGTAAGAAGTAGTGGTTCAGAATTTTAACATACATATAATATACAGAAAAGTACATAAATCATAAGTATTTGGCTCAGTAAATTTTCACAAAGTAAATACTTCCATGTAACTACTGCCTCCATCAAGAAACAGCATTTCTAGCATCCTCTCAGGTGTCCATGTACCTTTTCGAGGGCATTACCCACCACAACAGTGATCACTGTCTTGACTTCTCTCATGTTAATTTTGCTTGTCTGTGAACTTTATATGAATGGAATCATAATATATATATATACATATATATATACATATATATACATATATATATACATATATATACATATATATATAAAGAGTATTTATTTTTATTTATATATATATACACACATTCTTTGTGTCTGGCCTTTTTTCACTCAATTTTATTTTGTGAGATCCATCCATGTTCTGTGAAGTAGTAGTTTATTTTCTTATTGCTGTATCTCATCGTATGAATGGGCCACATTTATTTGCTCATACCACTGTTTGAAGGATATCATTTAGGGTGTTTGACTATTTTGAATAGTGTTGATTACAAACACACTTTTGTTTAATATATGCCTAGTGTAGAACAGGGTAATAGAGTTTATGTCTGTCCACTGTTAGTAGATATTATCTGAGGTGGTGGTACCAGCATATATTCTTAACTCCCAATATGAGGTATATTCAGGAAAAATTTATGATTTAGCAAAACCATTAAATTAGGGAATTGTTATATGGTTTTCAGAAAGATTCTTTGTTTTATAAGCGAACACTTAAGAGTAAGCTTATTTCATATTTTTAAAGATGTATCCAAGTTTTCATCTAATTTCTGAGGTAAAAAATTTACTGGGAAGAGTAATATGTACAGCAATTTTCATTTTGTTGCTTCTCTGGGTAAAAACCCTCAAAGTGAGACATAGGATATAAAATCATATTATTTAGCTGTTAATCAAAATTGGAAATTCAAACTATGTGTATTATTATTCTGCACTAACTGCTTGAAGGTTGTGGGGAAGAAATAATTTCTTAGAGGACTAATTTTCCAGATATTCCAAGATAAACTTTGTCTTTAGTTACAAACAGAGCTTGTTCTTTGATTTCATCATGCATTTGAGAGTGAAAAATATTTCAATGTCAATTATATTTGTATTTATTTGATATTTACTGAGGTTGATGATTTTTAAAAAGAATTTGTTTTTTTTTTTTTTAATTTTTTATTTATTTATGATAGTCACAGAGAGAGAGAGAGAGAGAGAGAGAGGCAGAGACACAGGCGGAGGGAGAAGCAGGCTCCATGCACCGGGAGCCTGATGTGGGATTCGATCCCGGGTCTCCAGGATCGCGCCCTGGGCCAAAGGCAGGCGCCAAACCGCTGCGCCACCCAGGGATCCCAAGAATTTGTTTCTTAATTTGGGAATTGCTTGTTAATATCTTTTGCCTAATTTTTATGAGTGTATATAGGGGAATGCATGGTGGCTCCCAAAATACATGTCCATATTTTAAGCCCTGGGGCCTATGAATGTGAACTTATTTGGAGAAAGAGTTGTTCTGTTTATTCCGGCCTATTGATCGTGATGCTCTTGACTAGAATGCTCTGAGGCTCCCACTTAGGCAGCATTACTAGTAGCAAGCCCCACAGACATTTCCCCCACTCGGGTTGTGGATAGACTAGCCCTTTTCATTATTATTATGATCACAGGATATACTCCAGCAAAAAGCCATCAGGGAACATTGAGGAACAAGATTTATTAGTCATAAGTCCTAAAAGGCATATGAGGACACAGGGATGACAGGGGAGAGACAAAGAAAGAGAGAGAGAAGTTGGGGCTTTGCCTTTTCTAGGATCCAAGGGTAGGGTGTCTGAAGTTTCAAAAGGCCACTTATTATTGGCTAATTTGAAGCCTAAAAGTGGGAATTAGGGTGTGGGAGAGTGGTAGCAGGGTCATTCAAGCCACATTATCTCAGTTGCCCTGGGTTTTCCGAAAAGAAAACTTCATGGGTGTGTGGGGCCTGGTTCTGTACCTGTTTCTTGTTTTTATTATTTTTTTTTTCCCCAGAAGCAGCTGCCAATCTGTTTGTTTAAAATGAATGTTTTTTGTTTGTTTGTTTGTTTGTTTGTTTTTTGTTTTAAGTGATTACCTTGATGATGAAACTCTTAAAATGTCAGGCATTTACGCCACATGGGTCTTTGCAGCTATAATTAAGGATCTCAAGATGAGATCGTTCTGGGTTAGTTGGGTGGGCCCTAAAACCAATGACAAGTATCCTGATAAGGGATATGAGTAGATCACACACACACACACACACACACACACACACACACACACACACAGAGGAGAAGGCCACCTGACGATGGAGGCAAAGACTGAAGTGGTAGCCCCAAACCAAGAGACTCCTAGGCCACAAGAAGGAAGCTAAGAGTGGAAAAGAAGGATTTTTCCTATAGCCTTTAAACGTCACTATTATAGCTTGATTTTAGAATTTTGGCCTCCAGGACTGTGAGAGAATATATTTCTGTTGTTTCAAGCCACTGATTTATAATTCCTTACAGCAGCTCTAGGAAACTAATAGTGTATTTACAATTTTTTTTTAAACTGGGCACAGTTTGTATATTATGGCTAGTAACCATTTTCCTATTATGCACATGACAAATAATTTCCCCTTAACTTTTGATTTAAAAAATTCTGTTTATGGTTGTATTTCTCCATGGAGAAATTTTTTGTTTTGTTTTAAATTAATAGACTTTATTCTTTAGAGTGAATTTAGATTCATAGCAAAATTGAACAGAAAGTTTAGAAAGTGCCCATACACTACCCTGTTTCTCACCACCCCACAAGCTGTATGCAGTTTCATACAGAGTATTTACACCATTCTAAAGATCCTGTGCGCTCTGCTTGTTCCTCCCTCCCTCCCAAGAAACTTTAATTTACTCATATTTCCCAATCCTTTTTGTTAGTATTTCTACTTTTGGAGATATCTTAAGAATGGTTACAATTAAAAAAAAAAAAAGAATGGTTACAATTATACCTTTAACAAATTATAGTTTCACCTATGATATTTCAATCTGTGATTGTCTAGAATTTATTTGGACACATTTATTTGATATCCTGGAGAGAATACAACTTGCCACACGATGTTATATTTTCTACGTTGCATAGTATTTGTTACATGAAAATGGTACTTTTTTCTTCATATACTTGATATATACATCTGATGAAACTAACTCTGCTAAGGTAGCATTGCTTCTTGAGTTGAATTTCAGCATATACAGCCAAATCAAAGGTAACCATTGGATGGACAAAGACCACTGGAATAGTGAAGCACAAAACTCTGTCCACACGAGCAGTTCGCCTAGGATGGGGCAAGATTGATCTTAGTACTGATTCATTTGGGAAGTGAGAATGGCGGGTCCTGTCTGAGAAAGTAGATCATGTGAGCCCAGGCTATGCTTTGCTCCTGCATATCCTATGTTCTTCCTACCCTAGGCCATCCTGGAACCAGAGTGAATGCAAGATTGGGTTTTAAGCTACTTCAGTTTTTAGTATACTATACTCATCATCCACCAAAATAGTCATCTATGTATTTACCTTCTTTTTTACTTGAAAGAATCTAAATTAATGTACTTTTATAATATGTTTGATTAACTTAGAGGAGCCTATTCATTACTCTTGGTTTTCTAATTTTGTCCATATACTTGTGAATTTTGGATCATGTTGTTAAGGTCCACACTCTACAGCCCTATACTCACAACTAAAACTTCCTGATTTTTATTTGGATTACCTTATATTTATAGTGTAATTGGAAGAGAATTAACATCCTTAGGATATTGAAACTTCCCATATGGGAAGACCCATACATGATACAAGTCTTCATGTCTAAAAGGATTTTGAGTCCATGAGTAAAGATCTAATGCACTTTTTAAAATATTTTATTTATTTATTAGAGAGAAAGAGAAAGAAAAAGAGAGAGAGGATGCGTGGGGAGGAGCAGAGTGGGAGGGAAAAGGAGGGAGAAAGAATCTCAAGCAGACTGCACCGAGCATGGAGCCCATTGCAGGGCTCGATCCCATGACCCTGAGATCATGGACCTGAGCCTAAACCAAGAGTCCATTGCTCAACCGACTGAGCCACTCAGGCACCCTTAAAGTATTTTTTTTTTGTTGTTGTTGTTGTTATAGGCCTTTAGCACTATGCTTCAGTTTATTTAAAATATTTGTATTTGGAAGAAGATTTTTATCTATTGTATTTTAAAAATGGTAATTTCTAATGTATCCAGTATTGTCGATTTCGTTTTATTTGTTTTGTATTGATTCTATTGCAAAAAAATGATATTTTTGTTTCTTCCTTGAAAATCTTATACACCTTATTTCATTACATAGCTAATTCTATTAGATGGCCCTTCTGTAAATTATCTCATAAGGATAGAAATATGTCTAATGTCTCAGTGTTAGATAGACCATTATAGCCAACTCTTAGAACCAAGGCATACTCTTTTCGGAGTTTCAGATGTTATTCTGTTATAATGGTTCCATATTTTTCTTTTCCTTTTGTCTTTTATCTCATACTTTTACAATGCAGGATGCTTTTCAGTAGAAAGTTTGGTTTAGTTGTCCTTACTGTAGAGGTCGAATGTCTTTCTCAGATTTTCAGGTGGGGTAGAGACTGTTTCATATAGGACCCGAGTTTTAGAAGCCTTTCATTTAGAGTTTTGGTGCAACTCTACTGTGTTAGGGTCTTTTTTACCCTACTATTTTGGATTATTATGTTAAATACAAAACAGAAAATACTATTCTCAGTACTGCTCCGAGGTCCTATGTATCCTTGCCCATGCATAGTGTTTGCTCTGCCTGCTGCCAGCACTGATTGTGGCTGGAAGTAGATGTTGGCCTCGTAGGGTAGTTCCCAGGGATCCTAGTGCCACCTGCCTGTTCTCTGCTAGAGAGGGGAGGTCTCCTGTGAATCTCTTCATGTGCATATCTCAATCTGGGCAGCAGTGATGTGAGAAGTGCAGGGCCTCTCTGTCAAGTAGACTATTCATTTACTATGCAATGTGTTTGAGCCTCAATATATATTTCACAATCCGGATCTAACTCTTTTATAATTAATGCTGATTCCTTTTGGATTCTGTTTTTAGGATGATGATCAATCACAGCTTTTCTGAGAGTTGTCAGTGTGTGCCTTTCTTGTACTTAATGAGAGGGTGGGTGTGATTTTGAGAGGGACTGCTCGCCATTCATCATTTTGAACTTGTCTAATGTATGGTTACTCTCAAAGATGCCTGTTTATATTTAACTTACCCTGGTCAAATCTCATAAGGTTAAGCTTGGTCAAAACATGTTGGTTGTGTTTCAAAATCTTGTACTCTGATCTCTTTGAAAAGTTCGCAGAGTCATGCTGAGTCACTCAAGAGAGGTCTTCTGGAGTTTGTTAATTACGAGCAGTTTAAATCAAATCTCTTATGGGAATAAAACCCAGGTATAAAGAATAGGGGAACAATGGTTGAAGAAAGGGATAATTCAAAAGAGTCTCCTAGCTACCAAGCTATTTGTCTTCTTTATTAAATGTATCACACTTATGATTAAATTATTGCATAATTAATATCTTCCTACCCTTTTTAATGCAAATTTGATGAGGATGAGGACTATGTCACTTTCACTGCTGTATTTCCAGCATTTAGCATAGAACCTTGCACATAAGCGAGTGCTTAAAAGTATGTATCAAATAAATGAATAAGGGTTACTATTGTCCCAACCTACGCCCACTCCACACCCAAGAAAGCATTCTTGCCTAAAAAAAAAAAAAAAAAAAAAAAAAAATGGTAGTGTTTAGTAGAAACTAGTTCTTTTGAAAAATTCTAACCAGATGAAGGAAAAATGGCAATAAATACTGTATGTATCAAAAAACTCTACTTTTTTTGTACTTGAACTTTGGGCTGGGAAATGCTAAGATAGAGATGACCAAGGAAAATGACCGTGATTAACTTTATATTTCATTAAAAAAGTAAAACATCACAATAATACAGCAATAGAAAATAACTGTCCTTAAAAGTGTGCTAGTTTAAAAAACTAAAATATAACATAAAACAATAGTATTAACCACTCATGTCTGTTTGCACATCTTTTGGATATATAGATTTTTGGACAATGATTGTCAGAAACATAAAGCAATTGTACGCTCTTTTCAAACATTCTCAAATTATGGTCTAATGTCTTAAATCATAAGAAGTACCTCTAGTCACCAAAGTAAGTGTCTCCACTTGGCTTGATGTATGTTTAGTCTATTTCTTCTTGGCAAAAATATTTTAGTGTAAGTGTCCTAGCATAAGGATGACAAAATGTTTTCTTTCCTACCCATTTGTGTGGTCTTCTTTAACAAAATATATATTTGTGTGTGTGTGTGCAATTTATTTGACATTAAGAATAATTGAAAAGTAGTTGAGTACTAAGTGAGAAAAAGCAAGAGAGCACGTCTATCACCAATGTTCCAGCTATTTAATTAGTTTGCCTTATTTCATTAGAAAAAAATGAAAATCATGCAATAATAAGATAATTATAATTTTTAAAAATAATTGTATTTGTAATGCCTAACCACTTTTGCTCTCACCATTTAATAATACATAGGTGTGGATTTGTTTCTACTTTTTTCTTCTTTGAAGCTTTGGACGGAAATTCTTCATTGCATTACATTATTTTTACAATAATAATACAATATTATATAATATACTACATAATATACAATAAAATTAATCTTAATGCAGAAAGTATTATTGAATTTGTCTTAAGCCCTCAAAAATGTTGCTAAAGTGTTCTAAATATCTTATAACATAAATGATAAGATACATTCACATGGCATAATTATATGTCCCACAAATCATAGTGTGGCAAGCTACTGTAATGGACACTTGAGATTTGCTATAAAAATAAAGAGGAGAATGTTGCAGTGGGCTAGAAGAGCATGACTAACTGTTTAATCCTGATATGGATCCTGAGAAGAAGAAGTTTAATAAAATAAATGAATGGTGCAGGTCACTTCCTCTTAGGAAAATAGTATGAGGAAAGACTTAGTTGAGAGTGGGCACTGGGAAGAGAGTTTGTGTGTGATGAGGTTGGCCATGAAGGTTGGTGTTAATTTCAGGAGAGTCTTGAGAACCTGATTCATGAGTCTGGATTCCACATTTTAGACAATTAGGATGAAAGTTTTGAAAAGGGGAATGAAATGTTGACATTTATTCAAATTCAGAAACAACATATAGGATCAATTGGAATATGGAGGGATTAAAGACAGAAACACTGTCTGGTTCAGGAAAGGCCGATATTAGGATAATGGATGTGACTTTCTTTTCCTGCATACCTTGTGTTCTTAGATGTCTTCAAATTTTTTGCCTGAACCAACGAGGAGAATGAAAGTGCTGAAGAGGCTAAAGTGGAAGACTCTTTTCTATGGATGATGGATTTGGTCTTGAATTTGTTGATTTGGAGGCAAATTTTGGTTGAGCACAGACAAATGTCCCTGAGGTAGATGGAGCTCCAAGGAGAAAACACCCAAGAAAACAGAATGGAGATGGCTGTCTGAATCATCAGCATAGGAGTAGTGATTAAAATAGTGAGAGAGGGGCACCTGGGTGGCTCAGTGGTTGAGCATCTGCCTTTGGCTCAAGTGGTGACCCCAGGGTCCTGGAATCGAGTCCTGCATCAGGCTCCCCACAGGAAGCCTACTTCTCCCTCTGCCTATGTCTCTGCCTCTCCCTCTGTGTCTCTCATGAATAAATAAAGTCTTTAAAAAAATAATGAGAGGTGATAACATGTAATGATGCTTTAGATAAAGGTTAAAGGCAGCTTTGGGCAATTTCCCCAGTTGGTGACCAGGAGAAGAATGAAAAAGTAAAAATGAGCAATGGGACTCAGGAAAACAAAACAAAACAAAACACAGTGTCAGTCAAGTCCAGTCTCAGAACAAAATGGGTGCTCACTGTCCGATTATACTTGAAGGTCACGTCTGAGGATTGTGAAAAAATTCACCCAGAGGAGATTGATGTAGCCTTTTGTGGGGGTGGGGCACACGTAGGATGTAGGTGGGAGCATGTGAAGAGAAGTAACATAGGATTTCAGGGCACTAGGGTGTAGACTAGAGTTGTTGAACAAGTCCATGATTGTATGTTGCTAGTTTAAGAAATTACGGCAGGGAAAATAATGGAAGCACAGCTGTAATTAGGGAAAGCAGAAGAGTCAAGAAAGACATTTTCAGAATGGGTAAATGTGTTAAATATGCAAAATAGAGATATTTCATTGGGGAAAAGAAGCTTTTAAAAGTGGCAGGAGTGAAAGAATGTGTGAGCTGCAAGAAGATAGGAGAAAGGTATAGAGTGCTTCACCCCTAAATGGATCACATTTTATTTTTTAAGACATTGAGAACAGGGTCTCAGGGAAGGTAGAAGAGGGAACAAAAGGCGGATAGCTTTGTTTTTTGCAGGGAAATAAGGGCAGGAATTTGCTGAATGGAGGAGTAAAAGGAATAGAAATATTTATATAGTAGAGTCATATATCAGTCCCATATTTAATTTATGTGAATATTATCAAGTATTCTTTGGAGAAAAAAACAAGGTAACAAGTGCCTTCAGTTTCATAAGGATAAAATTATTGAATCTGTTCTTCATGTCTAAAATGATTTTTTTGAAGTTTTTTTGTTGGCCATGAGATGAAAATATTAAGTGTATCTTGCATGGTAAACACTGTGATATGCACCCAGATCTTCCGGGGTTGGAGGGTCTGTTTCCCCAGCTGCTGGGAATATTGCCAGACAAGACTCTTTAGCTGTCTTTCCACTTTGGAAATTGCTTTGGCTGAGGAAATATGCCTCACCCAAGGTCATGTCCCCTTCTGGATGGCCCACAACCAGTGACTGATCAATATAGGAGACCTGATCCCATTTCCCCAGCAGGGATCCAATCTGAAGGTCCAACCAAGCTCTAGAGCCTCCTTTAACATTTGCTAAGTTCTTCACTGGGATGTATCAGCTCTTGCTTTTCTTTCTTCTCCTTTTAACAAGTGTTCAAGAACATTCCCTAAACATCCTACATGCTAATCTATGTTTTGAGGTCTGCTGCTCAGAAAAACAAACCTGCAACAGTGGAGAGACTTATTTGCCCAGTGGCTGGAAAGGCTGCTAGAAGATAGCCATCAAATGTTAGTCTCTTTTAGGATTTATCTCAGTTGAAGAATACTTTGTCTACCAAATCATGTCTTCCTCCAGAAATGGTCCACATTTAATGACTAATCAATGCGGCGGTATAAAGGGCTTGTCATTCTCACTCCAACTGGGGACAATTCTGATAGGCCAACTGCATTCAAAGCTTGCTATGGCATCTGCTGAGGCCTTAGTTAGGACTGAATTACTGTTCAGTTTTTCCCCAGCCCAATTTTCCTTCCTTCCTTTACCTTCTATAAGGGCACTACTACTTCTACTACTACTACTACTACTACTACTACTACTACTACTACTACTACTACTGCCGCTGCTATTACTACTACTGCTACTTCTACTACTACTACTACTACTACTACTACTACTTCTTCTTCTTCTTCTTCTTCTTCTTCTTCTTCTTCTTCTTCTTCTTCTTCTTCTTTTAAGATTTTATTTATTTATTAAAGTGAGAGAAAGAGAGAGATCACAAGCGGAGGGAGGAGCAGAGGGAGAATCAGACTCCCTGCTGAGCAGGGGCCTCAATGCAGGGCTTGATGCAGGGCCCAATGTGGGGCTTGATCCCAGGACCCTCGGATTATGACCTGAGCCAAAGGCAGATGCTTAACTGACAGAGCCACCCAAATGCCCTTATAAGGGCACTCATTACTCAACTCCATCTGAGAGTCCACTTCCTGTGACCCCTAACTTCTTCCATCTTGCTAACCCAGGTTTTCATTTTTAACACTTTTTTAAACCTTAGCAAAGTACTTTAATAAAGTTCCATTTTGTTATTTCACTCTTCTAAAATTAAATAAGTGGTAAATGCATTTTATCTCATTTAATGAAAATATTTTCCATCAGTGCCCATAGTTTAAATTTTTAAGGCTCACTGATAATGCCACCTGGATTATAATGTTTATGTGTCATCTTCTGTTTTATTGATTTCAATTATTTTAAATTTTATTTGAGATTCTTTTATTAAACTAAATTTCTAATTGTTTGACAACTCTATACAATATCAATCAATACCTATGACTATTTAGCCACAGTATGTAGAAGATGATTTCTGGTACTCTTTTACTGAATATTGAACAAGTGGTCTTATCATACTGATAACTTCAGTTGAAAATGACAGAACCTGCTGGTTGTTCTCAAATAACCATTTCTTATGATTTAGTTTAATCTCTTTTTTCTTTTCTTTTCTTTTCTTTTCTTTTCTTTTCTTTTCTTTTCTTTTCTTTTCTTTTCTTTTCTTCTTTTCTTTTCTTTTCTTTTCTTTTTTTCTTTTCTTTTGCAAGCATAAGGCTGTCTTGTTAAATACTATCTTCCCTTGCAACTAGGTGTGGCCCACGTGACTAAATTCTGCGCATTTGCAATATTAATGGGAATGACGTGTGCCACTTCCAGAGAAGGACAACTGTCTTCTGATGGTTGTGAACACAAGGGCAAGAGCTAGATGGAGGAGAGAACTTGAACCATGTTAAGGATGGCAGAATGGCAAGACAGATGGAGCCTGGTTTCCAACATGGGCCAACACCTTAGCCAAGACTTTAACATGAGACAGAAACATGTATCTTATTTAAGCCATTATTATTTTGGGTCTTTCCATTATAGCAGCCAAATCAATTCCTTAACTAATCCTCTAGGAATATGCATATCTTAGGGTGCTTCCTAATGTTATATTCATGTCATCAGTTAGTAATAGTTGCTTGCCAATAGATTGGGAAATGTATGAATTCTGCTAAAACCATGCTTATTAATCTGGCCTTTTTGTGTCTGTATGGATAATTGGTGGTGCGCAGAGTTCAAGAACTCTTAGGATCAACATGACATGTCTTCTCCAAGTATTGGCTTTATGCAAAGTTTAATAAAATATTAAGCTTCAGAAATTTCCCAAAGATAATTAAATTAAGTCATTAAAAAATTTATACAGATATATATTAATGTTTAATGCAAAGCTACCATGATATTGTAGGAGAAACACAAGACTTAAAGACATTTAATGCTGGAGATGAGTTCTTTTTGCTGTGTCCCCTGCCTACTAGTAGGCTCATGTTCCCAGTCCATTTGCTTTTATGGCATTTCTGGGGAAAATTTTGGGAAGCACTTTTCTATGGAGATGTTCTGTCTCAATGTCAGGAGCTCTCAGGCTGCATCAAAATAATGTTTTCCTTATTTATATCAGCATTTAATTTGTTGCATGGAGGTCAAGACACCATTTATTAAATTGATGCCTTGACGTTTTAGAAATAACGTATTTTAAAGTTTTAGAACTAAGTTTTGTCATTTTTCTTGACTTTATTCTTTGAGTTTTTTTAAGATATTCTCATTACCATTTTCAACAGAGGTCTTATTTATTCCAGCTCAGTAGTTATACATGGCTGAGTCTGGCTCAGACCACGGAGGCCAATTTATTGTTTTTGGCTGTCCTTTTCCAACTTTGTTATTCAAACCCTTGGGTGGCTGCATGCTCATTTTTGAGTGTCTGATAGAGTTTCAGAGATTCCAAGCACATAAAACAGAATGTTAGAATGCTTCTTGGGTTCTGTTCAGTGATAGAAATTTTGGTATGAAGTTCAAAATTACAAATATAAATGGATTTTATTCCTGATGGCAATTAAACTTTAGCCTCATTTCAACCTCCAGAATATTAAACCTAAGAGCTAACAGTGGGGACAAAGTTCAGATAGAGAGTTGGATGTGTTTAATATAGTTTGAAGAGGGACATTTTAGGGGAGCTTTGGAATGTTGAGTGGAGCTAATGAAGATACATAGTAGCTGGCATTTATGAAACCCAAGTAAAACACCTTCTATCTACATCCTTATGAAATGGATGTGTTTGAAAGGGGTGCAAAAAGGGTTAGCGAACATGTTAGCATCATACTAATTATCAACAAACGATAATTTGTATGGATAATGTAAGGATAATGAGCCTTCTCCTTATCAGGCTCACTGTTGAAATTAAAATTATTGGATAACAGGAGGCAATGATCTTATATTTGGGGTTTCAGCTCAACCTCAGAGTGCTAACCTTATGCTGAGCAGCATGAGGAGTATAAAGAACAAGGGACAAACAAACAAATGGGCGAAATGGCACATGAAACAAAGAACAATGCAAAGCCACCCGTGATTAACTGCCAAAATGCTGTGGAAGTTGCACTTGGAGCATGTTGGGCAATTGATCATGATACTTGGCAAAGTCCACTGCAGCTGAAGAAAGCCTGAAAAAAAAAAAAAACCTGAGGTGTTGTAAAGGGGACTCTTTACACAACCACAGTTATGTTTCAGCAACTCGGTAACAAAAGCTGTCACTTGGCAAGAGGATGGAGTGGAGAAATGAGCAGTGGTGAGGGGCCTGATACTTGTGCCTGCTCTGTGTGGAGAAATGCCAGCAAGTCACTGGTCTGCTCTGGGTCTTGTTCTTGTCACTCCAAGATGTTCCTCCTTGATTCAGTGAGGGTACATAGTCTGCCACCGTAGAACCCAGTTTGGCCTATTTAAGTAGAAGAGGAATTTATTGGAAAGCTGGGAGGTTGTTTACAGAATTGAAGAGAATACTGAAAGAACCAGATTAACTTTGGGAGTTTAGGATGTAAAATAGGAAGAATGTCAACCCTGGGATGAATCCAGTATTCGTGCCCTTTGCTCTAAGATCAACTTTCAGGGAGACAGAATCTGATATGCCTAGTTTGGGTCCCATGGGGATAGACAAGAGATTTATCCCAGAACTTTATCCAGTGGAAAAGGTATAAAAGGGGAAAATTATACTATCTTTTGCTGTCTTCCAGTTAATGCATAGCACCATTCTGACTTCGAGTGTTGGTTGTTACATTATGTTGAGAAAGTTAATTAAAATGTTTTGAACTTCAGCTCCTCATCTGTAATGACAGTGTCTAACTCAAAGCATTGGTTGAAAGTATACATTGAGGTATGTTAAATCTTAGGCTATTGAATGGAACATAGTAAACACTCAATGAATATTATTTTCTTTCTCTTAGTCTTTGGAAGATGGTCCAGTGTATGATTTAGGATGTGTCACATATTTACAAGTATATTCTGAAACCATAAAAATCCTAGAAGAGAGCACAAGCAGTAATTTCTCTGACATTGTCTGTAGCAACATTTTCCAGACAAGTCTCCCAAGGCAAAGGAAATAAAAGCAAAAATAAACTATTGGGACTATATCAAAATAAAAAGCTTCTGTACAACAAAGGAAACAATAAAACTAAAAGACAACCTACTGAATGGGAGAAGATGACAGCAGATGACATATTTAATAAAGGATTAGTAACGAGAATAAAGAAGTGATAATAATCCAACACCAAAAATCCAAATAATCTGATTAGAAAATGGGAAGAATATATGAACAGACATTTCTCCAAAGAAGAGAAACACATGGCCAACAGACAAGAAAAGATCCACAATATCATTCATCATCAGGGAAATGCAAATAAAAACTATAATGAGATTTCATCTCACACTTATCAGAATAGCTAAAATAAAATTAAAAAAAAGAACAAGAAACAACAGTGTGGTGAGGATGTGGAGAAAAAGGAACACTCTTGCATTGTTGGTAGGAATGCAAACTGGTGCAGCCACTGTGGGAAACAATATAGAGTTTTTTCAAAAAATTAAAAAGAGAACTAGTCTACAATCCAGTTATTGTATTACTGGATATTTACCCAAAGAATACGAAAACACTAGTTAAAAGAATATAACCATCCCTGTTTATTGCAGCATTGTTTTTTTTTTTTTTTTAGCATTGTTTATAACAGCCAAATTATAGAGGCAGCCCAAATGTCCATTAAGAGATGAATGGACAAAGAAGATGTGGTATGTGTATATATATATATATATATATGTGTGTATATATATATGTATATATATTATATACATATATATATAATATATATATATAATATATATATAATATATGATATGTAACGGAATATTAGTCAGTCATGAAGAGAATGAAATCTTGCCATTTGCAACAACATGATGGAGCTAGAGAGTATTAAACTAAGTAAAATAAGTCAGAGAAAGACAAATACCATATGATTTTACTCATATGTAGAGGTTAAGGAAAAAAAGAACAAGTGAACAAAGGGAGGGGGAAAAAAGACAAACCAAAAAACAGACTCTTAAGTATAGAGAACAGAGGGTGACCAGATGGAAGGTGAGGGGATTAAGAGGACATTTACAGTGATGCGCACTGAATAATGTATAGTTGTTGAGTTACTACCTTGCACAACTGAAACTGATATGCTACTATGTGTTAATTGTATTAGAATTAAAATAAAAAACTTAATAAAAAATTGAACTACATCACATATCCAGAAAAGTTTACATATTATAGGTAAATGGCTTGATGAATTTTCAAAGTGAACACACCCATGCAACAGTAGTTGCATGGACCAAGAAAGAGACTATCTCTCTTGGCCAAGAAGCATCCCTTTGTGCTCCATCCAGTCGATAACCACATTTCACAAAAGGGTAAAATTTCTGACTTTTACCACTAAAGATTCGTTTTGTCTATTTCTGAATTTTGTCTAAACAAAATCATATATTATGTATTTCTTTGTCTCTGGTTTCTTTTGCTCAATATTTGTGAGAATCTTTCATGTTGTTGTGAATAGCAGTGGCTTGTTTATTCCTGTTGCTGTTTGGCATTCCATAGTGTGCTTATATTAATATTTACTTATCTATTCTACTGTTGATGGACGGTAGTCTTAACATGTACTTTTCTATCCCACTGTTGGTGGACATCAGGGTTATTTCTGATTTGGGCTATTATAGACAGAGATACTGTGAGCATTCTTGTACCAGTCCAGCAATCTTGGATAATTATGAGAAATTAGAAGTTTGAGGATATGGTAGTAAAAGAAACCACTGCATATTAGTTCCCTAGGGCTGCTGTAACAAAACCACATACTGGGTAGCTTCAACAATTGAAATGTATTGCCTCACTATTCAGGAAACTTGAGATCTGAGATGAAGGAGTTGGCAGGGTTCTTTCCTTCTGAGAGCTCTAAGGAGAAGACTATGTCCTATGTCTCTTTTGTAGTGTCTGATGATTTACTTGCAATCTTTGGCACTCCTCGTAGATACATCTCCCCAGTCTCCATCTTCACTTGCATCATTATATGGCATTTTCCTTTGTGTGTGTCTTTGTGTCTGAATTCCTCCTCTTTAAAAATTTGTCTTTATTGAAATTCAATTTGCTAATATATAGTATAACATCCAGTGCTCATCCCATCATGTGCCCATCTCAGTTCCCATCACCAGTTACCCCAACACCTCCCCCCGCCTACTTCCCTTTATGCAACCTTTTGTTCATTTCCCAGAGTTAGGGGTCTCTCATGGTTTGTCTCCAATTTTTCCCACTCGGTTCCCTTCCTTTCCCTTATAATCCCTTTCACTATTTCCTATATTCTCCATATGAGTGAAACCATATGATGATTATCCTTCTCCGATTGACTTATTTTACTCAGCATAATACTCTCCAGTTCCATCCACATTGAAGCAAATGCTTCTGATGGCTGAGTAATATTCCATTGTATATATAGACCACATCTTCTTTATCCATTCATTTGTCGAAGAACATGGTGGCTCCTTCCACAGTTTGGCTATTGTGGACATTGCTGCTATGAACATCGGGGTGCAGGTGTCCTGGCGTTTCACTACATCTGTATCTTTGGGGTAAATACCTAGTAGTGAGAGTGCTGGATTGTAGGGTATCTCTATTTTTAACTTTTTGAGGAGCCTCCACACTGTTTTTCAGAGTGGCTGCACCAGTTTGCATTCCCACCAACAGTGCAAGAGGGTTCCCCCTTCTCCACATCCTCTCCAACATTTATTGTTTCCTGCCTTGTTAATTTTTGCCACTTTCACTGGTGTGAGGTAGTGTCTCATTGTGGTTTTGATTTGTATTTCCCTGATATGGCAAGTTGGGAAAATTGGACAGCCATGTGCCAGAGAATGAAACTGGACCATTCTCTTATGCAATACACAAAGATAAACTCAAAATGGTTGAAAGATCTAAATGTGAGACAAGAATCCCATTAAAATCCTAGAGGAGAACACAGGCAACACTCTTTTTGAACTTGACCACAGTAGCTTCTTGCAAGATACATCCATAAAGGCAAAGGAAACCAAAGCAAAAATGAACTATTGGGATTTAATCAGGATAAAAAACTTCTGCACAGCAAAAGAAGCAGTCAACAAAACTAAAAGACAACCTACAGAATAGGATAAGATATTTGCAAATGACATATCAGATAAAGAGCTAGGATCCAAGATCTATAAAGAACTTATTAAACTCAACACCTGAGAAACAACAACCACAAAAAAGCAATCATGAAATGGGCAGAAGACATGAACAGAAATTTCACCAAAGAAGACATGCACATAGCCAACAAGCACATAAGAAAATGTTCCGCATCATTTGCCATCATGAATTTCTCCTTTTTATAAGGTTGCCAATCATGTTGGATAGAGCCTACTCTAATGACTTCATCATCTTAAGCTGATAATCTGCAAAGACCCTATTTCCTGAAATAGAATCATCATAGGGTACTTGGGGTTAGAACTTCCAACATTTTTTTTTTTTTTGAGACACAATTCAACCTATTACCTAGAGCACAGGGCTGTATCAGAGCACATTGTTGTTGAGAAGGATAGAAATTTCGAGTGGGAATTAGAGATTTTGTTTTCATTTATGAGACTTTATTTTCATTTTATCACATATATTGTCATATTTCACCAACATATGTGAATGTATGGGTATGCAAAAGTTGAACATAAGTATAGGACTATCTGGTCAATGCTTATTTTTGTTTTCTAGAGAGTAATAATTTCTATTTTAATTTCTTTTCCTTCCAGAATTGCCTGCAACTATTTGTATGCTAGATTCTGTCCAAAGATGTTCTGAATTTCATTATTATTTCTAAATAAGGGTTTTCTCATCTGTGATCAGTTACTAGGTCCTTCCATCTTCCCTTCCTTGTCAATATTTTCTTCTCAATAATGGGAAATTGGCTTCCTGAATCTATATGTTTGAACCCCTGGAACTGAGCATATTCTCTATGCCAGCAGCTCCTGCCCCTTCCACACTCCTAAAGTCTAGCTACTTAATTATGGAGTTAATCTTGGGAAATTCCTAGGAAAAGGAATTTGAAAGTGTTTCAGGTCAGCAGCTCACCAAGACTGGTTCCATTTTGACGTTGGCCTGTGGCTCTTATGCAGCTCTGCAGGCACATATCTTTTTTCCTTTGTGTATAGTGCCTAGACCTTTCAGTCTTATGCTTCTATTTCTGAATATCCTTAATTTTCACATTATATGGAGTCTTCTATGCGATTCAGCAGAATTAGAGGACTTTGGAAGAATAATAGGTGTTTGCTCACTGGGGCTAGACTATCAAAACTTTCACGCACATATATTTTTCTCTCAAGTATCTTTTGGTACCTCCTTTGTGCGTGAGCTTCATTCAACTCCCTTGGCCTTGTTCTTACAATATACCTGTATGTTTTATTATTGCTTCCAGTTCTGTCTTAACCTGAGTGCTCTCAGCACTCTCCATCTTTCCTTTTTTTTTGACTAATCACTCCAGCTCTGGGCCTAGCAGTGATCAGCACTCATAACATTACATATATATGCTTAGAATCTAGGTCTTCTAATTGATTCAAGAGAAAATATTAAGGCAGCATATTCATTATAACAAGGTCTTAGTTTATTTAAAAAAAACCCCATCATACATTTGAAGTAAATTGACCACTTTTTGTGAAGGAATGTTTAAATATAGCAACAGGAAAGTGGATGCATATTAAAAAATTGGGTGCCAATAGTTGGTTCTGAAGCTCATTAAAACAAATGAAAGATTTGGAATATTTTCTTGCATGTGGGTTTTTTTTTTTTTGGCAGAATTTACACATCCACATTGCAAGTTTAATGATTCTATGCTTGTGATTAAAACTCAAGTAATATTTTTTTTCCTTTGAAGAACATAAAAAAATGCATGTGGCATCCATAATATTCAGTACTTCTCCGTCATATGGTAGAGTTTCTGGATGCTTAAAAATATTAGCTCCTTTGCATAATACCACTTGGGAATAATTTCCATCTTATGGCTCCCATTATTATCAGTGAGGAAATAAAAATAGAAGGATTGTGTCAGGTTAGTGGAGGGATCTCAATAAAAATTCAATCACTCATGTAACCCAAACTCAAGGTTAGAACCCCAGGTGGGAAATTGGGAAGACTTCATTGGATTATCTACCATATGGGCTCATGGAATCAGAATCATAGCACCTCGCCTCCCTCCCTTTCTTACTATCATGGACGTTCCATGGGTGGAATTAATTTATAGGAATCCTTATGCAATTCTACTTAATCTATACAGAATTAAAAACACAAATCTTGTTCCCAACGGGTAATACAGAATACATCGTTGCTGAGCCTCTCGTTTGTTCCTTGCTTTCCTGAACAAACTAATTTATTAATTCATTAGTGTGTTTCCCCTATTCCAACACCCCACCTCCTGTAAAAAGGAATCCAAATGCAGGGGAAACACACAGTAGGTTCCTAAATTTTACAGAAGCAAAATCAAATTTAAATTCCTCACAGGAAACCCTACACTTCTTTGATCAATGAGCCTCTCTCCATTCTGGCAATCCTCAGTTGGCTTAGGAGCTTGCCAGGTTGGCTCTGGGCATCAAAGGATGACCCTGGTTGTCTGTTTCCTGAAGGTGGAGTGTTTACTCTTGGTTTTGCTCAGTTGCCTGGCCAATCAAATAGGATTCTATTTAAAATAACATTTTTTTTTCAACCTTGGCCTCTGAAGCCTTCCAGAATATTGGAAACCTGCTAAAGCATAAACATATGTCATGTAGAGAGAAGGATAGTCAAAGAAATCAGGATAGCAAAGTCAAAGATGCAAATTAAAACCCAAGAAGAATCAATTAAAAAGGCACCAAAGGTCTGTTTAAATGATTAAATGAGACAGAAGTGCATCTTGAGATGAATAAATTACAGGAATGTGTGAGAAAAGAAATGAAGGCATAAGAGACTCATGAGGGGGAGGATAACTGAATAGATGTGAGAGAAGAGATTTAATACAGAGGTGAAGTGTACACGGTCTCAGGTTTTGATTATTAGATTGATTAAGTATGCAAAAATGTCACCATAGCCTCTGGGTAATTATACAAAACATGACAAAAATGGTGATCTCCCTCTGCTAGAAGAATAACAGGAGGAAAGCTATTGCATCCCTCATGGTGCTAGTGAGCACGTGTCTCCTGACCCCCCACTGCTCCTCTTTGTACCAAATGCAGCGTGTCTTCAAGCCTAATCATGACCAACTGTGCCTTTCGGTCTCCTTCCTCCCTACTGCCTGGCTAGAGAGATCTGGGTTAGGCTGCTCTGTAATAATCTGTCATTGTATATGCCTCCCTAAGTGCTTTCATGTACATCATGTAATCCTTAAAACCAGGCGAGAGTGGCAAGCACAATTATAATTCCAGCTTTCTAGGGACAGGAACCAGAAAACAGAGAAACGTGGGTATCCCAAGCTCACACAGGATCAGGATCTGGCAAGTGCAATTGGGTTGTGCAGTGCACAGGATTACAGGCCATCAAGACAAATGGGGGCTGAACTGCCTGCCCTGTCCACTTCACCACACTGAGCAGCTTGGCATGGGGCTCGTCTGTGTGGGGTAGGGGCATTGTTCTCTGGTTTACAAGGGAATGACTTAAAGGCCAGTGGTGGCCCTGAGCTGAACTTGGGTCTGTTGATGCTCTCCTCTCTGTCTTGGTCCTGCCCTAAGATAGTTCTCTTCCTTCCCTAATCCTATCCAAGTCAGGGTCCTTTCTTCATCCTCGACCCACCAGCCTGAAATCACAGTGACCCTCCAGCAATGCAGGGGTTGGGGCACCGACCCACTTACACAGGCAAAAAACCACATACAACTTTTGACTCTCCTGAAACTTAATTACTTAATAACCTGCTGTTGACCAGAAGCCTTACTGATAACAAACAACACATATTTTGTATGTTACATGTATTCTATACTGTTTTATTACAACAAAGTAAGTTATAGAAAAGAAAATGTTATTAAGAAAATTATGAGAAGGAGAAAATGCATTCACTCTACTGTACTGCATTTACTGAAAAGAAATCTGTGAATAAGTGGGCCCACGTGATTCACACCCTTGCTCAAGTGTCAATGGCCTACGGTGTTCAGTTATCTTTCAATGATTTTCCATTTTGCTTCACACAACAGTCCCTTCAATTTTTATTGTTCTTTACTGTTTCTTACGGCTTTCCATATATTGTCTCTAAAACAACATTCTGTACAAATGATTATTCCCACATGAGAGAAAGTCACCCCAGGGAGAATGTCACAAGGGCACAGTGCTCCCAGGAAGAAAAGCCTGGACTGGAACCCAGGGGGGTTGCCTGGTTCTGGGCTCCGTGTACTGCACTACGCTGCCCCAAGCCCGCCTCCTCCCCTACTCTATCTTACTCCCTCCTGGCTTTTCTATGAGTAACTATAACCATTTTTACCTCTTCCATGAATCTCTTTATGGATTAATCAGAGGTGGGCCAAAAATACCTGGTATCTTCCCTGTTGAGTCTTGGCCCAAGGCAAATAAGACTAAGATGTTGGCCTTGGCTCAGTTCTTTTGTTAAAATTCCCATTTGAAGCAGGTTTTCCCTGGGATCTGTCACTCTACCTCTCCATTCCTCACAAAACCTCTAAAGGGGCCAGTTGATCTCATCTCCATGTTTTTCCTCACCAGACTCTGAACCAATTCTGAAATTGTCTCTGGGGTTCAGGAGAGAGAAATAAGTTTTATTTCCGGATATAAGGAAGATGTGGCTAGGACCCAACACCAAAGTGGAGTTCTATGTACCTACTCTGTCATAGGTGTCATAGTTGGGGAAGGAAGCCTTCCTGCAAGACAGGTGGACAGACGAAAGGAAAAAAGTGCTTCCTTCAGGGACAGCGTGTTTCCAGAGTGAGATCCACGAGCAAGAAGAATTGCCCGTTAACTCCTGCCCCACCCTGTAAGAGAAGCTCTTGTCATCTTCCTCCTTATTTGGGATGGGAGAATGGGTGATAGAGGAATAGGAGTACCTTCTTTTGGGGGGATGATGGAAGGGGTGGCAAAAGAGCAGAAGAGCTGTGGCAGGAATGTGTGCAGCAAGACTATCTGGTTCACAGAAATAGAAGGGCCTCAAAATAGCCTGCAGGTGAGCTCAGTCTCAGAGTGAGCACCTCTGAAGTTTTCCCTGTCCTCCCCATGGAAGAACCACACAAAGTGTATTGCCTTCTCTCCAAAATGGTTGTACAGAGAAAGACTTCTGGAGATAGTTTTTTTTTAGAGATAGAGGGATGATCCTGCCTGTTGCACATAACGGGAATTCATGCCCCATGGGTAAATTTGCTGGGGACGACATTCCTGGGACAAAGGGAAAAACTGCTCTCTGTTTCCTGGCAAGCTATTGATGTTTTGCCAGGCCATCCTCTGAAATGGAATTTTATCCAGTATGCATGGCAAAATGGGAAACATGTCCATTTTGAAATTATTTACATGTCAACGTGTTACTGGGTAATTTGAAGACCAAGAACACTGAGACTTAATTCAATCAGACTTAGGCCACTTAGACCGCCCTGGGATTTAGGAGACAGATGATTGTTCAGATACTGGCACCTGTGGGTTGTTGGATATGTCTGGATATGTCCCTTCACCACTTTGGGCATCAGTGGTTTTCCTACATAGCAAGGTTATTTAAGGTGGATCCTTTGAGGCTCCATGTCTCCCATGTAATGACCTCTGAGATTTTAAGAACAATAAGAAGGCTCTTGGTTGACTTGGTGTTAAACATCAACTTCCTCATCTCCAAAGTAATTTTTTGAGAACAATAGGAAGGAGTTGAATTTGATACAGATATGTGCAGTATCTAGTCGTCACTGTCCTAGCAAGTGGCCAGACTGCGTCCTTATCTGGTTTAGTAGTGAAAATATTTTATTTACAAACACTACTCAGAAAAGACAAAATGCACCACAGAGCTGAGTAATGGTAACAGGTCAGAAGACTGCTGGGTAATATTTCACGGGCAAATTATCTCTATGAATGTAATCTTGTTGCTACCGAGAATGGGTTATTTCTTTACATCTCTGGAACATTAAGAAAGACATTGATTTTCCATAGATATAAATCAGCAGAGAGGGTGAATATACATTTTATAGAAAATCTATAGAGGAGGAAATAAGGAAAGAATAAATGGATTTCTTTAGTGGTAACGATTAAATATGTGAAAGGCCATATTGCTATAGACACTCTTCATTTCTCCAGGATGGTAAGTGAGGATAGTCCTGCAACAAAGAAAGGATCACGTTAGTTGGACAACGTCCCTTTTTACTGAAATGAGAAGGTAAGGGGAAAGAGTGAGACAGCAATAAGCAAGATTCCAGGAATATATGCAGCAAGGTCTTATTCTTTAAAGTTCAAAACTGGTATTCTCCTTTTTTTTTCTTTTAAAGGAAATATTTTGAAAACTGAAACTTGTACTGGAAACTAGTGACCAGTCATAAGTCTTCTCTACCCTGGAAACTTGGTTGAAATCCAATTTGGATAGATTAGCTAAGTGTTATTCCAGTTATAGTCCAGCTTGGTTTTCTTTTTTAGAATTGGGTAGTTTTATTACAATTAATTCACCTTAACTTCAGCTAAGAGAAAATATTATACCAGCTGTATGAATCACCAATTTTCTTTTAAGCTTGAGGCCTTTTGTATGTCCTGACAGCGATATCCAGCTTGTCTTTGCTGTTGAACCCTCTGAGGACAGCTTCTGTGTATTTCTGAACCTGTTAAGTAGACCATCACCAACTAATAAATTTTCAGCCTCTTTATATTAAATATGCAACTTAAAAATTACAGTATGACTCAGAAGTGGAAGTGACTTGGTTGGCTCACATAATTAGTTCCTGATATGGTTAGACACCTGTTCTCTAGACTTATAGAGAACTTGCTTCATGATTGCCATGGTTTTGAATCTCTCTATGTATCTGTCTGTCTGTCTGTCTGTCTCTCTCTCTCTCACACACACACACACACATACACACACACACTCATGTACACACACCTTAGTACTATGTGTGCATATATATAGTAGGAAGAAAGAAACCAAGTAGACAACTTAAAATTATGGATAAGGCATACATGTCTGGAAAATTCAGTCATCATTTATAATTTATCAACATTAGAATGACAGTAGGAGGCTATAAATGGCTTGGATTAGCTTCCATGTTACAAATGCATTGCACAATTTCAAACTAATATACTCTCTGTTGAGTAGAGAAAGAATTTCTGAAAGACTAAAGCTAATTTGAGATATATATAGATGTAGTTGTAGGTATAGATACATGTGCATGTACATACACACACACCACTGCATTTTAGGAGAATGACATATATCCTGGGCCACCAATTGCACACCTTCAGAAACCACCATTCCCATAAAGTACAACACGTATGGGAACGCCCCTCCGCCCAGAACTGTACAATGTGGAGTGCTGGACATTTATATTTGAAATATGTCAGAGCTGTCATCATATAAATGCATAATTTCCTCAGGCCTGTTTTAAGATCCTTTTAAAAGTTCTGAATCACATGTAGTTCTTGCATATTATTTTTATTATGAGTGAAAGAATTTGGCCAGAAAACTAATTGTATTTAAGAGATCAACCTAATTTGGATGAGGCTGGTGGATTTTGCAAGACTTATTTCAGAGGTTGTTACCTTAGTATCAGAAGGTTTAATGTAGATGAGACCCACTCTACTTGTTGGCAAAATAAATAGTGAAATTAGGAAGTCCCCAAGTAAAACACAAGCTAAGACAATTCTCCCCTTGGCATCTACCATGATGTCTGGAATTCCTAATATTAGTCATTTCTTTGAGTCATGGTGTTGTCTCCAGGACTCCTACAGGGCCTCATTAAAATTATGATGTGTCCCACTCAAGTGGGGCAACATGTACGCCACTAGGCATTATTATGAATTCAACCAATAATACATTTCTTAAGGACCTGATATTTTCCTAATAATAAGTTATGGTTCATGTATAACTCACTTAATTCCAAAGAGAATTTGAAGCAACCTACAATTAAAAAGCTTATACAAACAAACTTGCTCTAAATGTATAATGGTAATTATCTGAAAAGGCAGATGATGAGAAGTGTGTATGTTTCAGTGGGTGTTTGAATGGGTCTAATAGCTGTGGTTGCGGGGTGTTGGTCGTGGTTTACTCTCAGCCTAGCTAAAAGTGTGATCTGCTGTGGGATGAAACATTCATATGCATTTATGATCTTTCCTCCTTCTCCCCAACCCTGGCACTAAATAGTGCTCTCAGAACTATTATGCATTTCCTACAGTTGAGTAGAAAGTCTTGAGACCAGAGTAACACTAATGGACAAGTCATCCAGGGTGTAGTCGGGTTCTTTCCTGCTTTTGCGTGTGTTTTTTCTGTTTTGTTTCAATGTGTAGATAAGCTTAAGAGATAACATTTCTCTCTATTTTCAACACATGTTTGATTGAAGAGTCAGCACTTATTTTCCCTCCAGAAACCCTCCCACGGCAATGGAAAGGAAGCCCTGCGAACGAGAGCAGATGGCACACTTGAGCTCAGGAGGAAGGATTACAAATCCAGAGTTTGCATCAGAGAAGAACAGGGATTCAAGGGACTGTAGAATCACTGATTGAAAGACAAATATAGGTTTAAGAATAAAATACTTACATAGAAGCTTTAATTCAAAAACCACAATATTTTTGTTTTCCTATATTCCTCATTGATGCTGCTTCATGTTTGATTGGAATGTAAGATTCATGAACATTCATTCAGAAGAATGAATATTCTGAATGAAGATATTTGTTTGAAATACCCAACATCGGGTGCCTCTCCCTTCTCTTTGCTGACCATCCTTTTCCAATCCATGTCCATTTGATTCAGGTAGACTGTCATATCTGATGCCGGGAATGGAGTCTGTGACCCAAACTTGACCATTCAGTGCATGAAAGCCCCTTAACCAAAGTGATGGCTTCAAAGGTGGAAAGGAGTGAATCTAGGGGGATGTTCAAGAGTTCCCAGGAAGAAACATTTTTTCTTCCTTGCAGGATTGAACATGGGAGAATGTGAGCCTAGAGTTATCTGAAGTCCCCAACACAGCAGAGGGCAGAGTCAAAAGATGGAGAAATTTTAATTCTAGTGCTTTATTTGAGCCTCTGAATTAAAACCTACCTGAGATTGAAGCTCTTCCCTATGAGCTTCTTGAGTGTGCATATTACTGATAACAAATCCATAATCACCAAAAGGTTCTGGTGAAGTCCTCAGCTACTTGAGGACTTAAACACAAGTGGCTGTTAAAGTCTTCAGACACAAGGGACATGGAGTATTATCTTGTTAAAGACTTGTGAACTATAATGAATTTGATTTTTATCCCTTCCCTATTTATTTATTTACTTATGTATTTATTTTTTTATTTCACAAGACAGATGAGTTTATTAGATGCCAATAGGGCAAATGTATTACCTTTAAACATGTTCTCTCTTTTTTTTTTTGCATATTTTTTATTGGAGTACAATTTGCCAACATATAGCATAACACCCAGTATCCCTTCCCTTTTTATTTTTATTTATTTATTAATTTTTAAAGATTTTATTTATTCATTCATGAGAGAAACAAAGGGAGAGAGAGAGAGAATGAGAAGCAGAGACACAGGCAGAAGGAGAAGCAGGCTCCATGCAGGGAGCCCAGCGTGGGACTGGATCCTCAGTCTCCAGGATCACGCTCTGGGCTAAAGGCAATGCTAAACCACTGAGCCACCCGGGCTGCCCTCCCTTCCCTTTTTAAACACTCTCATCTTAAGAATTTTAAATTAAATTAAAAAAAATGATCTTTTGAATTCTTTCCATGAAATGGAACCTATTTACTTCTTGAACACTCATAGTAATTTGCATCATGTTGAGATAAATGTGTTTGTATGCCTATCTTATCACCATAAACAATGTTAAGATTCCTTTGAGGGATGCCTGGGTGGCTCAGTGGTTGAGCATCTGCCTTTGGCTCAGGGTGTGATCCTGGAGTCCTGGGATCTAGTCCCCTGTAGGGCTCCCTGCACAGAGCCTGCTCCTCCCTCTGCCTGTATCTCTGCCTCTCTGTGTGTCTCTCATGAATAAATAAATAAAATCTTTAAAAAAAAAAAAGATTCATTCGAGAAAGGGCAGGTCTTGCACGTATTATAACAGTCCTCTCATTGCACACCAGGATCCATTAACTGAAGTTACCTGAAAGCATGTGTGAAGTCAGGTTATAGAGGCCTGATATACAGGATGTGAGCCAAATAATTAGGTAAAGAAATTAAACATGGAGCCAAGATTCACTGATACTTGAAATTACCCATATTTAATGATTGGCCACCCATTAAGGGAAGGAGACATAAGCAGAACCTTAAAACAACAGCTAAGCCCTGTATGAGACAGGTTTCATTCCAAGTCCACTCAAAAATTTACATGCGTGTAGATGCACACGGACATTCACGAAATTGTTGACTTTAAATAATGATAAATGTTCTCTGCTTTGTTCTTTGTTTGTGTGTCTATTTCTTGCACTAGACTGGCAGTTCCTTGACTTAATCTATAAGGACTGATACTCGGTATATTTACTGAATGATCACAGAGCAGAATACATGAAATATTTTCCCTCTGATTTTTATAGCTCAATTTAAGCATTTCATTCTGATTTTGCCTACTGCTCTCTGATTGTTTTTGCCTGCCATTTGGGTGGCCCATTGTAGAGTATGCATGTGTATGTGCGTGTGTGTGTGTGTGTGCATGCGCGCGTGTGTGTATGGCAGCAGTGTGAAGAGTTGGGCCACTGTGAACCTCATACCTTTCTAGAACTCTTTAATAAAAAGTATTTGTGCCTTCACCCTCCGTTTCTTGTGTAATCATGGGTTTGTATGTTGTACTTACATTTTATTTCATGTCTCAGGTGGACTATCAGAACACAAATGGATGTCTGTGATAGTGTGTACTGTGGATCTATTGGTTGGGAGAGTGGTGAAGAATATACCTAGGGGGGTGCCTGTGTTCTCCACATTGCCATAGACTGGCCTTGCTCACAGAGATTCTGGCTTTGTCTATGCGAAAGGAATAGCCAGACTGTGAAACAGTTTGCTTGTTTTGGCCCTTTATATTTTTGGATCTTTTCATAGCCCAATCAATTGTGTAGCAATTGGCTCTAAATTTGCCCAAATGTAGTCAGCTGAATACATATGTACACTTCGGCACTTGCACACCCACCCTCACTGTGCCTGGCCTGAGCCTCTTATAGCCAGGCCCAGAGTGTCAGTGGCTCAGGACCTGCATGGATATCATAAGAGGCAGGAGAGAGTTTGGGTTAATGGCCCAAACTCTGGAATTGGATATCTGGTTTTAAGCTTAGGTTCTGTTACTTACTAGTGTGTGGCCTTGAGTAGGATATTTGCCTAATACTTCTGTGCTTCAGTTTTCTTACTTATTAAGTGTGGATGAGTCTTATCTAATAGGGTTATAAAGATTGAACAAGATAATCTGTGAGAAATACTGAGGTTAGTGCCTGCCAAATAGTAACTCAATAGTTGTTGGCTATCATCTTTGCTGTTACCACCACCATCATCAACACCTCTATTAACATCAGCAGCTGCATCAACTTTGAAGGACAGCTATTCTGAGAACTAGGCCAGAGGCAGAACTGTTGGGATTTGAGGAAGGGATAGCAGGTTTCTTTCTTTCTTTCTTTCTATCTTTCTTTCTTTCTTTCTTTCTTTCTTTCTTTCTTTCTTTCTTTCTTTGATAGCAGGTTTCATGTTAATGCACATTATCTCTGGAAGTTGGGGACCATATACAAATGAGGTTAGGATGTATTTGCTTCTCTTGGATGAGTGGCTACCTAGATGTGGTCCTAGAGGACCAGGCCAAAAGATGGATCATGATTTAATTAGTGAAAATTCAAGATAATCCTCTGGAAATTTATTATGTGTGACTTTTTTGATGGAAAGTCATAATAAACATTGTCTTCATGTGAAAAGATAAATGCACACAAAAATAGTCATGGGCAAGATGGGGAAACAGGAAGATCTATCTACAGTGGCTTCTGGGTTCCGCAGTTGGGTAAATGGCTGAGTCTTGGTTTCAGCTCAGGTTTGAAGTTGAGATGGAGCCCTGCGTGGGGCTACACGCTCAGCGTGGAATACACTTGAGATTCTCTCTCCTTCTCCCTCTGTCTCTCCCACTTGTACTTGCACACACACTCTCTCTCTAAAATCAATCTTTTTATTTTTATTTTTTAATTAATTATTTATTTATTTATGATAGTCACACAGAGAGAGAAAGAGAGAGAGAGAGAGAGAGAGGCAAAGACACAGGCAGAGGGAGAAGCAGGCTCCATGTACCGGGAGCCCGACGTGGGACTTGATCCCGGGTCTCCAGGATCGCGCCCTGGGCCAAAGGCAGGCGCCAAACCGCTGTGCCACCCAGGGATCCCCTCAATCAATCTTTTTAAAAAAATTTAAAAAAGATATATCATTTACCTTTATCTATTTATCTATCTATCTATCATCTCTCTCCATATATATAGATATATATTCAGAAAAGTTATATATATTTACATATATTTTTTCTAATATACATTTGCATTTTGGAGATCTTTATCATATCTTTATATATAATTCTTTTTTATTCTAGGAATGACAGCAAAGTATCTCTCTGGGAGAAATGTAGTTATATGTGCATGACTGCTTGCATGCATAGTATAATCTAGGGTGTGGGCTCAGCTGTGAGATTTGCTGTGGAAGGCAGATTTGAAAGGACTCTGGAAGGCGGCTGTTTCTCTTGTTTCAAAGCCTGACATGAATGGAAGGAACATATCAAAACAGGTTCCCTAATGGAAACAACAAACTAAAAGCCCTTATTGGCTTTTTGTGACTCTATCAGTTTGTTCTTTAATTGTGAGTTGTCTTCACATGGGAAATATAAGTATCAATAATTTCTAGGATGTTAGCTCCACAATATTGGGGTCCAGGCTCACTCACTTTCCCTCCTAAACTACGGCTCTGCCTAAGATGAATGCTGCTTGTTGGCTTAGAATTCTTGACATTTTTCTTCCACATTCCCAGGGGTGAATCGTCCAGTTATGAAAGGGCCACCTTCTATTCACTTTCTGAGAAGGAAGGATATAGACGGAGGAGAAGGAGAAGGAGGGAGGGGGGTGGGGGGGCGGAGAAGAGGAAGAAGAAAGAAGGAAGGAAAATGTGAGATATGGTGACAAAAACACAGAAACAGCCAAGACACTGGACAGAGATAGGAGAAGCTGACCCACATGTTCCACCTCTGGTCTCCAAAGGAAATGATAATCCACACATGAGCTGCAATTCTGTTGGGTGGTTTTTTTTTTTTCCTCTTTTGAAATTTTTTCCTTTTTACAGAGCTGAAAATATTTTGTTTTCCTTTCCTCTAGTTTTCTTTCTAATCCTGGGTCGTGTACCTTTTTTAACATGTATTTCTCTTTTTCTTTTTCTTTTTTCTTTTTTTTTTCTTCTTTTTCTTTTTAAAGCTTTGTCTTTCTGGTATTCCTTTACTTTCATTAAATTCCATTTGTGGGTGTGTATGTGTGTGTACATGCGCATGTGTCTGTTTGAATAAAGAGTGTTTTAGAAGGAAGAGATTTAAAAATTGAGGAAACAAACTGAGTTTGGAAAGAGCCGTGTTCTCTGAGGCACATTCTGTTTGCCATGTGCTTTGAAAGACATGTCCTCAGGCATGTGGTACACCAAAAACCCACAGTGAGTACAAACAGTGGAAAATATGTCTCCTTTCCTGCTTTCACATAGGCTAAACTAGCTGAAGTCATGGGCTCCTGGGTTGAGCGGTGTCTCTTCTGCTTTCCAGTGAAAAGTCAGTCAAGAGATAGCATGTTGAGCCTGGTGTCAGAGGCGGCAACAGGACACAAAAGTGGAGTTATTTTACATGTTGCACAATGAAAGAATGTTGTTTGTGCAGGATCTGATGAGGAGAAGTGCTTATTAGGTGTACCTTGTTAAAACCAGTGCACGATTTAATCATAATGATTGTCGTTGGTGGTGGGGATTAAATTACAGAGCCTCTTCTGTGTAAACAGGTAGACAATTGAAATCTTGCTGAAAAGAAAGGCATCCATCTTGGTGCTCCAGGAAATATCTGATTTCTCTGGGGTAGAGAAGAATTTGAAAAATCTGACATGGCAGCATTCAGGCAGTTAGAGAAAGAAGTAGCAGCTTCTACTCCAAGATATATATATATATATATATATATATATATATATAATATATACATATTTTTTCACTCTGATATTCATTCCCGCAGGATGAAAACCAAACCCAAATACAAGCTAACTTATCATCACTTTTCCTATTCTGGAAAACCCTTAGGAACTGCTTTAAAAAGTTATGATTCTTTTGGGTTTGTTTGATTTTTAAGTCTTAGGTAGAGACTGCAGTCATAATTACTGTAGTTCTCTCTTCCAAGACCTGAAAAATTTAATAAGCACCTGAGCAGGAAGATTTAATTTTTGTTTTAAAACTGTGCTACAATAAAGCTTGGAAATGGTACTGTTTATTTTCTCATTTTGAATCAAAGTCATTATAAAACAGTCATTTTTGGGAGTCCAAATTATAACCTCAGGGCCATGTCAAAGTCTTTACAATGGCAATTCCCATGAAAATTGCAAGATCTAAAGTACAAGGTTCATCGACAAGATAAGAAATAACAAGTGTTAGTGAGGATGTGGAGAAAAAAGGAACCCTTGTGCACTGTCAGTGGGAATGTAAATTAATGCAGCCACTTTGGGAAATAGCATGGAAGTTCCTAAAAGAATGAAAGATAGGAATACCATATGATCCAGTAATTCCACTACTGGGTATTTACCTAAAGAAAAGGAAAACACTAATTTGAAAAGATATATGCAGCCCTATGTTTTGCAGCATTATTTATAATAGCCAAGATATGGAAGCAATCCAGAAGTCCCTTGATAGGTGAGTGGATTAAGAAGATATAATATAAACACACACATGCACAAATACACATAGTGGAATATTACTAAGTCATAAAAAGGAATGAGATCTTGCCATTTGTGGGTATATATATATATATATATAGAAGGTTTTATGCTAAGTGAAATAAGTCAGACATCAAGGGACAAATACCATAGGATTTTACTTATATGTGGAGTCTAAAAAATGAAACAAATGAACAAACAAAGCAGAAACAGACCTATAATTATGGATGGTTGCCAGAGGGGTAGAGAATGGGCAAAATATGTGAAGGGGAGTGAGAGGTACAGGCTTCCAGTTATGCAATCAATAAGTCACAGGGATAAAAAGGACAATATAGGGCACTTAGTCAATGATATTATGGTAGTATCACATGGTGACAGATGGGAGCTACACTTGTGGTGAACATAGCAACCTACAAAGTTGTCCAATAACTATGTTGTACACCTGAAACTAATATCACACTGTATCAGCTTCAACAATGAAAATAGTAACTGTGCCCATCATCATCAGAATCATAAACCAGGATAATGGCTTATTTTTCCTATTTGTTTTGATGCAGAATTAATTTTCATTAAAATGCTATAATGGTTTGAGAAGAAAGTGATTTTAAAGAGCTAAAGACTCTGCAACCCACTGAAATAGCCTACATTTATCAATTGGAAAAAAATCAATCCAAATTTATGCCTCATACTAAATATAAATGTAGAGTCTA
Organism: Vulpes lagopus; assembly: GCF_018345385.1. NCBI lineage: Eukaryota > Metazoa > Chordata > Mammalia > Carnivora > Canidae > Vulpes > Vulpes lagopus. The sequence continues at coordinate 11,998,981 of NC_054831.1, forward strand.
ATTATGATGTACATAATAAAATAATGAATATATAATGTTAAACATTTTTAAAATACAAGGTTCATTTTTTGAGATTATTTGAAAAGTAACTGAAAGGATTTTTTTCCATCTTAAGAAAAATACTCACATACATTTAGAATGATGAAGATTTACGTAGTCTGATACAATTTTTTGATTATCTTTTTTAGCAATTGTACTGACTAACATGTAAACTTCTGCTAAATTCTGCTGTATCATTTGGTGCCTGTGAGTTGAAATGCTATCTGAAAAACCCTCTGTAAGATATCACAGAAAAAAGAAGGGAAAAGGAAATAAATTTGAAATAAATACCAAATATATTCACACTCAAATGTAAATGATACCAAGGAAAAAATTAATGAAAAGTTTTATTTTGAAGTAGTGCCTTCAACTCTCTATAATTTCATGCTTATAAAGCACACACATGCTGTCTAAATTGGCTCCAAAAGCCTTTTGTGATTGTTCATGACACACATGCCTGGTTCTGGACCTCAATTTCTATCCAATCCCCAATATAATGTAAATTTTATAAGTGTGAAATTAAGTTAAATGATGTATATCCTATGCGAGTTCTAACTATGCAAAAGCATGACCTAATTTTCTTGATTTTCTGATTATGTACTATTCTATTTTTTAATAAATATTTGTGTTGTTTGAGCCACCAAAAGAAAGAAGCTTGAGCTATGTATGACTATAAATCTGATTATTAAGCAAATCATTTTTTTGTTTTCTTTCCTAGGGGGTATAACTTTTGAGCCATTTGAGATGAACTTTTCCTTCCAAAAAATTTTGCTCTTACGTGAGAGATTTAAGATGCAAATCAAACACCATCATATTACTAACAAATCAATAGCAAGCAAAATAAAATATCTTGACTTCACTGCATCTCTGGGTTTGAAGGCTTTTCAATGACCAAGCTGTGTAATGAAATTCAAGCACCACCCCAGACCATAGGCACAAGAGATTTTGCATCTCAACCTTTATGTAAGACAGCCTGTCTTCTTGGAATGCCCTTCTCTGTGTTTTTCCAAGTCACCTATTTTTCAAGGACAAATAACATGCCACTCAGTGAAGACATTCCCACGCCTTCTGTCTGCTTTCTATCACTTGCAGAAGTAGAGGTTCCTTTGCCAGTCCCAAGATACCTCTTCTTACATCCATTGTAGTATTCATTTTATTATGATTTGTGTGTATACCTTAGAAGGTGAGTTATTTGAAGGAAGTAACCATGTATTGGGCTTTTTGTTCTTATAAGCGAATCCATTATCAGGCATAGAATAATGCTTAATAAGTATTTGTTACATGGACCAATATATTGAGCTAGGAAACCAAATCCTTTCATCTGGTAATGAGTGGCTTTCAGGCTCTCCGTATAGTAATGCTTTGTTAAAAAGCAACAACAACAACAAAAAAAACCACTTATTTTCATCACAACTCAGAACATACAACTCAGAACGTACTCACATAGAGTTTTATGATACGGCCTTCCCTTCCCTCAATATGTGTGACATACATTATTTTCTATTCTATTCTATTCTATTCTATTCTATTCTATTCTATTCTATTCTATTCTATTCTATTCTATTCCATTCCATTCCATTCCATTCCATTCCATTCCATTCCATTCCATTCCATTCCATTCCATTCCATTCTATTCTATTTCAATCCAGTCATTTTTAAATTTGGTTGTAATCCACGAAATTAATTTCCTGACCTCCTTGCTTGTGACCCACAGTTTAAAAAACACCCATCTTTGTGGTTTTAGGCATATCTATTTCTTTCATTATCATCTCAAGGCAAGCTGTCCTGTTTTTGAAAGTTACCAGAGATTCACATTATTATAGCTACCTTCTAAACATTTGGTCTCCTGGAGACACCAATGTATAAATAACATGTTCCAAAATATTCCTATTACTATTTTTGCCCCAATGCTTCTCTCCTATATTTTGTCACAGAGGTTATTAGCAAGCAAAGAGTTCTCTAATTCCGGTTTTACTTACAGTGTCCGTAAGAGATCCTAAGGAGTGATGAAAATGGTCATGTGCCATGACATACAGTGTATCTGAATTCATGTAACAAGGAATCAGTTTCCAAGAAAATTGCAAAAGGATGTTCTTGAAATAACTGTATGGAAAACTCAAAAGCCTTAGGAACTGATCATAATTCTTGACTCCAAACCCACAGAGGAAAAAATATTGAACAAAATCATTTCTATGATCCAGAAAGTGAAGACCACAAATCAAGTTACAAAAACATTTAACTACACACCATGGTCATCCTGCTGTGCTTCAGTTACAATGGGGCAATGACTCATTGGGCAACTCTTAGTGGAAAATGTATAGTCAGTCAGGAGACAGATCCTTCTCTCTGTGAAGTCAGAAGGAACTAACCAACCTCTTCCTGACTTCCATAATATTATCCACCACTGAAAGGCTCTCAAAGCAGAGCTAGAGATTAGATAATACTTCTGAATAACTCATAGGAATCCCTTTTGGAAGTGAAAATGTTTTTGAAATTTTGTTATGCTTGAGCTAAATATAAGCGCAGCAACTTATTTATTAATTGGGGCTTTTGAGAGGTAGATGGATATCATCTTTAAAATCCAGCAAAGCCACTGTCATCGGATAATTGGTAGAAATATAATGTAAATTTTTCAGAAATGTTTTGAATGTCTTGACTCAGTAAAATTTTATTCTCCAAGGTGGCACTGTCAATATGGTGGCCTTAGCCACATGGGACTATATGTAAATTAAAATTAGTTAATATTAAATAACATTTAAAAATCCAGTTATGGAGTCACAGTGGCCACATTGCAAGTGATCGATATCCATTACTGCAGAAGTTCCTATTGGACAGTACTGTTCTTGATAGAGAACATTTTATTCAATTAACATCTGATTTCTTTGGTCACTTGTTTGGTTGTTGAAAGGGAAGGGCAGAAGTGGAGATGTGACAGTGAAGCCTTGTCCATACTGGGAAAACATTGACTTCAGCCTCTACCGGGCTTGCTTTCTTACAGTCCTCTATCCCCACTGTTACTGGGTCATTGCCATGGATCCATTTTAGCTTCTGACTTGAGTCTCTTCAATCTGTCTTTCTCAATGCTTCCAGAGTTACCATTCTAAATCAGAGGTCAAGTGTAAGCCATTTTTTTTTCTAAGAAAACTTCAAATCACCCCCATTATCCACAGAGTAACTTTTTATTGGCTCCAATGGGGTGCAGATCAGCAGCCCTTTATTCAATTCCTCCATGTAGCTCATGCTCTGGTGATGCTCTTAGCCACCTACCCATGTGTCTTTAGTCCTTTGCCTGCACATTTCCTTGGAACTCTGAGAAAGGTGTCCTTGCCTGTTGGTTCAGCTTACATGCCAGACCTTTGTGAAAATTTCTGTGGTCCCATCAGACCGAAATTTGGCACTGCTTTAAGTGCTCGCCACATGCTCTTTGCCCCTCTGTTACTGCATCTTTTTCCAATTACATGTTTAACATGTCTAACTCTCCCACTGGCTGATAAGCTTTCTGAAGGAAAAGGGACCCTGCCCCTCAGTATCCCCCAAAGCTTTCTACACGTGACTGCTTAACGGGCAATAGAGAGGGACACTTCAATTTAATTTGGAGTGAGGAATAGAAAAACTGGCTAACTGGAACCGAGTAAGCGTTTGCTTAGAGAAATGGTGCTGGGGCTTGTGTAGGGTTTTAAGGGATGCAGACAGGAGGAGGGCTGAGGTTAAGACCAGAAATCTAACCTTGGCAGTGCTGAGGAGCAAAATGGAATGGTGAGGCGGCAACTGTGGGCTGCCAATGTTTCATAGGTCACAAAACACCACAAGGCATTCGAGATCAACCTCAGGCAGCATGAGTCATTCTCTCCCTGAGCTCATATGGCAGTTAATCCATAGCTCTGCTGTATTCCGTGTTCTCAGGCTGGGCACTTCCTGGTGTCAGTGGCACCATCTTACTCTATCTGCTCTCCTCTCCTCTACCCCGTCCTTCCTAGGTGCCAGTTGCATACATCCAGCAAGAGGATTCTCTGCAAATTATGGCTGAATAAGTCCCACTGCGAGCTGAGTGAAAAGTCACCACAGGTAGAATGTAAAACATGTAAGATTATCAAGTACAAATAGGAATGTGGAGCATGTTGCCAGAGTTCTTTTATGCATTTTCCAACAGCACAGGGTCGTGGGGTCATCTCTACCATTTAACCTAGCAATATGTTGGCATGCCTGGAATTCTGAATCCCGTTTGATCAATCATCACTTCTTTTGTCCACCGAGGGCCTGTTTTTACTAGAGATAAACCTCCTTCCTCATCTTCAAAAGGGAGCCCAAACTGTTAAAAAAGAAACAAACAAAAGACACCCGCCCTCCCCAGAAACAAATAACCCCAATCACCCCTCCCTTCCCCCACCCCACTTTGATTTTTCTCACTCTATGTTTCCTGGGGTCAATGCGAAGTGAAGGTGAATTTGGAGACTCAGAGCTGGAGGTGTTAGGAATGTGGAACTCTTTTCCATGAGTGGGCGGGAAGTTCATCAACATAACACGTGTGGTCAAGGAAGCTTAAAAATAAAGCTGCTTTCTAAAGGAGAGAAAGTAACATTGATTTAGCTTTCAGTTAGCTACTTTTTTTTCTTAAGGAATCAGTTGATTTACTAAAAAAGGAGGAAGGAAGGAAGGAAGGAAGGAAGGAAGGAAGGAAGGAAGGAAGGAAGGAAGGAAGGAAGGAAGGAGGGAGAAAGAAAAAAAGAAAGAAAGAGAAAGAAAGAAGAAAGAAAAAAAAGAAAGAAAGAAAGAAGAAAGAAAAAAAAGCTGCCAGCAGAGGAAAAGTCAATGCACTCTTCCAAAAAGATCCTTTGACTAGAAGGAACACGTAAATTCCAAGAAAAGTTAGTTAGAAAGAACAGTTTATTCTCGCTGGTTCCTTCTCATCACATCAGTATTTATTTCCCCCAAATGCCCTTTATTTATTCATTTTAACCATCCTAGCTGTCTACATGTTGGTTCAGGGCATAAAGAACTTTTCTTACCACAAAGACCCTTTTGGGACACCAAGTGGAGACCTCAGCTCTCCTTTTAAATTCTCAGGACTCTAAAACCTAATGTCTGCAGAGACAAACAGGAGGGCTACTGCAAGAAGGCAGGAGCCTAAGTAGTTAGGATGTAGGCCTCTTACCAAGAAAAATCACGGGGCTGTTCCAACATGAGCCGGTTTGCCATCAATCCATAAGATGGAGATAGGGTGTGCCAGTTTCAGAATGTGTAACTTCTATTTACTGAAACTGTAACACATATTCATTGTAAGCTACAATTATCCACAGTTTGGTCTGTTTATGAAACCGTTTTGTGGTTATTTATTAAAAATAAAATTTATGTGTGCTTATTGAAGCTATATTTTGGCAGGCAAAAGAGGTTGGCAGAAATGTCTGAGTCAACAGCCAGGCTCCAGCCACTCTGTATGTCGTCATATAAAAACTTGTCAAATAATATTTAGTTTTTAATCTTTAGTTGCAAACATAAGGTTAGTCATGAAAATATTCTGTGAGTAGGTCTCCTTGAAACAAGAACCCGGGTGTTTGGATTTCAGTAAAGGTGATAATTAAGTTGCTGGCTTGTTTAGGGGCGATTTGTCATTCCTTTTCTTCCACAAACTTCTATTACCTGTTGTTTGTTCAGGTTCCTCACATCTTTAAAGAGCTGTTTTATAATGATTTTTTAAAATATAAGCAATCTGTTTATCAAATTTAAAACCCCAAACAAATACGTCGTTCATGATTAAGGAGACATTATCCTGCCAGTTAAGTCCTGGTCCTCTTCTACTGGAGATCTTTCAAATGCAAATAGATTATTTTTCCAGACCTTTTCAGTTATTTAAATCATTATTCAGTTGACCCTTGAGCAATAAGGGTTTGAACTGTGCAGGTCCATTTATACACAGTTTTGTGTTTTTTTTTTTTTTTCTGATAAATACAGTTCAGTATTGTAAATGTATTTTTTCTTTCCTAAGATTTTCTCAATAATGTTTTCTCTAGATTATTTTCTTATAAGAATGCAGTACGTAGTACATATAGCATATAAAATATGTGTCAATCAACTATTTATGTTACTGGTATGGCTTGTGGTCAAACAGGCTTTTAGGAGTTGAGTTTTGGGGGAGTCAAAGTTATATGTGGATTTTTGACTATGTAGGGGATCAGTGCTCCTAACCCCCATGCGGTTCAGGGGTCAACTGTGTTTACCTTTCTAATGCCTTCTAAGAAGGAGGTTCTTCTCAAAGGGGCCACAGCTGTTTGTTTCAAGAACGTATATTTCATCTTACTTAGCTATATGCGTGTATATACAAGCCAAAATGATAGAATTTGGTTGATAGGGATCCTGAATAGAAAGAAAAATGTCATTAAATAAAGGGTCTTGGAATTGGAGAGAAGGGATGTATTCTGCATGAATAGGGAGAATCAAGTATTCTTTCCTTTGGATCCACTTGCACAAGATTCAACGAGGGAAGAGGAAGGGCGTAATGGACTAGAATCAATCAAGCATGAATTAATTGAGACGAAAATTTTCCTAAAAGGGAGTTTCTGAGATGCGATAATCAAGAATTGAAAAAAGAGGGAGGCCTGGGTGGCTCAGTGGTTGAGCATCTGCCTTTGGCTCTGGGTGTGATCTGAAGGTCTTGGGATCGAATCGCTCATCGGGCTCCCCCATGGGGAGCCTGCTTCTCCCTCTGCCTATGTCTCTGCCTCCCTCTCTGTGTCTCTCGTGAATAAGTAAATAAAAAAATCTTTAAAAAAACAAGTTGAGAAAAGATAGCCCAGTACACTTCTTGCTGTTTCCTTAAATACCTTGCAGATGAGTCATTGCTGAGATTGTGATTTAGTTTGCCTTGACAGACTTTCTATTCCAACTTTATAAGACAGTTATATATTTTATATATCAATTGTCTTCTATTGCTCCATCCCCTTTCTTCATTGGAATTTGGCTTTAGCTGTAGTAAAAAGCTATTTGAGGATTTCCTCATTGATAGTGACTTGGTCCTGCAATTTAGAATTTGTTGCCAAGACACATAACTCGATTCCATACACATTTTATTTGTTGGGCGTCTTCTGTGAGCAAAGCTCTGTGCCAGGTGCTATAGAAAATGGTAAGTTTTCTAAGACAGAGACATTCCTATACGAAGCTCATAAAGTGATGAAAAGTGTTATCTATGGATGATCTGTTCCCATAGCCTATAGTGGTTTGGATACCATTAACATGGTGAAACTTTATTTTGGATCCATCAGTGCACAAATCCCAAGGAGTCTGCAAAAACGCCTTGTAGGAGCTTGATGCATTTGAAACAGAGACTCAGCATGAATGGAGCAAGATAATGGCAAGAGAGGAGTCTTTCTGGATCAGTAGAACCCCCAAAATAGCACTGTGGAGAGTTAAGCAGGGAAACAAAAGATAGCTGCAGACTACTGCAGCCTTAGAGGATGCAGCCTTAGACAGAATTGAGTGGGAGAGATGTTTATTAAGGAGTGCTCTTGATTAACATCTGTGGGAGAAGGGATAAAAGAAGAACTGAGCAGAGGGAGAAGGTGACCTGGGGTTTAGGTCTAACCACAGCCTTGCTTAAAGGGAGCAGTGGTCCTCCAGAGTGGTCCCGGTGATGCTGAGATATTTGGTCATTTATTCTTCCACTACTTAAACAATATTGGATATGGGTTTCCCCAGGATGGGGTGTGACCTGGGGCAAGGCAGTTCTTTGGCAGCTGTGGCCACCCTAAAGGGATTGACATCAATATCCCTTTCTGGACACCAAGTCTTTCATGGAAGCAAAATCTGAGACATTGATGTGTCTTGGTGACCAGCACAAAAAGACTATTATTTGCATTAAAAAAATGATGCTGGTAGTTTGGGAAGAATGGATTAAAGATAGAAAAGAGCAGGAATGGGAGCCAGTTAGGTGCTCTTGGAATTTTTTCCATGGGAGTTGATATATTTGGACTCTAGGGAAACTGTAGGGTTGCAAAGAAGTGAATGGGATCCAAAGATATTTTTGACATAGATCCTGTAGGAATAGGGGGGTGAATTGGATGAGGGAAGTAAGGAGGATAAGGGTACCAAGGATGAATCTCTTGAGTTTTGGCATGAGCAAAAGAGAGGATGGAGAAACCATATATAGAGGAGGGGAGGACTTGAGGAAGAGAACTGTGAGTCAGAGTTGAAATGTTCACCTTTCAACCAAGTGGAAAGTGTAAGTAACACCATGCAGGAAGCTGGGTACACCGTTCCTGAGCTTAGAAAAGAGGCCTGCCATGTTGTTTAACGTCCTTGCTACTGTTGGTACAGAGCCAGTTGGAAGGACAAATTCCTAGGGAGGGAATGTGGTAAAATGGGAAGGAAGTTCGGCAGCGGAAGGAAAAAGGGAGACAGAAGAATAAGGAAAACCAGGACAACATGATGTTGTGGAAGTTTAGGGAGGAGATCATAGCAGGAGGTGTTGTTTTATTAGCATTTCTTTGAATATTAATGAGGAAGAATGTTTCTTTAAAGTTTATTAGTCCTTTTATTAATGACTTTATTGAGGCACATATCCTATAGTCTACCCATGTTGAATGTACCATTCAATGATTTTCTTTTTCTTTCTTTCTTTTTTTTTTTTTTTAGTAAAGTTACCAAGTTGTGCAACCATCACCATAAAATCAGTTTTAGAATGTTTCATCCCCCAAATAAGATCCCTCATGCAGTCATTAGTTCTGTTTTCTTTTGTGAAGCGGCTTTTGGTTATTTAAGATATCGATTTGCTAAAACTTAAAAAAGCAGATATTTTAATTTTTAGGGGCAGAAGCTTGAAAATAGTTGTTTGTTGTTCTTCCCCCCCCCTCAGATTGCCATTATCCTTCCGTCTGATTATGGAGAAAAATTGCGATGTGAAACTTCACAGTTTTTTGGAGTTAAATATGCTGATCTTTCTCCTTTATGGATATTTACTTTGTTTTTGATTTCTGAGATTGTTAGAAAGTCTTTTTTTCCCCAAGAGTGTAAAAATATTTTTCTTAGTGTTCTTATTTTTTTTTATATTTGATTTCTAGTTCATCTGAAATTTGTTTTGTTTTAAAGAAAGAAGTAATAATCCAGTTTTACCTGTTTTTCCAAACTGTTGGCCCTTTGTTCCCAAATTATTTACTAAAGCACCCTCCCTTCAACCCTTGTTTGGTTAAATTACCATAATCTGCCCATTGTTGGATCTATTCTTGCCTCAGTGCCACTCTGTTTTATTTACTACCCCTTGGCAATACATTTTACTGTCTAATAGCCTGAGTCTACAATAGCATTTGGCTAAACCTCCAATGTGACAGAGTTGATTCAGAAATTCATTTACTATCCTTTCTAGTATGCCCTCTGGCCTTTTGTCTGCCTTTGGATGCAATCTGGCCCTCAACCCAAGTAGACCCTGCCCACCCTCAGGCTTTAAGTCTATTTATTTCGGTCACCAAACTCTCAAAATAAATCTGGTTCTTCAGCCAGACTGGTAATTTAGAAGTTTGACTGTTTTATTTGCATGAACATCCAAATTGGTGTGGCTGCCTGGTAATCTGAGGGTAGCTCACCCTCATCTGCAAGCAGTCTATTTTGTGGGTAATGTAAGGTAAACAGTATCTTGTGATGCTGAAAAGAAGGGTTGACTATTGCAGTTTTATTGGCCGATTGACATATTTAATTGAGTTCCCTGTAAGTAACAGGCTTTTGTGTCAGTTTTGTGTCATTTTACTCTTTCTGGTAGTCTTCAAATAAATTGGGAGCTGAGAGTTGTTTTTCCACTGGCTGCATAATGACATTGGCTATCTTTATTTATTTCATCAGCTCAAAGTATTGCCCTGATCCTGCAGAGCAGTTTGACGCATGCTCTTTCTCTCTCTTTTTAAAAAATTTCTTTTCTTGCATACAAGAAGGCTTCTGTCTATCAGCATGCAGACCCTGGAATTTTGATGACTGTGGCCTGTGAAATTAAAAGAATTCAAAGGATAGGAAGTGATTTCACAGCCAGTTACTTTGCCTGTTATTGTTCACGAATACAGAGTGATGCTGGGTAAGATTCTTACAGCATGTGCCTTTCCTATACACTGATGAGTGAGAGGTTGTCAGTTATAACCAAAGTGGTACAGGTAGTTGATAGGCCTTGGTTACAGTGTAGGATACTAGTACTTTTATTCAGAGCATAATCCTAGAGGTAATCATGGCAGGGTAGTAGAAGAAGCAGAGCTGGTACCTGAAGACATGCATTTGGCTCCTGGGTCCCTGAGTTAGTGACCTTGTGGAGTTAACTTCTCTGGACCTCTGATTCCTGGGCCTCTGAAAAGAAGTGATAATAAACACCTATCTCATAGGTTTGGCATGAGTATGAAACAGCACATGTGGAAATGCATTAGGTAGGATAAGGAGCCGTAGAAATCTCGAGTAGGATTGAAGTGTCTAGCCTTTCCATGGCTTGAAAGTGTTCAGGTTAATTAAAGGCAAAGTAAATAATGCTGTTCATCTAATCTAATATGTCATAGATGGTAAGATACATCGTTATTTTATGTACCACAAGGGAAAAATATGCCCAATATTATCATCAAGCGTAAGACATAACCTGATTTCTGTGATGATATTATCTGAAACAATTCTGTGTCTTAGAATGGATGAAATCAGTAAGTAGAGAAAATATTAAAGATTTGGACCAACTGAGGAGAAGGCCAGAATGAATTAGTGATAAGTCAGACCTATTGAATCTTTTATGAAGGGATATGGTTTGTAACTTTTGAGTTATAATAGCTGAAATGGATTAATGAGTCACAAGAGCAATTGCCTTAATGAATAGATAATTGATTTATAATTGGCTTGTTTTCAGAAGTCAGAATAGGATAATTGTTTGGGTCCATTAGAAATCCATGCCACCTGGCCCCGAGCTGCGCTCTGGGTTCGTCCTCTGATGGAGCTCTTTGGGGATCTTGTTGAATTTTTCACAGGAGACATTTCAAGAGCTTTTTACACTCTCAAATTTTCAACCCCTGTGCCTGTTAGTCAGCCAATGATTTCTCCACTTATACTTGAATGTGAGCAACTACACTTTCTCTGAACCTCGTTCCAACATGTCTTTTCTTCTATTTTAATTAAAAATGTATCTTTTCTCTTCCAAGATTAAAATTGCATGAGTTTCTTTCTCACCTTTTTTTGAGATTTCGCTTTACAGTTTTTTCTTGACTTTCTCCACTAGCTTTTTCTGTTTTGCCTATTAGTGGGTTAACATTTTCCAAATTAAAAAAAAGAATCTCTATAACCTATTATTAATTAGAGGCAATAGAGTTAAGCAGATAAAAGCATGAACTATAGAATGACACTCTGAGACTTCAAATCCCACCTCCTCTACTTCTTAGTTGGATGGATACATTGGGCAAATTGCTTAACATTTCTTCTTTGAGAAATTTGGGCCATAAAAAATTGTGTTTGTCTTAGAGTTGGTGAAAAATTAAGTGAATTAATATATGTAACACACTTAGGACATTGCCTGGCACATAGTAAATGCTGAGTAAGTGTTATCTATTATGGTTATTATTCTTCATTTTACCAGTTTATTTCATTTCTTTTATTCTCATCCCAACATTAATAAACAATTTTTTTAAACACTGCATTAGACTGATGTCTGGTTTTGCCATATTTCCTTTCATGCCACTTTCTTTTATCCCACTTCTTTTGGTGAAACTTAAAGAAGTAAAGGCCAATGGATGTGAAAGTGTTACCTAATCCCCAAATCGAGTTTTGTACATCTTCATATCTGATAACCAAGACTAGCTCTACTGTTTTGTTCTATCCGGGACAGTGACTTCTTACTGTCTTGTAATAGCTGCAGATTTGATCCTTGTGTTTTTAACTGCCAAGTATCAATAGTCTTATCTTTAGAAAATTACAGAAAGACATGTAAACACATTTTTGAACACTCCATTTTGCGAATGCAAAAAAGCTAACCTACATCAATAGTGGATGTTCATTTATATAAGTGGACTTATTATATTTCCCTTTAAAAAACTGTTCAATGGAATTTTCACTGTTTTCTGACTTGTAATTCCTTAATGTTCTCTTTGGGAAGGTGAGATAAATGATTTGAGTACAACTCACATCTTGCAAAGTCTGAGACAATAACATTATAACTGTCGACAAACTGCTCTGATTATAAAACATGTGCATAACTTTCTGTACCCAAGAAGCAGTATAAGCTCTGGAAACACCGATTAACTATACAGAGAAGGCATAAAGCAGAGTTTGACAAAATGTAGCCTAGCTTTTCAATCTGGCCCATCACTTGATTTTTGTAAACAAAGTGTCTTTTTTTAAGGTTATTTATTTATTTGAGGGAGAAAAAGAGAGAGAGATTGAGAGAGAGATCGCAAACAGGTGGAGGGGCAGAGAGAGAGGGAGAAGCAAACTCCTTGCTGACCAGGGAGCGCAGTGAGAGCCTCTATCTCAGACCCCAGGATCATGACCTGAGCCAAAGGCAGACACTTAACCGACTGAGCCACCCAGGTGCCCATTTTTGTAGATCAAGTTTTATTGGAATTTAGCCATATTCATTCATTTACATATGGCCACTTTTGCCTTACAGTGGCACAGCTGAGCAGTTGTAGCAATATCATATGCCCTGCAAAACCTAAAATATTTATTGTTTGGCCCTTTACAGAAAAAGTTTGTAGATGCCTGATATGGAATATCAAAGAAATCTGGCTTTTCATCCTAGTTCTACTCAGTTACTCTCATACAAGTATGGCCTTGGATTTATAACCTGTCTTTTTAAGGAAATAGCTTATTTGTAGGTGTGTACTGAGCAATGACAAAACAGAGATGATAGAAGTTAAAATTTGGAAGTTTAAGTTTAGGAACCAAAGTTGTCTTATAAGGGTGAGGAGGATGAGGTTAATCTTGAGTAAGTGATCGTCATCTCAGATGCCACGATCTAGGGGAGGAGAGGTTGAAGCTTAGAGAAATTGTTAACTAGTTTTCTCTGTTGATACCTTTGCTATTTAAGGAAAAATGTTTTGTATTTGCTAAGTTAAAAGTGCCCTATTTTGTACGTCTTCTTTGATTCCAGAGTTGGCCCATGAGAGGACAATTTCCATTTTTTCCCCCATGCAAGAGCAACGATTATTGGTTTTAATTTACTTAAAAATGCTCTGGAAAAGGCATGAATCAGGATGCATAACAGCATGAGCTTTTGTGACCCATTCCAGTTTAGAGCAAGCATGATGCCTGTCTTATTGAGTACCTTTAAAGACCTGGTTCATTCATTCATTCATTCATTCATTCATTCATTCATTCAAAAGTTATTTACTAGCTATTTACTATTGACTATTCTGTTCCAGCACTTATTCCACATAATTTAGATTCAATAACAAAACAAAGAAAGAAAGAAACAAAGCAGATCATTCCCCCTTTAGGGGGCCATAATCTTGTAAATTACATAGCAGTTTTGAGGTAGATGAGGACTATAGAGAGACATAAGGCAAGACAAAAGGAAAGGAGGCTGTACCACCCTTTTCCCAGCACTATGGGAAAAGGGTGATAAAGACAACCTCACGGAGAAGATGACATTTTTGTAAAGCCTTGAGGGAAGTGAGGGAGTCATCTATTCCAGTGAGTGCAAAGGTCCTGAGGTAAGAGAACTCTTGGCATGTGCTACAAATAGCAAGGAGACCAACACAACTGGGGCAGGACTATCGAAGGGGAGAATAGTTATCAATGAGTTGGTGATATGATGGGGGCAGGTCAGATCATATAGAACGTTGTAGGTCATGATAAGGACTTTGGATTTTTTTTTATTTTTTTATTTTTTTTATTTTTTTTATTTTTTATTTTTTTAGGACTTTGGATTTTTAACTAGATTTTCAACTAGATGGATTTTCTACTAAAAGACCTTGTAGAGTTCTGAGGAGAGGAGAGATCTGATAGTTGTTTTTAAATATTACTCTGACTGATTGACTAAAAAGTGAGGTGATAATATTGAGAAACTATCTCAATAATCCTTGTGATAACACAAGGCTTTGTGTTATCATTGAAAAGTGATCAAATTTGAGGTATATTTTAAGGACAGAACAAACAGAATTACTGTTGCAGTAATTGTGAGATGTGGGAGATAACAGAAGTCAAGGATGATTTGAAAGTTTTTGATCTTAGCATCTGGAAGCATGTGGTTACCCTTCACAGAAAGAGGAAGATTATGATCAGAGCTGGTTTGATGAGGAAGAGAAGTTCGGTGTCGGTCCTACTGAGTTTTTGATGTCTGCTGGCCAGTGGAGATGGTGAGCGTGCAGTTGAATATATCAGCATGAACTTGGCTCATAGCCTGGGCCACAGAGAGAAAATAGAGTTTATAGGATATTTAAAGCTTTGGGACTGATGAGATCACCAAGGGAGTGAATGAGGGAAGAATAGGAATAAGGACTGAGAAGTGAGTGATTCCGCTGTATCACTCACTTCTCTAGTAGGCAGGGAAGTGAGAAGGGAGATAAAGAAGGAGGGATTGGCCAGGGGGCAGGAATATGGGGAGATCGAAGGGGAAGGAAGGGCTGGTGGGGAAGAAAAGTTGTGTCAACTATGGCTGACAGGTTAAACAAGTGAAAGACAAACGTCAGTGGTGACCTTTACGGAAACACTTTGGTGGAGTGTTGTGATTGTTTAATACAGGTGGAATGACAGCATATTTATGTAGACGTAATGGTCAGATAGAGAGGGAGAAGCTAGTGAAGCAGAGAAGAGTGAATAGTTCCTAGAACAAAATCCTTGAGTAGGCAAGAGGGGATGAAATCTGGTGTACAAGTGGAAGGGGTTGATTTCACCCAGAAGTGCACACCGTCTGCGGAAACTGGAAGGAAGGCAGAGGGTAGGGGTGCAAAAGCTGGTCGGTGAGTAGACATGATGGAAGTTCTGTTCTGGTTGTTGCTGTTCTTGATAACACCGTAAACAAAGTCATCACGGAGGAGTGAAGACTGAGGAAGAAGTGTGAAGTTTCATCACAGTCATCCAGGGGGTAGGAGGACCAAGAGAATCGGAAATCTGCAGGGATTGGGCCCCTGAGAATAGCAGCTGCAAATTTAAAGTAATAGTAGATTTTCTTTAGCCATATTTAGCTCTTTTGCTATAGACCATAAATGGGTTGAAGTTTGGGCTTAACCAGGGTTGAGTTTGTTTGTTTTTTGCTGACTGAGTAAAAGGACAACAATATGAATAAGTGATTTGAAATATACAGCGTGTTCAAGGGAGAGATGAGGTCCTGGGAGGGTCAAAGGGCCATCAGAGTGAAGGCACTAGAGTTAACTTGAGGTCAGAGTGTGGCATTCTTGGAATTGGATTATAAAGGTGTGGCATTCTTTGGTGATAGTGAGGTCAAATTTGAACAAGTACCAGTATCAGAATCACATGGGGAGATTATTAAACACGAATTGCTGGGCCTCACCCCACATTTCCTGACTCAATAGGTCAATGTGAGGTCTGAGAATTTTTATTTCTAACAGGTTCCCAGGTGATAGTGAGACCTAGCTTTGAAAACCACTGTTCTGGTATGAGCACGGTGAATAAACGGCTGAGATAAGTTGAAGAACATTGTCATTAGAATACAGGGACTCAAGAATCTCAGAAGTCAGAGTGTAGGAAAAATCATCTCTTTGGTTCAAGAGAAGGAACATTAGGTCCAGGAGCTAAAGCATTGAGAAATGATGAGGATGGCTGCCATTAGGGAGAGGAGCTTGGTGGTAAAGTCTGGCAACACGAAATTCAAAATTGGATGTTTTAATGAAGGAAGCATATACACAGGAGTGCTCAGTGGAAGGTTGGGCAGGTGATGCCCTGAACATCTCTAAGGGGTGTCATCCACATTATGATTCCTAGGAACAAGAATTGTCTGTCAACTTGATTGAGACATGAAAAAAATAAACTTACTTCTTAGATTCCAAGCCCACAGATATATGGGCTGTATATAAGCTTGAATAATTTCTGCACTAAAGGAAGACGATTGGCTCTGCTTAAAATTGTGGGGCTCTTAAAAATCTTTCTCTTTGGGGTAGCCAACGCAGGAAAAAAAAACTCACACATAATCACATACAGCCCTCCCTATATGTACGCACCTCTACGCCCAAATGGGAATGAGTCCTTCTGACATCCAAGGTCATTAAAGTAGGGTCCTCAAAGTTCAAAGAATATCACAAATGTCTCCAAATAAAAAATTAAACAAAAGCAAGGATTATTTTGATATTTTCTATTTAATGTAAAAAAGTGCTTCACAGTCCTGTGAGGCAAGGGGTCATGTCATTTTAGAGACAGCAGCTCAGAAGTATTAAGTCTGCTGCTCTGTCCCTGTCTTCTTCATTTGTTCTTGCAGCATGTCCTTTTCTTCCCTTTACTCTCTTTTGCTGCTAATTATATGTCTATCTTTTTAGGTAATCCCAACACTCAACATGGGGCTTGAACTCACAACCTCAAGATCAAGAGTCACATGCTCTACTGACTGAGCCAGACAGACACCATATGTATATATATTTTGGCCAAACACCATCATCCATTAAATCAGATTGACAAATGCCCGACTCTTACTCATTTTCTGGACAGCACTGATGGACAACAGGAGAAGTTGAGGGAGCATGCAGGATAGCATGGGTCCATCCCTTTGCTGAGGTTACAGGTGTCTTGTGTGGGTCCAATGACCTCAGTGAGGGTGCTCCTTTCTGTGGGTGTGGTATAACTTGCTGGAGGATCTGGTTCTCCCAAGTTAGTAAGTAGGATCTGATGATAGCCCAGAAATGGCAAGTAAAATGAGATTTAAATTTTCATAGTTTAAAAATCCTGCCTTTACTTTCAGGCTTATGTTTTAGGACCAGCTAACAACAAAACATAGAAGTGACTTTACAAGGAGAGTTTCGATTGGCTGGTTGGGAGGATAATACCCTCAGAACATAGGTACAGAGCAATTATTTTCAAATGGCCATGAAAATCCATATGTATGATTTCCTCAGACGAGCTGAAATTTAAGAAAAGGCCTGAGCATGAAGAAAACATTTGGTTTAAACTAAGCTTAGAAGAAGTATTTGTTTTAGAGAATCCCTTTGGGGTTAAGTTTACCTCTTGTTTTTAGTTTTATTTTCTTGTTTTTGCTTTTTCTGGTATTGCATTTCTGGTATATATTGTATTCTTAAAGAAAAATTATGTGTTTTAATATTTTAATATTTTCCCTAGGGTATTTGAAATAATTGTGTTTGGAGCATGCTCTTATGAAGATGGAAATACGCTCACTCTGCAACAGCAATGCGTAAATAATTGCAGAGATAATATGTGAAGGGTGATAAAAATAGTAATTTACTTTTCATGGTCCTTCTTAAAAATGCTATTGAGGTATAAATACACATAATACAGTGCATGGATCTTAAGTGTTCATGCTGAGGGATTTTGACAATTGTATAGGAACAAATAATCATTACTGAAAAAATTTCATCACCATAAAAAATTGAATCGTATCCCTTCTGGTCAATATCCACCCACCTTGTGTGCATGGCACTACTTCCTGAATTTAAATTTATACAATAACTTTGTCTATTTTTGAAAGTCAGTAAAGAGGACCACAGATATGCATTTTTGCTGTGTGTGTGTGTGTGTGTGTGTGTGCGCGCGTGACTGGGTGAGTGTATTTGTGTGTCTGTTTTTCTCAACATAATGTTTAGGATTTATCCATGTATAATGATTTTAAGATTCATTCATGCTGTTCCCTGTATTAATAATTCATTTCCTTTTATTATTAAATAATATTTCATGGTATGGATAGATCAACTTGTCTATCCATTTATGTGTTTATGGGCACTGTGGTTGTTTTCTCATTTGGGCTATTATAAATAAAGTGGTTATGAATATTCATGTATAAATCTTGGCATGGACACAGGTCTTAACTTACCTTAGATCCTGAATTTAAGAATGGTTGGATGATATATTAATTGTACAGTTCATCTATTAAGAAACTGTCAGACTGCTTTCCAAAGTGACTAAATCATGTTACATTCCCAGAACAGCAGTATTTGAGAGTTTTAGTTTCTCCACATCCTTGCCAACACTTGGTATGGTTAGTCTTTTAAATTTTAGCTATTCTAATTGAGATGTGGTGGTAGCTTACTGTGGTCTTAAATTTTCATTTTCTTAATGAATAATAATGTTTAATATCTTTTTATGTGCTTATCTGTGAAGTGCCTGTTCACATCTTTTACTCGTTTTTGTATCTTTGTATCTGGGTTGGTTATTTTCTTATTTTTGAGTTTTGAGAATTATTTACATATTCTTAATGCAAGTCCTTTTTCAGATATATGATTTATAAATTTTTCTTCCTAGCCTTGTCATTCTCTTTACTTAATTGCTTAAATAATAGAAATTTCAATTTTGAGGCCCAATTTATCAATTGATATTTTTATAGATTATGCTTTTGGCTTTATATTGAAGGCATATTTGCTCAATCCAAGGCACTTATACTAAGACACTTAAGGTTGTCCCATAGCTCTTAATGTTCTGCTTATTTTTTAGATTCATCATCCAAATAAAGCATCATGTGCTTTATTTTGGGTAATTTCTATTGCTATATCTTCAAGTTCACTGATCATTTTTCTGCAATTTTTTTCTTATCTGCTATTAATTCCATAGCATGTATCTTAAATCTCACACATTATGGTATCATTTCTAGAAGTTTGATTTTGGGTCTTTTAAAAATATCTTCCAGGCCTTTACTTACCTTATTGAAATAAAATATTTTTATGATAACCATCTTCTGTCCGCTAATTTTAATATCTGTACCAGTCCTTGGTTGGCTTTAATTGATTGTTTATCCCCTCGTTATGCGTAATATTTTTCTCTTTCTTCATGTGTGGTAATATTTTATTAGAGGCTGGACATTGTGATCTTTCCTGTGGAAAAAAACACCTTGTGGGTGTTAATTATTTTTGCAGTCTTATAAATATTCTAGAGCTTAGTTCTGGAAACAGTTTGATTCCTTTAGATCTTGCTTTTAAAATTTGTTAGGATAAAGTGGATCAATGCTTGGGGAAGGCTGAGTGATTCTCCATTACTGAGGCAAGACTGAATTCACTTTCTGCAATTCTCCAAAGGTCACAAAAGTTTTCAGTGTGTCTACCACAAAAATATACTATGAACAGCTCTCTGTAAGGATGAAGAACTGTACCCTCTAATTCTTTTGGGTGGTTCTTTCTCTAGCTTGGTAATTTCCTTGGATGTATGTATTTGTCAGTACTCAACTGAACATTTGAGGGAGCCTCTCCAAAAAACCCCAGGGTTCTTTCTCTGTACACCTCTCTTCTTTTCTAGTACTTTGTCCAGAGGACTTTAGATAGGCTTGTCTTCCTGAATTCTCGACTCAGGGAGTCCACTGGGCTCCACCAGGTGTTGTCTGAGTTTCTCTTCCCTATGCTGCAAATTAGAGGCAGCAAGCCTGGAATAATTTGTTTCCCATCTCTCAGGGATCATGAGCCTTCAATGCACTTAGACACTATTTTGCAAACCAATGTGTTATATATGCTATTAAAAACATTGTCTCAGGCAGGCAAGTAAGTTTAGTTCCTGTTATTCCATATTGACCAAAAGTGGAAGTCATGTTTTACACTTGTTAGTTTTTGCTTCATGTATTTTGAAGCTCCCTGTTTATTGCATACACATTTAGGATTGCTCTATCTACTTGATGAATCAAGCCTTTTCTCATTAGATAATGTTTCTTTTTATCCTTGATGAAACTGCTTGTTCTAAATTCCACTTTGTCTGATACTGGTATAGCTATACCAGATTTCTTATGGTCAGTTTATTTTGTACAAGTTTTCTCACCTTTCTATCTTCATCTTGGCTGTTTTATATTAAAAGTATCGTTCTTGTAAAGAATATACAAATCTTGCTTTCTCACCTTCCACCCCAGTTTGATAATAATAATATTTGATAATATCAATATAAAATATTTGATAATATTTGATAATGTATTTGATAATATTTGATAATATTTGGCCTTTTGCCCAAGTATTTATTTACCTATTCCATTTACTACATTTATTAATATTTATTAATATGATGTGCTTTATCTCCCATCTTGGATTTTAAATTTTATTTAGTTTTATTTATCTTATAATAAAACTAAATTTAGTTTTGTTTCCTCTTTTTCTTCTTTATTATTTTGAATGAATCACATATTTTAGGTATATCTTTTGGGATTATCTTCTTATTAACCACTCTGGGTGTCGTGATGTACATTTTTATTATCAATGTTTACTCCCAATTAACAATGTAAGAACTGACACAATAGTGCCATATCAATTACCCTTTCCCAACATTTTTTCTATTATTATCTCACATTTTCTTCACTACATGTGCTATATTCCTCCCAATGCATAGATGCTATTTTTATTTTAAATGGCCAATATTTTATTATCATTATTATTTATTATTCATTATGTTCAAAAGTATATATACATGTAAAATAATAGCACATATTACTAATTCATATTTACCCAGATTTATTCCTTCTGCTACTCTCCATACCTTCTGCAATTTTGAGTTCCATCTGATATTATTTTCCTTCAGGTTAAAGAATTTCTTTTGTCATTAATATAGTATCAAAAATTCTGAACACTCTCCTCCTCCTCCTTCTTGTCTTTCCATTTCTGTTTCCATTTGCATACTTCCTAATAAGTTGGCTTCAAGTTCAATGATTTTTTTCCTTCTGGTGAATCTAGTTTGCCCTTAAAGTAATCAAATCAATACTTCATTTTAATTTTCTTTCTAGCATTTTTATTTAATTCCTTTTTCAGTTTTTATAATCTACTTAAATTTCCTATTTAATACATGCAGTATTTAGTTCCCTTCAATTTCTTTGCATCTTCATATCATTGATAGTTCAAATACTACTATTTTTTATAACTGGCATGGCTTTTTTGATTATGACTATAAAAGCAAAAGTCTCTTGCAAATTTCTAGTACCGACCAAAAGCAGAAATCTTCCACTGATCCTTTTTTAAAAAAGATTTATTTATTTCAGAGATACAGAGAGAGAGCATGGGGGTGGGGAGGAAAGAAGAGAGGGAGAGAAAATCTCAAGCAGACTCCCCATTAAGCTCAGAGCCTGAAGCAGGGCTCAGTCACGTGACCCTGAGATCATGGCTTGAGCTGAAATCAAGAGTCAGACACTTAACTGATTGAGCCACTTATCTACTTGTAAAAATTATACATTCGACTGATCTTTTAAGATATAACCTCTAGGCTCATTCACATAGGGCTTCCTTTTATCCTCCTACATTTTAAATAGAATTTTTATTTGTACATGTTAAAGACTAATAGACATGATTTTCAACAATTAATAATCTGCTAAATTGTATACTACTTTACTAAGTGGTTAAATGATTAAAAAAGAGAAAAAATAATATATGGCTTATATAGCCATGTACCAAACCTTACTGAAAAAGAAAAAAAAAAGGTAGTTGTTTTCTCTCTCTGTGTTGGGAAATTTCCGAATAAAAGCTGTATGAACTTCACATTAATAAAAATTAAAGAGGAGAAAAGACCAAGTTTAGAATGGTAGAGGAATATTTTCTAAGTCCTTATTAAACCTTACTTCATGATAGAATTGAAATTGTCATTTTAAATTCTAATCAATGGAATTTGTAAGTTGATTAAGGTTGCATTTAAAGGTAGTATTAAGGTTGCATAAAACTGTGCTGAAGATAAGTTTTATATAAAATGATAAGAATTCTTTCCATAGCCAAAAATGTTTTTATTTGCTGTATATAGTTTAGAGATGAGGGGATAAGAATATTAGGAAATACAGCAATGACTACTTGAATATCTGACCATAGGAGTTGATAAGTCCAGAATATTATGGTCAAAGGCTCTCTAAAATCTGTTTTAACTAAACACAGTATATTTTCTTCCAGTTATGAGACTCCACTTAGCACAAAGAAGATGAAGTTATATGAATAAAATTGAAGCCCATTTAAACTATTTGGCTTGTAGCTGAAATTTACTTAAAGTTTGTTCCATTTGGTTATGGTAGAGATTATGTTACTGCTCCCAGTTATTGTTGCCCTCTTTGTAAGAAGATTGTATATTCCTACCCTTTGTTGTAATGACCACAGTGTCCTGTATGGTATGCATCCCCATCCCACTGAGCCAGACGTTTTTACTGAGTTGCATAAGCTAATGGAATGTGGATGGCAGTGGCTGATGTGAGCAGAAACTTCAGGAGCCTTGTTTGATTCTTTCACTGCTCCTTTTTCCTCTTAGCCCAAGGTTAGAGTCATTGCTACCTTATGCCTCTGTCCACTGAATTACTTTTTAGAAATGTAGCCCCTGAAATTTTCAGTATAATCTGAATACTTGGAAACTATGGTTGGCAACATTCTTTTAAAATTTTAATATATGTCTGAAAACTGATCATGAGTTGACACCTAGTGAAACTAGGTTATTAGGGCAAAGTTTAAGATATTGTAGTACAGAGACTGTTGAATTATAGTGGTTTGAAAAGAGACAAAGTTTTCAATTCCTCATGTAACCATCTGTTTAATTTAGCTTGCTTGGGAAACCCTGCTCCCTGAAGTCATTAAGGGACTTGATCTCCATCCATTTTATTTTTCCACCCACCGGGTCACAGTCCTTTTTTTGTATGATTGGAGTTGGGCAGAGATTTATCTATATTTATAGCTCATGATAAAGGGAAAGACAAGAGGTCCTGGGCATGGCATTTCCTTTTAAATAAACAATTTGGGAGTTGTATGCAGGTGAGTCTCATCATAGTCCATTGCAAAGAAAGCTGAAAATGTAGTTTTGAGAAGGTTGCCCACTAGTCCAGTCAAAACTAAAGAAGTAACTATTACCATGGGGAAGAAGTGAACTGATAAAGTGAGATGCCTTTATGGATCTTGTTGACCATCTTAGATCATTGGGCCTCCCTATAGATTGTGTTCTTCAGAATTCTTAAATTGAAAGAGACTCTAGACGCTGTTCCACTTAGATCCATGACAGAAATCAATCTCTCTCTTAATTTTTAGCTTTTGGAGAGAAGACAATTTAGAGCTCCTCTTGGTTGTTTACTTTTGTATCCTGGGACACTAAATGATGAAGTCCTTCACAATGCCTGGCACACAGAAGAGTCCTGATTGAAAACTATTAGATGAATGCACAATATATTTTCTTAGGCTTGTAGGACAATGCTTATTAGTTACAGAATATTCAATTAATGTTTGTTGAATATGGAGTGAAAGGCTACTGAAGTAAATTTTCAATTATTAAGTATAAACAGGCTTCCCATTGAAAATGGTGAACTGTGTAAATGGATTAATTATTTCTGCCTCTGGAGACTTAATAATAATGCTAGTAAAAGAATAAAAATCAAGCATTAGTCTAGAAAAAAATCTAGCTGGGGCAAACTGAAGCAAACAAGATATTAAAAAAAATCTTGGATGATGAAATAAATATAGCATGTATAGTCTATGTTCTATATTTTAGAATAGCATTGACTTGAACACTCTCAGACAAAGATGCAGCCAACAAGGAATGCAGGTGTCAGAGGCTGCTGGGATGAGGAGACACAGGAATGAGAAAGTGGTTGGAAATGTAAGGAATAATTTAAAATCTATATATCGATGAGTCAGCTCTAGTCAGACCCCTTTCTTCTAATTCCAAAGGGAGACAAAACTTTTTTTTTTTCCTATTGTGCAACCCATTCTCCCAAACTCAAATTTTTATTAAAGAAATAGTATCAACTTTATGGCAGGTGTGGGGAGACATGATGCCTCAGAGCAAAGCTTCTCCACTTTGTCATCTGGGACCTCAGAACAGAGACCCCTTACCTCAAAGAGTTAAAGAGCCTCTAAGTCCAAGAGCCCTGCAATGCACATGGAAAAGACATGAAGATACAATCACAAGAATAAAACCACCTTTAAAAGTGATTGACAATTATAAACGGATTAAATATCCAGAAGGAGCTATTACTTTCTTCAATGGACTAAATTTTGTCCCCACCTCAAATTCCTATGTTTAAGTCCTAAACCTCAATGTGGTAATATCTAGAAATAGCATCTTTAAAAGATGATTAAGATTAATGAGGTCATAGGGTAGATCCCTAATCTGATAAGATGGTGGCCTCTAAGAAAAAGGAAAGTCTACACCTCACCTCCATTCAATATTGGCTTTTTGAAGATGTACCAAGAAAGTGACCATCTGCAAGCCAGGAAGGAGGCTCTCACAGGACCAGACCATGCTGGCACTCTGATCTTATACTCCTAGATTCCAGAACTATGAAAAGATACATTTCTGTCATTTAAGCCACCCAGTCAATGATGTTTTGTTACAGCAGCTCCAGCTTCCCAGTATGCCTTCATTAAAAACCCTTCTATGCTATTTGATTTTTAATATTTTGTGTATGTCTACATTACTTCAAAAACCCTGACAAAACAATAACAACAGCAAGAAATAAATGAGACCTTCACGCTGGTGCAGAGTGGACCCATCAGCTTCCCTTTTCATGGGTGGAAAAACCTTCTAGAGCTAAATGATTTGCCCAGGGCCATTTGGTTTGAAACTCAGCCTATTTATTTATTTACTTACTTATTTATTTTTAAGATTTTATTTGTTTGGGAGAGAGAGATCTCAAGAGATAGCATGGGAAGCATAGAAATAGCATTCCCCATGGGAAGGGACAGAGGCAAAAGCAGACTCTCCACCAAGCAGGGAACCAGATGTAGAACTCAGTCCAGGGACTCTGGGATCATGACTTGAATCAAAGGCAGATGCTTAACTGACTGAGCCACCCAGGTGCCCCAAAATACAGCCTATTTAAAACCCATGATATTTTAATTCCATGTCCAGTGCTTCCAGTATTTGTTGCATATTCTGTAATATGTTTGCATTTTAAATATATTTACCAATTTACATATTTTGGCCAGATTGAAAACATATCACATTCTAATTTAAGATTGCCTGATTATATATAATGGCACTAGAATATTTTGATAGTATAACTGGAATCATAATCTACATAGATTGCTTACACAGAGAAAGTAATATATCCACAATATATAAACATTCCAAAGAATTTAGAAATATTTGAGCATTTTCATGTTAACATCTTTGAGAAATTGCCTAGTTTAGTGAAAGTCAGGAAAAGGATGGAATTATGGCTCTCCACTATATTATCTGTATGGCAATGGCAATCCCTAGAATTTTCTAGGTCTCAGCTTCTTCATCTGTAGCATGAGGACAAGGCTTGCATACCCTACAAAGATGTTGCAATGATCAAAAGAATTATAAATTATTAGATGTAAATATAGTGTATATGACTATAGACCATAACACAGAAGAATCCACAGACCTGACTATCTGGATGCTTTATTATACAACTCTTTTCAAATTATTGGATCCGTGGTCCTGCTTAATTCTGTTTAGGTGTCATGGATTGTTTTACCAGTTGTTATTGTGCATTATATTTGGGGATATCCTGTGGATGTTATGGATGTATGATCTCAGAAATTAGCTCAAACTTCTTCAAATCTCAGAGCCAGTGTTTTCCAAGATTGCTATTCTCTTACTTTTGATGGCAGACTTTGGCAGGGGAAATGTCTGGAAAGGTAGAAGTGCCTGAAGATGAGGATGCTTTTTCCCATCAAGCCATCAAGTCATGAATTACTATTGATATGGTTTCTCCTACTATTGGCTTTTTGAAAGACTGACCTTAATTTTGTCTCAGCTCTGACAAGTGGTTTCATATATCCAATTACTCCCTTCTGGATCTATTAAAAAGGGCTCAGGAAAACAGACTATGATTTCTAGAATATTCAATAACGCAGCCATCCTGGTAGTCCCCTAATTGGTCTCCCACATTATTTGTGAGCTCTTGAATTCAAAATAGATTCTTTGTAAAAGAAACAGAATGAGCTTAACTTTATGTAAATGTTTTTTTTTCTAGTGTTAGTTTAGAGGAATTGTTTTTTCTTATTTTACATGACAAAAATATGCTTTAATGTTGGTAAAGCTATCGGAACCTTTATGTGAAAACATCAAGTAACATTTTGTGTCCAAATATATATTAGTCACTATTAATTATTTACCTGTTTAGGGTGATGGCTATCTAGCCAAGCATCTCCAGTTGCCATAGAAAATAGAAAATGCTCATAATATTTTTCCCTTTGTCATTTTTATATCACCTGAGACAGGAGGAGCCATTGACACAAGAAATGCTGTTATTCCATGCTCAACTAACTTTTCAGACCCACCAATCTCAGGAAGCAGTAGGATTCATTGCTCCTTCTGCACATTTACCATTTTTGAGCACAGAGCTGACTGTGCCTTGCAATGGTGTTGGTTTGTGCCAACTTGCTTGAAGCCAAACAAGTTCCTGATTTAAAATCTTCTGTGATCTATTTCCATATATACCTTTGGGATTGAATGCATTTATGTGGTTGATCTCATTTCTGAAACTAAGAAACAAAAAGGAAGAATGATTAGAGTTTATAGCAAAGTTAATTATCTATTTGCCTATTTCCACAGACTTGGGATTCCCCACTACTTCTCATGGTCATCAAAATATACAACCTAAAGGTTGGAGTGTAGTGGGATAGCTAAGAATGAGGACTCAAGTTTCAGATTGTATGAATTTAAGAATACGATTAAGTCCTTTGATTATTAAGGAAATATCAGTTTCCTTACTTATAACATTTAGAAAGTAATTGCATTATCATATAAGAAAGGAGAAATAGGGGATTGACAGTTCCTAGTATTTTACTGGACACCTAAAATAAGGAAATGTTGGCTGCTATTGCCATAGGTTTTGTGCTTAAGAGAACTTCAAAAATTATGTGTTTGTAAAATAAAAATGAGTGCTGGCAGAAGAATCCTACTAACCTTACCTGTGGGACTTCGTTAATAAATATTAACCAAAATGCTTAATACACTTCTCTGTAGAAACCAATACTGAATTTATTTCAAAAACAGATGAGTTCCCACTATGTGTGTAGTATGGGCACAGTAGACACAAATGAAGCTTTTATTTTCTGGGACCTCATCATCCAGCAGAAGCGATGGACCAGTAAATAAATTGCAAAGGTTAAACACAATAAAATAAATTCAATGACCAAGTTCATATTGGTGCTGAATTTGTATACCCAGTGGTTACTGTATTGCTAGCACAAGGCAGAAATGCAAAGTCAAGGTCATCAAGCCCATAATGCAAATGTGAGCTTGATCTTAGTTTCAAACTGAATATTCTAATGAATCAGGGTTGTTATCTCAGCACATCTTAAATACTCTATTTGAAGAAGCTCTTGTAATTTTTTTGGATAAGAGACAAAAAGCCACTGCAGGTATCAAATTGCGTTGCCTTACATGGTCTGGGGAAGTGAGGCCAAACAACATCTACCGGATATGCCACTAACTGTTGTTTATGTGAGCCAACAGAAAGAATTAGTTTGCACATCCATATCAAATGCCCACACTCCCAACTCCCAACTCTTTATATAGCTGTCATGAAACAAAGATACGCCTAATTGGCTTTGCCAGCAGTAAGGGATAAGCTATCTTTTTTTCCCCCTCATCTTCATTGGCTGCAACTCCCATTCCTGATTTGACACAGAATGCTTAGCTCCCTCTGAAAATGATTCATATTAAAATGAATGCATGTTCGATGCAGTTTTGCATATAGTGTCCAAAAAGCAATGGAATGCTGGAAGTCTCCGGTGTTGTGGAAACTTGTTATTTAGGACACGTGACTGGCATTTCCTTTAGGGGTGTAAGTGGTTCAAGTGGCTCAAGATAGAATGCCACTCTATGCCTGGTATTACATTATGCACTGTCAGAAACCCTGACACTGATTTATTATTGCTGCTTATGTGTTTTACACCATCTAATATCTTATATGAAATAGACTCCTAACTCAGTTCCAAACATTGTTTCACTAACAAGAAACAACCCAGACATATTAACATGTGCCATACAGTAATTGTATTCACTATAACTAAATTTTTTCCCAACATTTTAGGGAACCCCATTGAAGTATTTCTCCCTTATTTCTTCTGATCTCATAGCTTTCTCTATAGAAGTAAAATTTTAATAATAGGGCAAGATAGCTGAGAGTGTGTAGCCTAACTTCTCTTGCTATTTGTACATTAAAATTAAATTTTGCGGAATCTGTGAAGTGGAGCTACTAAGTATTATACACTTGGAATCTTGTGACTTCTCACCAAAGTGATGGATGGATGATGTTATTTCTGTCATAAATGAATGGGAACAACTGGGAGTTTTATCATCACAAGTTAATATTTTCACGTTTTCCAAAGAGTTTGTTTCGTAAATCTTATTTCTGGGCTATATATTTACTTACAGAAATCTTTATACAGTACAGAAGAAAGAAAGTAAGAAAGCTTCCTGTTCACAGCAGTATTCTTAGCCACGTGTTATTTAGAGCACCGCATTTGTCATTTGTTTTTTACCTCACTGTGCTTTCAGCCAACTTTTTCTTTTGCTTCTTAAGATATTCCTTCGAGAGGAGCTCTATCTGTTCGGACTTATTTGGTTCCAAGCGATATGCATTTAAATCCAGGCTTTTTGAGGGAAAAGAAGCAATTTATTGATTCACGCGGTGTACAGTGTGTAGGACTGACTTTCGGTGAGGCTTCAGTCAGATCCTAAAAAACTGGCATCCTTTTCAGTCTTTAGACTCATACAGGTTCTCTCCTCTACCTTAAAAAGGGCTGCTTAACCCAACACTTCACAGTTTCAAGTCCAACTAAAACGGACAAGGGTCTTTTTGCTGGAAGTTGCAGCCAAAGTCAATGCTTCTGTTTTGTTTTGATTGATGTAGGTAAACTTCCTGGGACTCATCACCATCACCGGGCTAGTG
Organism: Vulpes lagopus; assembly: GCF_018345385.1. Classification (NCBI taxonomy): domain Eukaryota; kingdom Metazoa; phylum Chordata; class Mammalia; order Carnivora; family Canidae; genus Vulpes; species Vulpes lagopus. The sequence continues at coordinate 12,027,914 of NC_054831.1, forward strand.
GTTTGAGTTTGCAATATTTTCTGCTTTTGTGTGGAAGTAGTGACACACTTGGCTAAGAGTCACTGGTGGGTAAATCCCCAGATGATATTATGGAGCTAATATTGGAAAAAGAGGACGTGCCTGCAGAGCCTGAAAACAAGCAAACAGATACAACCAACGATGTCTACTACAGAAGGGACACATTAGTGCTTCTGACAACGACAATTTAGGTTGTGGTAGGAACAGCTGTGCTGAAGAATGATTAAATATAGGTGCCTCTGGGCACTCTGACCTTTCCAATGTAGGCACCTCACGTTCCCAGAATTTAGTTTCTCAGAGTGACTGCGGCTACTCTCTGTAGAAAACGGTTCTGGACCACAAGGGCTTTCTCAGTCCAGAATCATAGCCTGTGTAGCATGCTACATGCAACATCAATGTTCCTTTCTTCTCTCTTCCTTCACCTCTGTGGTCTTCCTTTCTTTCCACTTTAAGTTTCTGGAAGAGTCTCCTTCCTCACCCCTTCCTTATTACATTTAGTGCTCAGATAACTAATATTTTTAAAAAAGATTATTTATTTATTTATTTATTTGAGAGAGAGAGAGAGAAAGAGAGAGAGAGGCAGACACATAGGCAGAGAGAGAAGCAGGCTCCATGCAGGAAGCCTGATGCGGGACTCGATCCCGGGACTCCAGGATCATGCCCTGGGCCAAAGGCAGGTGCTCAACCGCTGAGCCACGCAGGCATCCCTCAGATAACTAATATTGTGATTTCTCCTGGCTTAGAGCAAATTTCATATTAGTTTTTTAGGACATAAACTTTTGAGCCTTGATCTTTATTGGCAAACCAATCACAATGGCAGGAAGTTTCATGGAAATTCTAGGTGTACTACAGAGGCCTTTTTCTAGGGTCAGCGAAAATCTTTTACCAAATGTGCTTGTGAAGTCAGCCCTGATGAGAAGAAAGACTGTGTCTATTGAATGAATACAGATCACATTTTATAGGACTCCAGAAGATTTCATTCTCTAGTTTCTTGGTTCAAAAAAACAGCTCTGAGATTTTTTATCCCCTTAGAGAGCCTAAGTCTTATAAAGAAATATTTTGGAGTAGCATTCCATAAATTCTGATGTGTGTGCACATCGCCTAGGATTCCTGGTAAAACGCAGATTCTGTTGGGAAGTCTATGAACAGAGGATGCCAAGGCTATGGGTCTCCAGGCCACGCTTTGAGTAGTAAATTTCTAGCTCTGTGTTGTCTGATAGTTACTACTATTCGTGGGTAGCTATTCATATTCAAATTTAAATAAACATTTAGTCCTCAGTCTTATTAGCCATGTTTTTAGTGCTCAGTAGTCTCACATGCTAGTGTGTGAGGTATTGGGCAGCACAGACTAGATTTCCATTATCTCAGAGGCATCTGTTGGATGACCTTGCTTTATAAGATGGAGTGTCCAACTTTGGAATAAGCACAATGCTGTAAACAGGGCAAGGCTTCTTCTCCAAATGTCCAGGTAGCACCATTTCCCAGAGAAATGGTCTGTATCTTCAGAAGGTACCTAACCAAAATGTCTAGCATGTACTAAGCCATGGTGTGATCTAAGCTCTGTGAGATTTCTCTTAAGACTTTCTTTTCTTATTTGAACACAAGACGCCCAGCACCTGTTACCATACTTTGTCAAGATGCTTACATCTAATTTAGTCCTGTGTTTCTGTTGTTGGCTATGGTTCTCATCTTGGTACTCTTGATATGTATTTTTGATCAAATAATTAAAAACCTGTAAAGGATCTCCTTAGCTATCCAGAAGTCTTATATGGCAATCACACACATTGTAATGTAGGTATAAGCCAAGAATTGGGAAGGCTGTTAGTGGCCAAACAACACACAACAAAAACTTAGCAATTAAACAGTGAAACACACATCTATAAAACATCCCATAAACATATATCCATAAAACTTTGCCATATATAGGTCTGGTGATGAGGGAATAACCCAGCCTCTGCTCTCATGGGGGGCTTATGTGGCTTTGACTTTACATACAATTAGCTCCATTTTATTAGAGCCTATTAATTTCAATGCCTTAGAGAAGTAAGGTATATAAGTGCCCTAAGCAATGCTTAGCTGCTTCCAATTTAGCTCTGAAGCCCTTTTCCAGTGTATAAATGTCACTGTCTTACGCATGGCACTTGAGAATGCTTCCTGAGCACAGAAGGACTTATGTAATTCAGTCAATCTTATCCTTTGGATTTGTTTCAATATGGACAGGACCTTTGTGGTGATAAGTACGTGGCACACTTTTCAACGCTTCTCTGTGACTGAGACATGGTTCGGATTTTGGCGTCACACGCCCTCCAGTGCCATTCCTCCAGAGTCACATGAGTCTTTAGTATTTCTGTCTCCTGAGAGCTGGCATGACAAGTATACATTTGGCCTCAGCATTTGGTTATGTGAAATCATTAGCCTGGGTGAGGTTGTGCGGTACGTTCCTTCAAGTTTCTCTAAGGATAAGTGCAGAGCGTATTTGCTACAGGTTAAAGTTAATGTCCTCAGCAAGAGTCTGCCTTACACCGGGATAAATGTTCATAGTCAAGAAAGGGACCTGAAGCCAGTCTTCCTTGCCCCTGAAAGGTTATCTAGTTATGAGTGAAATAATCTCAGGGATGGTTGTTGGTGCCTTGAGGCGGGGCCCTATAAATGGCATTTTCTTCCCTTCCTGAGATTGGAACCAATGGAGAAATGGGCATTGGAATCAGACTCATGGGAATAAGAATAATCATCTTTATGATTTTTTGATAAAACTGCTGGACAGTGGGGTTTAGGGATTGTAGAAGGCAGCTTCTGACATGACCTCCAGTGACATCAATCTGCTGGTATCCTCATGCGTATGCGATCTCTTTCCCTTGAGGCCTAGTAACTTGCTTTAATGAATGGAATGGCAACAGTGATGTCTATATATAAAGGATTTTAACTTCCTTTAATCTACTTGCTGGTAGATTCTTTACTGACCCTCTCCCTTACTGGGTTTGATGAAGCAAGATGGAGACACTCAAGAAGCAAGAAATATAGGGCAGCCTCTGGGCAGTAGCCCATAAGGAACTGAGGCCCCAGCCCAATGTCGTGCAAGAAAGTGATCCTGTCAACAGCCACAGGAGTTTGGAAGCAGATATTTCTCCAGTTGAGCCCTCAAATGAAATCTCAGCTCTGGCTGATATCTTATAAGAAACCTTGAAGCAGAAGACATAGCTAAGCCACATCAAGATTCCTGACCCACAGAAATTGTAAAATAACAAATTGTTTTAAGCAGCTAGGTTTTTAGCAATATTTTCCTAAGCAATAAATAACTAGCACAAGCGAGTTTGCTAAGGGGGCTTGCTAATCTACCCCCAAAGCAGACAACTATCCTTGCTTTCTGCAGCTGCATACTTCATCCTTGGGGGCTACCCGGCATAGCTTGCAGAAGTAGAGAAGACAATATGCTTTTGTTAGGTAGGTAGATTCCAAATTACCTGGGGAAGAGGAAGGATTAATTCCTTTTATCAAATTTACCTGCCAATAAGTCAGTTTCTCCTTTGCTGGGAAAAACCTGAGGGTTGAGAAAAGCCAGTAGTGTTATTCCAAATATGTCTCTCTACATATGTAAATGTAAGTGCAAATGGATGAGTGTCCTTAAGCCACAGGGTTATCTAGTGACTGGGTGAGTTACTTTACTTCTACAGGTAAGAATGAGGTTAGAGCCATAGGCCAGAAATGTTTTAAGGGAAAATTTCTTCTCATAGAAGTGATAATAGTTAAAAAAAAAAAAAAAAAGTATTTCTCTTTTACAGTGAGGACCACCCCATGTTAAAGAACCCTTGCATAAATGGGGCACCTGGGTGGCTCAGTAGTTTTAGTGTTCCACTCTGTTTTGGCTCAGGTCATGATCTCGTGGGTCATGGGATTGAGCCCTCTATTGGGCATTACATTCAGGGCAGAGTCTGCTGGAGATTCTCTCTCTCTGTCCTTCCCCCACTTGTGCTTGCATTTTCTATCTCTCTCTCTCTCTCTCAAATCAATCAATCAATCAATCAATTTTTTTTTTTTTAAAAGTTCCCTTGCATAGAAAAGTGTTCCTGTGCTGATTTAAAATCTTGCATTTCACTTTTTCATCCTGGTTTTGATGTCTTATATTAAATGAAAATCCTGTGCCCCTTCCCAGGTGCCAAGTCTGAGCAATGCAGAGATACATTAAGATTCATCCCTGCTCTCAAGGGACTTACAGCCTGGGAGGCAGATGTATTGAAAGTAAGCCACTAGGACACACTATTGCAGGTTTGATTCCCCTGGAAGCTGGCTCCGAGAGGAAATTTAACATATAAAATGTTTATTGGGAAAGGCCTAAGGGATCAACACTTGAAGGAAAGGGGAGAGGGAGTCGTAGAGCTGTGAAGGAGGCCTCAGATGAAGTTCTGGTGCTAAAACGGCCATTTGGATTTGGCCTGATAGGCTGAAATAGCATGGCCTCCTCCATCACTGGATTCTTATTGGATATGGGCCATTGTGATAGGGCAGGATCTTGAAATAGGCTTTTTTCTTTTCTTTTATTTAAAGATTTTATTTATTTATGAGAGAGAGAGAGAGAAAGGGAGAGAGAGAGAGAGAGAAGGGGAGAGACACAGGCAGAGGGAGGAGCAGGCTCCATGCAGGGAGCCGGACATGGGACTTGATTCCGGGACTCCAAGATCACGCCTTGGGCTGAAGGCAGGTGCTAAACTACTGAGCCACCCAGGCTGCCTGAAATAGGCTTTTTTTCTGTACCCGAGGGAGTCCCTGCAGGGGCTGAAAGCCAAAAGGATTGTGCCACTTGCTTTCCTAGCAGCTGGGGTAGCAAGTCTTTTCTTGGTGGGGCAGTTTAGAAGGTAGGATCCCTTCATCTCTCTCCAAAAAAGATAAGGATAAGACTAAATGGTACTAGCTTCTTTAGTGGAAATGTCCCACAAAATGCCCTCTCTTCACACATAGGCCCATTTTTTTTAACCCTAAATGGGGTTGGGGTGTGGTAAAGACACTCAGGGTTCTTATTTGCTTGGCCTACCTCTGCTAACCCATATCAGCCTCACCCTTACTTTGGCATCTGGTGTCCGCTGAAGTAGAAGTTCCCATTGGAACACCCCACTGCATACACTTAGGTACAAAATGGCAGTGCCTAGGGAGTGCCTGGCTGTGACCAAAAGGTTCCCTGGGATCAGTTTGTGAAGAGAACTATGTGTCACAGTCAAGAATTTGAATATTTTGGTTAATGAGATCTTATTGGAAGATTATTCTTCACGTTACCCACGGTGCCCAGTGGAAATCCAGAAATGAGTGGCAGTGCAGAGCATGGGTTGAAGGAGTACAAGATCGGAGGCATGGAGACAAAGTAAGAAACCAAGAAGCTGTTGGAGAGGGTGGTGGTAAGGTCCAGGGCAGAACAGGGCAGGAACAAGAGCAGGGATGGGGGCTCTGAGAGAGGGATTTGGGGATTAAATTGATAGGATTTGAAAACTGATTTGGGAAAAACAGTAGAATAAATTTAGTTTTCCAGCTTGAGCTGATTTGTATGTGTGAGGGGAAGAAGAGTAGAGCTCTTTTCTATTGCAAAAATGTAATTACTCTAACACAAACATAGAAATATGCCGTTATTGAGATAATATTATATTTTTGAGTTGCATAACTAACAGTTTTTCAGGCATAGAAAATTTGGGTGGGCATTAAAGCACCCCAAAGCATTAGCTCACGGTTGATAATTAGAGTAATGGCAACCTTTTGTTGGGTATTTTCTGTCTTGCTGGCCATTGGGGCACTCATCTGAAATTATCTTATTTTGTTTTTAAAGATTTTATTTATTTATTCATGACAGAGAGAGAGAGAGAGAGAGAGAGAGGCAGAGACACAGGCAGAAGGAGAAGCAGGCTCCCCATGGGGACTCTATCCTGGGACCCCGGGATCACAACGTGAGCCAAAAGCAGACGCTCAACCACTGAGCCATCCAGGTGTCCCGAAATTATCTTATTAAACTCCACAACAAGGATACCATCCTGTGGATTATTATTATGCCAACCTACAGATGGGAAGAGGAAAATGGTGTAATCAAGATTGGAATGACCACACTCTGGCTTTAAAGCTCATGCTTTATTTGTAATAACCATTTCAAAGCCTCACTCAAGGTGCTCTCAGTCTTCTCCTGTGCCTATCCCCTGGGCCATGGCATCTCTGCTGATAACGTGTACTTCCCATCCCTTGGCAGCCAAGGGGTTAAGGGTAAGGTAGCTGATTCTGCAGGCAGTCTATGCCAGTAATTTGTGGTATGGAATGTTGATGTGCTGAGAAAAAAAGATGCTCTGGTTGCCAGGATTTCTTGCATAGAAACAAAACTTCCATTCACATCCTGCTGAATTTCCAGGACCTAATTAGATGTGGGACCAAATATTACAGTTTCTTCACTCAACAAGAGCACAGATGAACACTGATGAAGGTTGGGGATAGGATTTTCAGCCCTTTTTTTTTTCTTTTTAAGAATTACAGATTTATTTGATGGTAAGCTTTGGTTTAAATACTACCTACAGACAAATGTGTTCTCTCTTAATTTTCTAGTATATCACGTTACATTTGAATGGGACTTTGTCTTTTACCAGACATGAAATCCTATTTGATGTTCCAATAATGTGAGGCTGGGTGACTCAGAGGGTTGAGTGAGTTGTCAAATCTCTCCCAGTTACTAAGAGTCAAGACCAAGTTTCAGACTTGGCACTTCCAATTTCAGGTTCAGTACTTTTTAAACATTTTTCACCACATTGAAGAATTTTGTTGGTCCAACAGTAATCAAAAGCACATGATGTCAAGTGTATTTTTGTTATTTGTATATCAATGTATAGAAAAATTATTTTAGTTCTACTCCCGTTAAAAATAGAGTTTGAGTGAAATGAATAAAAGTTTGGATGTGTTTTTTTTTTTCCCTTGGCCTAGAAAAACAAAACAAAGCAGAAAACAGGAGAGAGATTCATTTTTTCATAGTGACACGGGACTGATGACATCCAGTTAACCCAAGGATTTGCATAGAGTTTGTATTGTTTTTGTGAAATGTGGCGGACTGCTATGCTATTGAATTGAGGAATGACATTAAAATTTGGACTTTGAAATAAAGACGAACAGATAAGTCTTGGTGATACACAAAGCCTGGCCTCTTTTGCCTTAGATTTGCAGACAGGGATTTCTGTGTCGTACAGTGATGAAGGGTGCCAAATGTAGCCAGGAACTGTTTCAGCAATCATAGATGTTGTTTTTCCAATTGGGCCAATCTGCCAGACTGGCAGACAGAAAACTAACAGAAATATTAAATGTAGACAGCTTCTATAGTTGAATCTTGTTTTTTCCTCTCTCTGCTGGAAGCCACTATAAAATAGTAGCCTGTGTGTAGGTCATTAAAAACATACACAGATACACACACTACGTTGTGTATTCTCACTGTTAAATAAGTCTTTGTGAGCTCAATAACTGGGTGCCAAAACAGCTGTTGCAGATGTATTAGGTGACTGAAGCTGTCCTTCATTTACAATGTTATACCCAGATACTCTCTCCTGGCTCCGTGTCACACTGTAAAGGATTCCATCCCCTGTTGACCTGCACACCTTGGGAAATCATTGCAGGGGAAGCACCATTCTTGAGTTTCTAAATTCACACTCTTGAGGTCTGGTAAATGTGATGGATATGTGCTTGGAGAACTTGATAGAATAGTTGGTTTCATTTCCGGGATTTGTTTCCACGCATGGTGAACAAAGATGCATAATTACGTGCAATTCTTCTCCTGGCCACAAATGTAACAGAAGTGAGCTCAGTTAGCTTCTGTGACCACAATTTATATAGAGCAAACCCTCCCCTCAGATTCAGGGAAATGATGACACAATTCCATTGCAACATACATATGTGGCTTCCCCAGATGCCCCTGGGGTACAAAAGGGCCTTATGCAGCTTTCGTGGCACTGTGAGTCCTCTTTTCTCTGAATATTTGACTATTTTCTCAGCTTTCTTATGAAATGTATTTCTACCTCTTTTGGTTTCCATTTCTTAGGAAGAAAAGAGTTTAATTGAATGATATAAAGATCACTTTGGCTTGGGAGAATTGATCTCTGTTCAGTTAGGAAAAAGATCTTCCAAATAATTTTATCTCATTGGTAGAGCATACAGGAATAGTAGGCTTCATTATAGCTGTTATGGAATGACCTCTTCTTTCCTTTCCATCAGGAAAAGTGGCAAATAAAATGATGCCGTCTTTGGAAGTCTGTGTTCATTATACATGGCTTGAGAAATAGTTCTCTCCAATATTAAAAGTAACATTTAATGGACATCTTTCTAGATGGATTGGGAATTATGCCTTTTTTTTCTGTTTTCTAGAGCTTGGAATGCTTGACACTTTGATCAAAGCCATGAATGAATTTCAGGAACAGTAAACAATGTCATCTTCCATCTTTAGTACTCTTTACTTCTTGACACTCTTAGAGGTGTGAACCTGAATTGGAAAAAAAAAAAAAAAAAGGTCTATTTCCCCTTTCTTATGTCTGAGAGATGGAGAACAAGAGGGAGGGGGTAGAAAAGTTGCATTCTTCAAACAATCCACACCCCAGAATAAACAGGATATATATAGTCACTTCTGGATAATTATATGTTGGCAATGCTTGCTAACTAGTTTTGTCTGACTTCTTAGCCTAGACTCTTCACCATTATATTGCATAGCAACACATTCCTTGGACCCAAAAGTCATTTGTGGCCTAGTTGCTTTATACATGTGGGAAGACACCAACTGCAATCTTTTTCTTTAACATGAGAACTTTTCTCTGCATAGGAGAGAGACCCTTCCTGTCTTGAATGTGAATGCTTCATTGATGGCTCAGAAGCAGTTGGTACCTCTTGGAAATTATATTTTCTACGGAAGCTTTAAAAATCACCATAAATTTGTGGCTTCTGACAACATAAATTTATTATCTTACAGTTTTATAGGCCAGAAGTCTGTTATGGGTCTCAGTAGGCTAAAATGAAAGTATTGGCAGGCATTTATTCCTTTCTGGAAGTTGTAGAGGAGAATCTGTTTCCTTGTCTTTTCCAGCTTCTAGAAGCTGTTGGCATTTCTTGCCCTATGGTTCCCTTCCAATTTTGAAGCCAGCAATGGGACATTGGGTCTTTCTCATGGGTATGACTCCAATCTTGGACTTCATCATCACATCTCCTTCTGTTCCGCCTTCTTCCACTTAAAAAAAAAAAACCTCATGATTACATTGGGTCCACCCATATAATCCAGTATAATCTCTCCATTTAAGGTTAGCTGATTAGCCCACTTAATTCTACCTGCAACCTTTATTCTCCCTTGCCACATAACATAACATTTTCCTGAGTACGAGGGTTAGGGTGTGGCCATCTTTGGGGGGGGGGCATTATTCGGGCTACCCTCATCTCAGATTTCATTAAGTAGGGACTGAGGTTGAATTCTTGAACTGGATTAGTGAAGGATAGCTGATCTTAGCAGAAGTGAAAAGAATATTGCTTAGATAAATGGTCAGGAGTTTTACCCTAAACCTGAGCATTGTTCTTCAGAGTAGCTCTGCATGGCTGCATGAGCACATTCTGCAGAATCAGGTCAGAACCAAGACATTCAGTCTGTAGGAGTCCCAGAAGAGTGTCACAAATGAACACCACTCTTTACTAATATAAGTATAGTATCCTAAAAAGGAGGGAATTTACATTTACTGATTATACCCTCCTTGGTCCTAGTCAATAAATATATTATTATTCTTTATACAAATTTGCCTTTGAGATGACAACGCATTCCCTGAGAAGGTTGCTCACCAATCCTGTCCATCTGGGAGTGGGGCACCTCCCATTAGCCCCTTTGGGATGGTTAAAGATGCTGTTTCAGAGGAGGCTGTCTTAGTTCAACTTTCCCACTTCAGCTACTGAGATATGCCTTCAAGTGTTTTGAAATGTGCATTTTCCCCCTTTCTCCTTTGAATTCCAGAATTCTAGTGGTGTAGATAGGTTTTAGATTGGACCTCTGCCCCTCTGCCCAGCCTGGACTTCTGGATGTGGCTCCTGAACTCAGCTCTTTTAGCTTTGTTCATTTATGTTTGATTGGGCCAATCACTCCAAATTGGGTTTTCAACAGTGTTTTCTTATTTCTTGCTTCTTACATCTCCCACTTTCCATCTTTACTCCTACACTTGGGACCTCCCAAGGCACATAGAACTCTCTGCCAGGTCTCACTGACCTTGCCAGTTTTTATCTCAGTCCTTTCTGATTTTTCCCTTGCTGATTTCCTGTAACTCTGGGCAGATACTTAGACAATGGTGAGGCTCATTAATGTAGAAGAAGATGCTTTCATGGGAGAAATATGGCAACTTCTGATAAAACACACTACACGTAATTTCTCAGCAATGCTTTATAAGGAATTGGAGTATAGGGAGTAACTCTCTCTTATTTTTATGTCTATCACAGTGAGAGCACAGCTATGGAAAAGAAGAGAATCTTAAATATCTTCCACTGAATAGGGAGATCATCATGATCAGGAAAGAAGATTTTGGCCACAGAAATTTGAGTCACTGTATAAAAAAAATCTCCCTTTAGACTGACAAGTTATTGTTTTTTTTTTTTAATGAAAAAATTATTTCTGGCTTTTAGTTGGAAACCTTTCTCAAACTTCTAATTACCCAGAGGTAGATAGAGAAATCTATCTCTAGGCTTTTTGGAAATAAAATGAAGGATCCAGAGAGAAGGAGAAAAGTACCTGAAAGTCAGAAGACAAGTTAAGGCAGAGTGTTGTATTTCTTTGGGATATTTTCCAAACTGTCAAGAGTGTTTGGGGCAGTCTGGGGATGCTGAGGGAGTAATTCAACCATGTCTTCAGGAGAGGAATGAGGAATGTCATGGCTGTGGTGGGTGGGATGGAAACTCACTGGCCAAAGACACTCTGAAGCCAGTCCTTCTCAGAGGAGAAAAAAAAATCTCCTTCTTCCTTTAACTGTAAGACAAGAACAAAAAGGAGAGAGGACAGTGGACATGTGGTCTTGGAGCCTAATATGGCCTAAAATTCTTTAGAGAAACACTTCACAACATGAAAGGCTGTGAGTAGGAGAGTCTTAAATGAGAATTTTATGGAGACCATAGGACAAGGGCTAGAGCCCATCTGCAGCCCTCACATTCCCATGAAAACCTTTAGGCTTCAGCTCCAGGAGTCACAGGATGTTGAAAGGTAAATGGTTTCACAGTCAGGCAAGTGTTGAGGGAAGTACTGCACCCCAGCATCTACTGCCCATCTGCTGCTTTCTGACCAGAGATTTTTGCCTCAGAATAGATGTTTGGTCACAGTTTGCGCTCCATGAAGTCAGGTGGCCTGAGTTGGATCCTGGCTTTCTTGATTACTCTCCAAGTGACTCCAAGCAATGCATTCAACCTCAATCTGCCTTCTGGGTTACATGGGAGTAATAAGATACTCTCCCTTATTGTGGAATTTTGAGATGTATGTGAGGTAACGCAGGCCAAACATTCAGCACACCTCAGGGTACATAGGAGGGATCGTTAAAATGGGGCTGCAACTGTTATCATTGTTAATATTATTACAGTTAGTTAAATTCAATAACTTGAGAGATGAGCTTGTAGTGGCTGCATTTTTGTTTCCTTTTATTTAGATTTTTTAAAAAATTATTTACTCATGAGAGACACACAGAGAGAGAGGCAGAGACACAGGCAGAGGGAGAAGCAGGCTTCCTGTGGGGATTCTGGTGAGGGGCTAGATCCCAGGACCCCAGGATCACACCCTGAGCTGAAGGCAGACGTTCAATCCCTGAGTCACCCAGGCATCCCTGGGGTTCTGTTTCTTGATCCTGTCCTACCTAAGGGTTAACTTGCAGTTATAAACAAGCTTTCCCTTTCAATTTCCAGGGCATTGACTTCAAAGTTTTAGGCTCTTTACACCCTACAATTTGAATTGGTACTACTTTTGGTTCAACTGTGAAATTGTGGTATGATAGAGCTTACTCAGCCAGCCTTACTTTTTCTATTTTCCCTTGGAGCCAGTTTGGCATTACATAGATCTTAAAGCTGGTTTCACACTCCATTGTATCAAAGGTTAGAGGTCAATTTGAAACATGGCAGGAGTGGACAGTAATAGCATTTGGCACCTAGCTCCCCCTTTTATTCAGTGTGAAGCATTTTAGAAACACCAACCTCAGTGGGGTGCTCAGATTAGTTCTGTTTTGAATTAGTCCCTCCAATCTGGGTGGTAAAATGCAAGCAGGGAGGTTAAATGAACTTATTCAAGTTCAGAAACAGAGAGCTTTTCGAAACTGATATTCATATTTAGAACATAAGCCTTACTGCTTTCCATTTCCTGCCCCTTCCTCTTGGCCTTCTCTGGGATCAAATGCATTCTCTGACATTTACAAATCTTCTGTATCTAGAAGGAAATGGCATTAAAGTACAATATTTGTCTAATTTTTTTCCTCATTCTGGTGGATTTTGTTACTGGACCGAGGGCATCAGGAGGGGAAGAAGGAAAAGAATTTTGTCCTGGGCCTGCTATCAGTTGTGATTGTGTTTACAAAGTCATCAAAGTGAAGGGGATTACAAAGACTTCCTTGGGAACCAGCCATCCTCATTGGTGGTCCAGCAAAGGGACTCTGGAGGCTTGGTGTTGGAGAGGGAACAGTTCTCAAGTGATGCTGAATATTCACTTCTATTTTTCTAAAAGGAGAATTTTCAGCAGGTGACGCTCCCCTTCCTCCACCCAAGAATTTGAGGCTGCTATTGTTGGCTCTGACATCTTTCTAAGGTAGAAATGATAAGAAGAAGGACAAGAAAAAGGAGAAGGAGAAAAAAGAAGAGGAGGAGAAGAGCTAGAGAAGGAAGAGAAGGAGGAAAGGGAGGAGAAAAGTAAGATTTCTCCTACATAATTGCTGAAGATAAACATCTCTCTTGGCAAAATTGAAACATCCCAACATTCCTTTATTGCTATTATTATTATGTTTTCTTCTTGAGGAAGAAAAACACTTCAAATATTTGAATGCAGATTCAACCATAACTGCATTTGAATAACAGGTAAACATGTTAATGAGAGGAATATCTAATATTAATGGATGATGCTAAGGTAATCTAATCACAGATGGACACCTTTTTCTTTGCCGTCCCTGCTCTACAATGTAATGCTGAGCTTTTGAATTTATGATAAGAGAGATTATTCCATTGTGGCTAAAGATTTTACTGATGCTTAAATTGTTGACCTATCTATAAAGCAAGACATCTTTTTGTTACTTACCTCGCTAGCTTCCTGACTGGTAAAAGTTATTGTACATTGTTTAGCAGGAGCTTTCAACTTCTCTCCCTATCACTTGGCAAGGAGTAGCTTTCCAGTCATTTGCTATTTTAGGCTTTATGAATGTGTCTACTTTATGAAGCTAACAAATGCCTTTTTAACATTCTGGACAATGTGTACTCATTTCATATTGTGACTCTTTCTATTCAGCATTGGCTATATCTATAGACAAAGACAAGCAAGAGAGGTAGGATTTTATTTCCTTAGGCTTCTGGCACGTTGAGTAGAAACTCGGCATCCCAACCTTTACAGCTCATGCTAGAACACACATCAGCGCTCAGCCTAGGCTCTCAGTCAAACATAAAAAATCTTAGTCAAATATAAAAAAATTCTGAAGTGTTATTTTGGAGGGTATTATAGGTGTGTTTCTGGCAAATTTCATGTGGTGTTAATCAGCTGTTCTAAAGAGCATCCAATGGGAATGATGAATCTCAGTGTTTCCTAGTAGCTTTTGAAGTCCCACCTAGATGGGAAATTGCAAAATATACAACATTTTCCCTGTAGATCCAAGCAATATGTTCACAGAATCCTCAAATATACATTCCAATAAAATCATTATAATGCAGCTCATTTATTATAGTTCTACTTTGAAAAATAGAAAGCCGGTGTCCATCAGACTTCTAGATTTTTTCTTCTATGGTTAATTTTTATATTTCTAGGCAACTAGGGTCAATACGTCTGAGTTGATATGACATTCAGCATCTTTTCCTTCTTAGATGCTTAAGGATATCGTGGAGAACCTCAAGCATTAAAACATTTGCCTTTGGGTAGTATCAGTTAGTTTTGCAAATCAAAATAAATTGATGTAAGATGTACTTTAATAGATATAAGATGTACTTAAAGCCACTTGGTGTGTTATCCTAACTTGAAAAATGGCTTATAGGGCCAAAAAGATATCATTCTTAGTTTTCTCTGACAGTATTCACATATAATATTCACTTATAGATTAATATTGTTGGCTCTCAACAAGCAGTCCAGACTCTGCCAGTCACAGGTCATACTGAAATGGCTTACCTTAGTTCATAGGTTTGGATGCTTCTAGTTTATACATACTCTATTTTTTTTAAAAAAAATATTTATTTATGCATGAGAGACATAGAGAGAGAGAGAGAGGCAGAGACACAGGCAGAGGGAGAAGTAGGCACCATGCAGGGAGTCTGATGTGGGACTCCATCCCGGGCCTCCGGGATCCCACCCTGGACTGAAGGCGATGCTAAACCACTGAGCCATACATACTCTACATACTCTATTTTGGGGCTGCCCTACATACTCTATTTTGAGTGTTATGCCATCAAGAAGAGAATTAGAATTTTGAAAAAATATCCCTGAGTAGTAACTCTTTTATGATCATTCCCAGATCCTCTAAGGATGTGAAAATTCTCTGATAGTCTAAGTGCATCTAACTTTTTGGTGGAATAACAGATACTCCAATCCCCTGTGTGTTAATTCTATTTAAAATTCTTCTGGACAATGAACCTGCAGAATGAAGCATCCTTTACCATGCTACTGTATCATAGCTGAAACTCTGGGAGGGCAGTTTAGAGTGTTTTTGCAAATTATCTTGAATTCCTATGTAATTGAGGGAGAGTCAGGCTCCGGTACAATTTCCTAGTGAGAAATTACTATTTTTTCCATTTTCATGAAGGTTTACTGATAATAAAAGAAAAGCCTACAACATTTTTTCTGATGTTGGGTTGGGCAATAGTGGTGGTGCCCTTCCTCCCCAGTGTGTCTCACCCCGGGAAGGTTTCAAATAGTTGGGGGACACCCTAGGCAGCCATCTCTTGTGTCTGAATGGCTCTTTCCATAGCTATGCCCATCCATCACCAATGACAACAATCTAGAAGCGCCTAAAGGAACTCCTACTTCATGGCTTTTCACACTATATAGGATGAAGGACCAGGTTTTATGCTTTATTTCCAAGGAAAGAAAAGATCTACAAACATAAGTCTGCTGATTAGGCAAGTCAATTGACTAAATAGTTTCCAAATACTTCCAATTTCTGTGCTTGTGGCACTATGGACAGGTAATAAACAGTTTGAAGACAAGCACTAGTCCCTGGAGGAAACTTTAAATAGCCCTGACCTAGGTCTGTTGGTAGAAGGACATCTTGGTTCTACTCTCTGGACAAATTAGCATCCGAGCTGAGCCATGTGATGGAGACTGATATTTAGAGTTGGCTCAAGTTGTTTTGTGAAGGAATTTTCTGTAATAATCTGGTATGCCACCCTTCTCACAGTCCAGTCAAGTTCCCTGAAATAAGGGATTGTTTTACTGTATTCCTTTGATGAGGGAGGAGGTGTTTTCCTGCTCAGAGGATACCCTTTGGATTTCCTGTTTCATCTTACTTGAACTGTTAGGATTCAAGAATTTAGAGAATTTGGCAAAAGTCCTAAATTCCTCTCGAATTTCTCCCATGTGACACAAGGACAAATATGCAATTGAGAGTCAGAAGGAAGGGGGGTAAAAATTTCCTGGGGGTAGGTATGTAAATCAAACATTAATGAGAATTCTAGGCTACATGTATTAGCATTCAAATGTAGACAATGAAACTTTTAGAGCTTGGGAACAATTGCACAATTTTAATGCAGGAAGCTTCCTGTCTCCATATATGTGAAAACATTATTTATAAAAGGATGACAACAGCAGTGAAAACCTGATAGTAAACAAACCAGTTCTTAAAGTGTTATTCTGCAAAATAAATACTGCAATGTTGTCTTTCCAATGTTTGTTATTCCAGATATATCTTAATTGTGCAATTTGAAGAGCTTAAAAAAATTTTTTTTGTAACCTCTTTTTTTCTTTCTGCTCAATTGTTATTCCTTCTAGCTCTCTTTGTTGTGAAACCGAGGTCTCAGTGGTGCCAACAGGGACTTAATGGGTCTTTGAGGAATCCTCCCTAAGCCATTTTTAGCAATTAGGACCCAATCTTGTTCTATGATTACTGAGAATTTAAAAAAAAATCAAACTCTCTCATATATATTTCTAGAATAATAAGGGAAACTGATTGACAGAATTTGTAGCATTAACTAGATGTAATTTTGACTTAAAAACAATGAGCTTTTACTTGACAGTTATGCTCATCCTAAAGCAAAATATTTTGGAGTTGGTCAACTTAGAAGAATACAAGGGAAAGAAAGAAAGCATACTTAGTGGACAAGGATGATGTGTACAAATGTCACATCTTCTATTGGAGGGGATATTTTGGGTAGCATGTCATAAAAAATGTCAGTTAAGTATCTCTTAATAATACTCAGCATTTAGGCACCTCTAAGCTCTTCAAAGAAAGATAAACCAACTGTATTTATTAAATTTCAGAAAAATAGTTTCTGTCAAGTAGCAAAATATAAAAATTTACTTATCTTTCATGCTGTGAAACTTATTTGGATGCAACTCATTCTTTGCAGATGAATCCACGGTACTTTTTCCACACCTTCAGAAGGTGTAGATGCAAAATGAGAAATTCTCATAAAACACCATAGTGATCAATCCAGTGCCCTGTAGTTATTGACAAAGTTCCAATACAAGGAAGACTTTTTCGTGTTTTTCTCGTCTTTCACTTTTAAAGAGAGAAAGGGCAGAGAAGGGTTTCTTGCATGGGTCAAGGCAGGATCTAAGAGAGATATTAGGGTTAAGATCCATCCAACCCATGGTGAGGTAACTTCTCCTCTCACCTCCCTTGAATCAAAACACTTTACCTTAAGGAGTTATGAGAGAAGAGAAATACATAAACTTCAACCTATGTTTTTGGAAGATTTTCAACAAAATAAAAATTTTCTACATGCATAGAAAAATAACTTATCTAGAGTAACTTATTCAAGGAAGAAGCTTATCCAGGGGCTATTTCTAGCTGCTTGAATCTCAACAGAAGAGTAAAAAAAAAGGAGAGCTAGTGTTCCGAATTCTTGCATCATGCTTTTTTAGGGAGCTCCATGGTCACTTGGGCTTATTGATTTCCTGAATGAATAAAGGTGCTTTTTCGTTAAGTCCCCTTGTCAATGCTTCATCCTTTCTTGCATGGCAGGACCCATGTTAGGGCTGTGGGACAATGAAGGTAAGCCCTTTCCCTCCTGCTGTACCCAGTCAGGTGAAGCAAGACAGGCAATTACACACAATGCATATGAAGTGGTAGGGATATTATGGGAGCACCCAGGGGAGGCATATAATCCAGGATTTGGAGCTTCAAAGAAGGTGCCCTGGAGGTGGTGATGTGTCCTTGAGGCCAGAGAAATAGTAAGAAGGTGGGGCAAGGTGTTGAGTGTCATGGAAGAAGCACTTTCCAGGCTGAAGTGTGAGTGTGAAAATTGTGAGTATGGGGAATGGAAGGCAGGATGACTATTTACAGGGAAAAAGGGTGAGAAGAGAACTTCTCAAATTGGAGGGGACCTTCAAGATCATGTCACTCACATACTTTTCAGATCAGGTAACTGAAGCTGGGGAAGAGGGATTGCATAAATTCTTATCATTGGTTAAGAATTAATCAGTACTAGAGCTCAGGCTTTCTGACTCCCAGCCCCTACTTTTCTTATAATTCTAAGGACTTGGTCATTTTTCTTGAGGATAAAATACATTGAAAAGAGCTGATAAAGGAAGGGAAGACTGAAGAAAGAAGATAAGCCACCACCAACAACAAAACAAGTCTTAATTTTTGTTATAGATTGATGGTCATAATGCTAACAATCCAGAAAAAGTAGATCAAATCTGGAATTTCATGTTTAAGCAAACAAGTGTATCATATGGCTTGGAAATACTTAACATAAAATGATTAAAATCGAAATACCATACCCTTTTCAAAAAAAAGCTTTGGACATCTACTTCATGAAACACACATAGGGGTGAAGTTTTAATTCAAGATGTATTTATGTAGAATACATCATTCTGTAATAATAACAGATAAAAAGGATATAAGAATACAGTTGGAAATCTCGAGTAGACCATATTATCAAAGGAGAAAATATACTTTACATGCTTGTCATACCATGTTGCCTTTAAAATCATTCTTCAGCTGATCCTGAATAATACCTATAAGAATAGTACCATTTTTAGACTGTCTTTGCCCTTGATGCAGATATAGCAAGAGCTTGGGGATGGCTTTAGGAACACCAGAAGCATCATATGCCGAATTCAAACATTTCAGGGCAGCAGTTAAAGGGGACGACATATAATACTTCTGCTTAAGGCAAATCAATAATTCTCTGAGATAGGCATTAATATTTAGCTAGAAAACTTTTTGAAGAACAAATATATCTGAAAATGGAAGAAATGTAATAGAAATATAATCGACCAAAACTTGATGTCAACTGAAAATCCTAGAGTGGCAAGTATATTTAGAGTACCAGGACAGGTGATCAACCCTATGGGTAGTTAGTGATTAATGTGGGTACTTGGAATTCTCTTTTACCAGGGACACACACACACACACACACAGGGCAAGGGAATAGTTAAGGAAACTTTCAAAGGGGGATTTTGGAGGACAAATAGGAGTCACCCAGATGGAGAATTTACTCTGGATGGTACAAGGACACATAGATGACTGGAAAAGGCAACTGGGTTCTGGAAATTGGAATGGAGGAAAATAAGGCAACAGAAGAAGGAGGATAAGCAGGCTGAGGTTCTGGTAGAAAGAACTACTTTAGCTAGATTCCATGGTAGGAGGCTCCTCATGCTGGTTGGGTATCTGGAGTGGGATATATAAGAATATAGGGTTTCCATTTGCCATTCCTGTACAGGGCTAGTCTTCCTTTGCACATGACTTGTGGCTCTTCCTCTAGGGTGTTGCCACTCAAACTGTGATCCCCGGGACCAGCAACACCAGAATGACTTCAGAGTTTCCTGGAAATGCAAAATATAATGTCCTACTGTGGATCTGCTGAATCAGAAACTGCATTTTAACAGGATTCCCAGGTAGTTTTTATGCGTTAAGTTTGAGAAACATTAGTCTAGGGCAATGTTTTTTTCAAGTTTTTTTTTTTTTAAACCCACCCTTCCACATGGCAAGATATTCATTTTACATTGTGGCATAGAAGATGTGTGCTCATGCACTTGCATCTGAAGACAATTTTTCAGGGGGGGAAATGTATGTCGTCTATGCTATGCTATCCTATTCTGGCCTCTTCTAAAACAAAATACAGGTCAACACCCACTCCACTGATTTCATAAGTCACTAATATTTTGTGACACATTTGGTTTATGTTTCTAAAGAGACCAAAGTGGCCTAGTCCTGAAATAGAATGCAGGAAGTACTTTCTCAGTTTTCAGGAAAAAAAAAAAAAAGAAATTAAATAGAAAAGAGTTTGTCTATTCAAAGATTTTTTTTTCTTGTACAGTTTTTAAAAAGATCTGGCTTTGCCATTACTTGATTGCTAGCAACTGTCAGTAAACATAATAAAGGAAGAGGAGGCAAATATTCATGGGAAAAGAAATGGAAAGAGTCAATTATGCTTAGTCTAATTAAAAAAAATAGTGATGTGATTTTGATTGGAATTTTATTATCATAGAATTAATATTTCTTGGCATGACATTTTTCTTGAGAAGAAAAGTCTGACCTAATGATATCATTAATGTATTAATATTTAACATCACCTGATTACAGTTGACTATCACTATTCTAGAAAAGATTTTTCAAACAATTTTTTACCATAGTGTGATTGGCAGGGCAAGAGACCCCAAAGCCCACTTATTCTATCCATTCCCACCCTACAGAGGAAAAAGAATATCGTAATAAGAGGGAACGTGTCACTGTATAAGCAAATTTTTGTGGTTTGCCTTCGCAGAGTGGTAGAGATGATTTGCATTTGAGTCACAATGTATATATGACTTAAAGTCTAGTGATTACAAAATTATGGTCCTCAAGTACCATTGATAGAAGCATATATCACTCTACACTCTGGGGTTAACCAAACAATCCACAACAAAGTCCAATGTGAATGAAGAAGCTAAGCCAAAAGTAATTCATAAGTAGAAGGCATTTGGAAACCATGGCTACGCTAAGACCGCACAGATAACCAAGTACACTTCCTGAAATCTGCAGGAATTCCACAAGTTGCACTCAGAGTTGTGCAACCTTCTAGTGTTACATGGTGAGGTAGCACCCTGTATTAGACTCATCAGTAAGCTCTACTCAAACAAGAATTTAATTTTGCAAATACACTATTTTAGTAACTTTAACTCATTCATTCACTAGGTGGCCAATATGTGGTCACTGAATGTATATAAAAATGACACTATATGAATTATGCATTGTTTAGCTGAAAGAACCACAGAATGTGCACTATTAAGAGGCCCAATGTAGATTATAATCCATATTTTCAGAGCCGCTACCAGAGAATCATTTATTACCAAAGCTGAGCTACCTAGTAACAACTCTACAGTTTTATAGCTTTTTAAGGTAATTGTTTTTTCCCCCATTTTTCAGAGACTATAGGAGAATGCATTGAGATTTGCCTGGGAACCAAGCCTGAGTAATTCTATATTTCCACCTTCTCAGTCCTGTCAAGGCCAAAGATTACTATAAAGTTTCATCTCACAAGCAAGATCTGATTAATTTGTAATAGATGCCTGAGGGGCTGTGATGAAACCAGAAAGAGGTATCTTGACTGATCAAGGATACTGGCCATGGGTGTTGGGCAAGGGAAGGGCAGTTGCATGCCTTGATTTGTCCTTATTTTTTTTTAAGAGATTATTTATTTATTCATGAGAGGCACACAAAGAGAGGCAGAGACATAGGCAGAGGGAGAAGCAGGCTCCTTGTGGGGAGCCTGATGCGGGACTCCATCCCAGGACTCTGGGATCATGACCTGAGCCAAAGGCAGATGCTCAACCACTAAGCAACCCAGAGCCCCTTGATTTGCCCTTCTTGCTACAGGCTCTCCTAAACTCTAAGGCAAGGCATGGATCATCTGTCACATTGTTGAGCTATGCTTCTGGAATATCACCAGTTAATTGAGCTTTGACTTCCTCCTCACCATGTCCAGACTCAGCTAAGGTGGTCAGATAAAACACTGGATGTTCAGAGAAACCCAAATGTCAGGTAAACAGCAAATACATTTTGGTTCCCGGTATGCCCCGAATATCGCAAAGGACACACTTACACAGAAGATATTGTTTATTCAAAATTCAAATTTTATTGAATACTCTCCATGTTTATTTGCTCAATCTGGCATGCTAAATCTGGCACTTAGGACACGTATTAGTGTCCTAGAATCTGGATTTATAGGTCATCTACCTCTAACTTCCTTAGGGGACAGCAAACTCACCAAGCCCTGGAATAGTTCTGGGTATCCCAGGGTGACCCAAGGTAAATAAGCAAAGTAATCCTGAATTACACAAGTTGGGTAAATCCAAGGAATGTGGGAAAGGGGAGTGGGAAGTGATTTAAAAGATTAGGGGGTCAGTGGAATGTAGGAGTCAGGAATGTTCAATATTGTAGGTTGGGATTAAGCCGTCTGGAGGAAGCTGAGGTAGGGAAAACCAGTTGGCCAGAGGTGACTCTTTGAGAGGGATTTAGGAGGAGAAAAGTAGTGTGGCTTTGTGTTTGGTCCTTTCAAACTTCCGATGACTTTCACATCAGGAGTTTCTTGAATAGTGGGAAGGAGTAAGAATAAGGCATTTCCAGGGGTTCAGGCCGGCACTTGACTTGGAATGGAAATCATAATTCTATGTGTGATTCTGAAATACGGTGATGGGAATCTTTGGAGTCCTGCAAAAGCATTCTAACGTAATATTCTTAACACTTTCACAAGGAAGGTGGTGGAGAGAAAATGCATTTGTACACAGAGTGCCAGGAGGGACTCTTTGCACTCTCTCTCTCTCTCTCTCTCTCTCTCATTTTATCTGGTATCTGGGAGTAAAATCTAGTTGTCGGTATTTGCTTCAAATGAATTGTGTGTGTGTGTGTGTGTGTGTGTGTGTGTGTGTGTGTGAGAGAGAGAGAGAGAGAGAGAGAGAGAATGAGAGAGAGAGAGAGGATATGAGGATATGGTTTAATTTTAACCATGATCATTTTTGGCAATGATTCAATTGCACCCTAAGCTTTGTAGGGCAAAACAACGGAAAAGCTGAAAACCAGAGCTTTGCCAAAGATTAAATTTGTGACCAGCCATAGAAAGATTTACAGTTAGGCACTAGGTTAAAACTAATTTCCCCAGTGGTTTCATTAGATTTTTCCGTATGCAGAAGAGTTATGCTGCAATGTGGCGATCTTTGTCATTCTGGTAAATTGCACGAAATCAACCAAGTGCCTGGTGGCTGTGATTTGGAACTGTGATCGAGTCCCGTGTTACCCATCTGAATTTGCAGGGAAGGTCTAACTTGGAGCTTCTTAGAATTCAGCCCAGTTCTTTCTTTTGCTTTATTGACATGTTTTATTAAGCGCTGAAACACCTACGGAATGCCCAACGGACTGCAGGCAAAACGGGGTGAAAGACATTCATCTGATGACTTTCACATAAAGTCTTAGATATTCAGCAATTTAGGAGGAAATGCTCTTACCGGCTCCCAAATGCAGCTTCCCAGCAAACCGGCTATACTGCCTTGGGTCCCAAGAACACTCTGCGGTGTTTCAAAAATATAATGGTCATTTTTGTGTTACTTACTGCAAGGTCCCCGGGAAGAAGAAGGCAGGGGAAACAGCTTAATGTGCCAGGCAGCTGCATTTCCTCCAAAGCCTTTTCCCTTTAAAGATGCTTCTTCCTTTCGCAGGTTTATAAACAGCCCTTCCTGTGATTTTGCAGCATAGGATATGGTGAGTGCCCCTGCCAGCTCACAGCACAGCCAGGTGCTAAGCATCTGCTGCAGTGAGCTGGTGCCTCTGCAAGCTGCGTGTGCACTGTAGGTGTGTGATAGCCATTGTGTCATTGTTTGGGAAGCCAGGAGCTGGCTGTAACTCTCACACGCGAGCCTCCTCAATTAGTCTTGCAGGTAGCAAGAATACCACTGTAGTGTGAATTGCTCATGCTCCGCTTCTTGCTTTGTCTTCTCTGCTAAACCAGTCCCAGTGGTACCAAAAGAAGCAGGAAGCCCAGCCCTGGTGGTGCATTATTGCTTTGCAGCCAAGCGGTCCTGGAGGTTATGGGCAGAGATAATTTCTCTTTTCCGTGATGAACAAGGGCAAGTTCCATTTTCTTCGTATAATTTCCTCCCCCGCCCCATATAACTGTCGAATTTCATGGTAGGAAAAGTATAGTGATAGAAGATAGTCTGGATGCAAAGACTTGTGAAACCCATGCAGGTACATGCATAATGGAATGGGTTAGCAGTTAGTCCTTCTTCTAGAGGTAAACAAACAAACAAACAAATATTGGGTAAGTCATCCCAGAGGCATGATTACGACGCTCTGGATGGCCCGCCTACTATGAGTGACATGAAATTTAGATCAGGGAATAGCTGAGCGACAAAGCAACTGTTCCACCTTTAATAATTATGGATTTGATTTCTAAATTACAGGAATAATTAGTAACCAAGGGCAGAATTGGTGGCATCAAAAATAACCCATATTTCTACACGATCCCACCCCAGTCCGAGTGTATGCCAGATGCACCTCATTTCATATGCTTTATACAAAAGAGAAATGTGAGTACCTTGAATTTTAATAACTGGAACTGGATTTTAAGTCTATGAGGGTGAGACGATGTATGACAGTTGATATTTACGTAGTGATTACTATGTGCCAGGCACAGTGTTAAGTACTTTGTGTGAGTTTTTAAATTTTAATCCCAGCAACCACCCCACGATTTATATGCAATAATAATCACCATTAGATCCACATAGAAATTGCCCCAGAAAGGTTAAAATAATTTACTGTAAGTACTTAGTGATGAAGTTCAGATTTCGACTCGGGCAGTCTGGTATTCCTGGGGTCCATACTCTACTGGCAAAAAGTGATCTGGACATAGTTGTCACATAGGTAAACCTTAGACTTGCCATCGTTCAGACTAGAAACCACTAGATAATTCTGACCAGACAATTGGATACTTCATTCTGCCCTCATTGCCAGACCTCCCTTGTAAGACTGACACCCATGAAGTCAGACTTTGTTATCTATCTCTGTATTTTGAACCACAGTTAGCTCAGACACAGAAGGCAAGACATTTGGCAATATAGTTGAATAAATGAATAGGATATTTATAAATTAATTTTGTAGTATTGTTTTTGTATTTTGTCATATGTAAGAGGTTAAGGTAACATCACTATGGTTACCGATATTATTCTACGTGTCTTCAGAATCTCTATCCTGCTAGAGTGGTAGCAAAACAATTTTAGTCAACTAGGGTTTTCCTATGCTTTTTATATACATTGTAGCTATGTTTTGGGGGGGGGGGGGGTAAATTGGAGGCCCTAACCAGGTGAAATGGACCCTGGGTACTCTTCCCAGATTCCTTTATCAGCACAGAGATATCCATTCCCCCAGCTGAGGAGAGTGTTGTCTCTGGAGAGCTCACAGCTTCATTCCACCCTGAAGCTTGACCTTGGCTTAAAAGAGGTGCCCTAGGTTATAGCCCTTTCCTGGAGGCAAGACATATCCAATGATGATTGAAATGGGAGTACAAAGGCTCACCCCTTAGCCTCAATATGGGACAATTCTGAGAGTCTCTCCCAGCCCAGAGCTCCCTAAAGAATTATCTGAGACCTCAGTTATAACTGCATTGCTCTTTAGCTCCTTCCCTGCCCAAATCTGCTTCATTTAGGTCTTTGCCTGTGCTCCCGAATATATTTCCAAACAAACAAACTTCAGCACACAATTCTCTCTTTCAAGGGACCCAACCTAAGGTGGTAGGTATTAGGAGCGGTTCTAGGAAGCAGACTCCGAAATGAAGTTTGGGAGCTAGACTACTAGTAGTACCAAAGACCCAGACATAGATGGGAATACAAGCAATCGCTGCATACCGTGACTGTGCTAGTGTGAACGTGTTCACTGTAGATGAGATGGAGATATGATCTCTGTGGAAGGGAATGCATTAGCTGGTACTATTTCTCAGGCATTTGGGAGATACAGGGGGAGAATTCTACTTATAAGGTCCAGGGAATCAGATTGCTGTTGGGAGCTCTGGATGCATTGCAGAAAACTGAGTGATTCATCACCAACTGAAGATGAAGTGTGAAACTCAGAAGGCCTCCTTAACTCTGCATGATGAGACTTTCATTTCTTGTATTCAGGAACCAGAAAAACCTGGTGATGAGGATAGGTCTGTAGCAGAGTTCTAGGTATGGTCTAATATTCAACTCTGGCAAACGTGCTAGGCCAAGGTCAAGGCCTTGACTAGAAATGCATGACACGTTGAGACTTGATATGAAGACATCTAATTTGATGTACTCAAGAACCTTGAAAACTTGGATTCCTCTAAAACTTTGTGCCTGCAGAACTGGCCTTCTCATTTCTATTAGAGGACCATGCTCCCCTTGGCTTGAAGACATTTCAGTAGCCTCTAGCTTGTAAGACAACATGCACCTTACCTGCCATTGTGTTCACCACTACTTCCCTTCCTAGCCACCAAATCAGGACCAACTTATAGTACAATCCACCTAGGGAAATGCTATCCTGCTAAGGAAAGAAAGAGGCTAATGTTGCGACATGGCCCAGCCAGTAGGTACCTGCAGGAGCTATGAGAGTAAATATAGACATGATCCAGGGAGCACTGGACTGAAAAACTGATCAGTATAGGAATATTTTCCCAGGACACAGAATTTATCACCTGACTAGAAGCCAGGGAGACTGCACTAATATACTGGTAGTTTGAAAAAAAAGAAATGGCCTATACAAAATGAAATACAAGTATCAGAATTTCTGTGGAAGATAATGGAGTAATAATGTATCAAAGGCTTAGAGGAGTGAATACACTTGATGTACCTTGGATATTCCGAGGAAGGCTGGAGACCCCACCAGCTAACTATGTTCTATGGGAGGATTTGAAATACCCCTCATTTATCAAAGTGATGATGAATATGATGGTAAGGGGGTACTCATATTATTGGGAAGTTCAGTAGTGGCCATGCTCTGTATGCTAGGGCTAATGATAGGAGATGTTGTATATCTTGGCTTCCTAATAGAAAAGGGGATTATAGGATTCCAAAATAATAGAGACCAAGTAATAAAGCTTAACCTCTGAATGAATGAGGGCTTAATTTTTGTAATGAGAGTCAAGGTTGAGTAGCAGTGGAGAAGCCTGACATGCAGAGAGTTAGGTTGTTAACAAAGTACATCCTAGGAGGGAGATAGATGGGTGGCCAATAATGATACTGCTTAATCTATGTTATCAAAAGAAATCATGGATGGATGATCAGGAGGCTGAGGGCAGCTATGCCAAAGAAAGTCATGGTTCCTCTCCCAGTTTCTGGACCTATAATCCTCATATTTTTTTCCTTGGCCTGTGGGGATAAGAAATATCTTAGCACAAAATGTAAATGTCACCTTTAAAGACTTAAAGTGTGCATTATATCCAGACTTTATCCATCAGCTGGGCCCAACAGAAACCAGATAAGTCCTGGTGGATTCAAACTTAACTAAGTGACATTCCCAATTGCAGTTGCTGGGCCAGGTCCGTGACTTTGCTATAGTAGATTAACACAGCTTCAGTACATTGTATGAAGTGATCAATATGGTGAACATGTATTTTTTTTCACCCTTATCAGGAAGTAGGTTCAGATGCAATTTGCGTTGATGTGGGACAAAAAAAATAGTATACATTTATTATGTTTTCCCAGGGATAATTAATCCTCCCCGCTTTTGTTATAATATAGCCCAAAGGGATTGGACCATTTGGATATCTGCAGAACCTAGTCCACTGTATTGATGAGATAATGTTAATTGGACTGATAGAGCAAATTGGACTGATAAATAGCAAGTATTTGAAGTTCTTTGTAATGTACATGTGCTCCAGAGGATGAGAGATAAATTATGCCATATTTCAAGATGTGGTAGGCCACATCAGTAAAGCTGTAGGGATCTAATGGTCTAGAATATGCTGTGAAATCCCTTGTAAAGAAGAGGACAAAGGAAAAAAAAAAAAAAAGAAGAGGACAAAGTATTGCATCTTGCACCCTCTACCACTGAGAAAGAAGCACAAACTTGGTAGGCTTCTGTTACCGCCACATTTGGAGATGTTGTTCTTACCTATTTACTGGATAGGAATCTGACCTTAGCTGTGCCGAAATACTTGCAGTGAAGGATGTATAATGCCTTTAATCCTTGATGTCATCTATCACAGACATGCATCATCCGGTCTGGTTCTTACTTACCATTTTCTATGTGACTGTGAATATGCCCTCATTCCCACCTGCAACTGCCTTGTTTGGGGATGTCCTAAGAAAGCACATGAGAATTATTCTGCCTTTTCTGTGCCATGCCAGAACATGAGAACCCATAAAGCAGTCTCTTGTTTTGTATACCTACGAGCACCTACACTGTGAAACCATTCTCATTCTTTTTATCTCTTTGATTTTGCTGCCTGTCTGCTGCTTCTGAGTTTCCTAATATTGGGCACACTCTTGGGGGCCAGTTGGCCCCTATGATTAGTATCAATTCACTTCTGTCTTCTCAGCACTTCTTTTTTCTTCCCTTCTCTCTTGTCCAGGGAGAAGATATCAACTACTGGGGCAGGTGTTGGTGGATGAACTCACTTCTCAGATCCCCAGAATGACTAAAATAGGAGCTTTTCAACTCCCTTAGGGTAAAGATTTTTGAAATAGAAGAATGAGTGGTCTTCATCACCTTTGCTTTTGGTCTGGCTATATGCCTCCGCTGAGATAATAAATGAAGAAGGCTTAGGTGGTTGGATTGGACAAAGGGTAAAAGATAGGGTGCAGAAGTAAATACCCTTAAATATCTGTAAAAGCCAGTTCATATATTTCAAAAATATAATCACACTATATCTAGCACTTTCTTGCAGTGAATATCTACTTGCCCTACACAATTCTTTTAGGGCAACATCGATCTCTCTTTCTTATTAAATCTAGGATCTAATATGCTGGTCTCTGTGTATTAATGATTTTTGTTTTTATTATTGAAATTGTTAACTATAGCCAACACACCAGATAATAAAATGGTCAATTTGAAATACAAATACTGACATTAGATTCTTGAAACTTAACATTGACCATATCAGCCATACAGATGGGAATTTGCAGTCCTATCTTCATAGTTGACTGACTTAGGCTTTCTTTTATATTTTAAAACTTACAAGCATCTTTCTTAGTATCGACAAGAATCTATTTATAATGTTCACACACTTCAATGATTCACTGTAGTCTACATTTCTAAGTAAATATCTCACTTCCTGGTTAGATAATGAGATTTCATGAATGAAGCTGGTATTATGAATGAAAGGATTGCCAAGAAGAGGAAACCAAATCCAGAATTCAAGTACACCTTGCTTCTTCCGCTTGTCCCTGCGTTGAGTAAGGAAAGTGCTGAGGAGGTCTGAGCTAGCAACATTTTGGCTTGATCACTAGAAGTGAACACTTGACTAATAGGAATCACTCTGTTCAACCATGTTAATTGTTAAGAAAGTGCACGTAAAACTAACAGTGATGTGCCATGTCATGACTCTTAAATTGTCAAAGATAAATACAAAAATGATTTCTATGGGTTTAGGAAATGGACATTTTTCACTTAACAGGTGTGACTATAAATTGGCCTGCTTTTTCAGAAAGGCAATTTGATAATTTTGGACAGGGGCCTCAAAATATTTGTTTTCCCTTTGATTTAGTAATTTCATATTCAGGGACTTATCCTACAAAAATTGTCAGAGATGAAGCAAAGATTTATGTACAAAGATGCCTATTAAATATTTATTTGTAATATTCAAAAATTAGAACCAACCCAGTATTGATAATAGACTATGGTCAACCAAATGATACCATCATTGTACTATGGAATAAAATGCATCGATTCAATTTTTGAAAACATTCAATGACATAGAAGATACTTATTATATTAAATGAAAATTATTGTATTTACAGAATCATCAGAATTTCATAAGAAAGGAATAATCTCTCTGGGTGTGAAAAAATTCCAGGAGGAACCAACCATGCCAACACTTTGATCTTGGACTTCTAGCCTCCAGAACTATGAGACAATACGTTGCCATTGTTTAAGGAAAAAAATAATTCCAGTATGAAAATACATCAAAGTGTGATCAATGTTTTTCTTGGGGTAGCACAGTCAAGGGGAATTTTCCCTTTTTCTTTGTAATTTCTGTACTTTCAAGGCTGTCCACACTGGCTATGTGTTACTTACCATTGTGAAGGAATAATAGAAGTATTCTCATACAAGGGATATTTGTCTTCGGAGACAACATTGGTTCCCTTCGTGGGATGAGGAAGAAAGCTTTCTGTATGCACATAGTGCCCTGCAATGATGGACATACATGAAGTTTATTCCCACAAAGTGTCTCACCATTCTCTGTTTTCTATTCTCAAAATCTCAGTCTGGGGTTTCTTTGGCATGCCCTTATTACAAGCACAGCATTAAAAGCTCAATCTCTTCCTTCGCAGGGTGCCAGTGGGAATTGCTTTCTTTTGTTATTCCTTGATGATTACTTCCTAAAATGCTTCCCTCATAACTATGCATAATTTGGAACTTCATTCTCTTCTTAGAAACAGCCAACACGTTAAGCTCTAAGCAAAGCATAGAATTTTGTGGCCCATAGTCTTTGTCAACTGCTGAGACATGAATTTTGACTTATAACCAGGGGGATATTTAGGAGAAAGGAATTCAAACATCCTTGTGGGGAAGGAGAAAATGTCAATTTCTAGACAAATAACAATAGCAAGGTGCTAGTTTCCATGTCTACTGAATGAGAAAAGAAATCATGAGTTGGTATGAATAGAAACTCATTCAGTGAGAAGTACAATGCGAGGTTACAATGTTTAGTATTTCTCCAGGGAAATTGTTTTCTTCATCTGACCCTATATACCCCTTTTATTTTGATCCACTCCTTCCAAGATTTCTCCCAGCACAGGCTTGCATAGTGCAATGTAGAAAATAAATGAAAACAAATAAAATGCTGTAAAATAGCCATATGTGTTTTAGGAATACCTAAAAAGAGATTTTTTTCCCCCTTTTCCTTCTTCCTTCGACCCTCCATTCCTTTTTTTCTTGTTCTTATTCTTACTTTATTGCTCTCTCTCTCTCTCTGCTCCCTGATTTAGGTTGTTACACAAAGCCTGATCCTATCTGTTTCTTTGTAGGTAAGATTACACAAAATCAGAGTTTTAAAAATGGTATTTTAACATACACAAGCCATAACTGTTGTGATGGGAATATGCTCTCCTGTGTGAGATCGCATCTTCGTTTGGGATTCAACTTGTAATGTCTTTGCTTGGTTAAGGATATTGACAATAAGAGTGCCTTTCCTAATTTTTAGACTTTGAGATGCCTAGTGGCTGTTTTTGAATGATTTACTCACCATGGATTTAAAACCAGGGAATGTCTTGTTTCTTGTTTCTTTCAATAATTTTTACCAAACATCTGCTAAGAGCTCCCAGGGGTATATTTTGCAGAGGACTGAAAAATGACTGCTGGTAACGCTAAGAGCCTGCTACTTTCAGAATACGTAACACAGCTAATATGCATTACGATTTCATAAATCCATGAATGGATATTATATGGAGATTGCAGACCAGCTGTTCCTTCCTAAAATAAGCTGGAGGAACAGGGCTGCAGCTAGAGGGATTCGGGTTCAATATAAGGACCTGGAAGAAGTTGCTAGGGAGATTTTTGAATCCCCTAGGAGGATCCTTACTTAGAATGTTGAATGTTGTCAGCTCTGGCCTGTGATTTCCAAGTCTTGCAAGTTAAAAAAAGAACAAAATATCGACTTGGATTTTAAACTTAGATGGAAATCATTTTATTCACTGGAACAGGTTCTCAAAGAGTACTGAAAATAAGGAGAAAATTTCCAATCAAAATTTCTGGAGTTAAAATAGGCCCTGTTCACCCTCTCTTTCTCTGTCTCAACATAGCGAAAAATGAATCCTCACAGACTACAGAAGCAAATTCAGGTCTTGTACCAAACCCCCACATGACAGCTTTCTCACTGGGACTCCCAACAAACTCCCTGCCCATTACCCTGCCAACCAGGATAGTCCTGCCATAAAACTGAAGCTACACGGATCCTTCCATTTGTTCTATATTCTAATGTTGAATGCTGTCTTGTTTAGTGTCTCATTTAATCTTCTCAACAACCCTACAAAACAGGCATAATTATGCCCATTTCCCAATAAGAAAAGAATTGAGGGGTAACCTATGCAAGGTTACCCACTTCTTAAGTGGCAAAGCCCAGGAAAACCAAGTGTTTTGGATGCTAGTTAAGGGTTATTTGTACTACAGCTCAGCAATTTTGATGCCCTCATCATGTTTTTTTTTTTTTTTTTTTTTTTTTTTTCAGAGGTGTTCCATCTCCTAACAGTGTGGCTTATTCCTTTGAAATGACCTTGGATATCCACTCTTCTAGGAAATTGCAAGGGAAATACTCAGGCTGGAGCTTTCCAGAAAGTACCCTTGATGTGCACGTTCTGACCTAGTCATTCACTATAAGCATCAGTGGTCTGGCTTTTCCACTCACCAACTGTGTGGCAAGTTATTTAACATATCTCAGTGTCCTCATCTGTATAAATGAATATAATAATGCACCTACCTCAAAAGGCTGTTGTGAGGGAAAATTGAATTCATGTATGCAAGGTCTTTCCAACAATCTTTGCTTGGAATGTAATAAATGGTGTGCAAATGTTGGTTAATATTACAGATTAGCCATCACCTCCAGACTCCAAGCTTGACTTTCCAGGTGACAGCAGAATAATTAACTAATCTTGTAAAGTCATCTATAAACATATCTTTTTTTAAGGCATTGAAAGAATGCAGGGATGAATAAAAAAATAGTGTCTGCCACCAGGAGACATGTTATTCAGTGGCAGGGCTGTGGAGTATATGTACATTTCTATAGTCCAAGGCACAATAAATAAGGTAAGATCAGACCACAAAGGAAGGAGATATTCCTAGCAGCTGGGAAGATATGATAAAATTTCTAGGAGTGTGGGACTTTGAATATCTTGTTTGCCTTACATTTCCACAGGACCTGGCTTGGTGCCTACTACATAGAAGGTGCTCAGTGGTTAAGTGTGAAGTGACTGAGTATGGCATGTGGGGGTCAAGAGTTTGGGAGAGCATCCTGGAGGGCAAACAGTATAAACCACACATGGAGCCATGGAAAGGATCCATTTAGGAAGTTACTGGCTGGTGAATTCATGAGTTGGGATAAGTGAATAAAGAAATTATAAAGGTAGGTTTAGTCCTAGATATTGGATAGTCTTACATGGCATTCTACAGATTTAAATTTTATTTTTTACCAATGGAGGCAAACAGAACATCAGATAATTCCAAGAAAGACCTGGCATGATTGGATATGGACTACAGAACCATGCCGTTTATGGTTCCAAGGAATGTTAGGACTGATGGTCTGGTATCCAAATACTAACAGGAATACAGCTATTCTTCTCATAAGGTTGCCGAGGGAAATATCCATGTGGGGGTCAAAGGTAAGAAAAAGCAAAATAATATTTTATTATTAGTTGGACTGTTTGTCCTCAACTTTCGAGAACTCTAGTAAGATGGGCTTAGAAGGTGGCATATAGACTAGAAGCCAGAGGAGCTTCTTTTTTATCCCTAGGTCTAGACCCTAACCTAGGCACTGAGCTCTTCCTGGCCTTAAGGAAGGACAGACTTTTGAGATTAGTGGACTGAAATGAGTATGAAAGGGAAGTGATGAGCAGGACATTTGGCTGACTCAGTCTCCCCTATGTGGGAGAAGTCCTGTACCATTTTGCCATTCTAGATCCATAAAAGGAGAAAGCAAAAGAAAGAGCCATACCCATGGGTCCGATTATTAATCCACAGTGACCTTGCTCAATAGTAAATGTGGCCTAGGCACATTCCTGGGATCTGACTCATTGAGTATTCCTCCCCCTCCAGGGAAGAAAAAGAAGGCACAGGGGAAAGTAGCTGTTTGTATTTTCAGAGGCCTCCCTGGAAGGTGATATAAAGAGGAGAACCATTAGAAGCAGAGAGAATCTGAGCTAGATCAATGTCCATGAGACTAGAAAATGAGTGAGTTCAAAGACATTGAAGATGCTGATGTTTGGGAGAGGAAGTTGCAAGGTTCTTGAAGCTGATTCCCAGTTTCCTATCTCCCGCTGACTGGGAGGATGATGGTGCCTCTACCCTTAACTGAGATAAACAATAAAGAGGCCAAGTGGTTTCTGTTCTTTTCTAGTTTTCGTGTAGCCTTCAAACAAAACACATCTGCTTCTATCCTGAGGCTAAGCAGAACTATAAGTTAATTAACAAGTAATATTACAGTGTTAGGAAAAAGGGTAGGATCAAAACCACCTTTCTTCTTTTCCTAGAGAATAAAGAATAGATAGGCAGCATTCTTCAGGAGGGAGGTAGACTCAGGATGCTAGAACAAATGGCTGCTTGTTTCACATTTTTTTGCATGTCTCAGAGGATCTCAGAAAACATCTAAGAGGTGCTGAAAGCTTTTAGAAGGATTATGTCAAAAAGAAAAATTGCGAAAGAAAGCAGTCACAGAAATTACTCTCTGAGCAACATTTTCATAGTTGAGCAGAGAGCTTTTGCTCTGGGAATTGTTTAAGTATATTACAGAGAAGAGATTCCTCTTAAAAGCCAACACTTGTATTTTAAAAAAAAGGAGAGGAGCAACATGATGATTCTAAGCTCAGGAAGAAAAATACATTGTGTATCTTAACCATTTGTTCTAGAATCACAGAAGAGGGCTGCTGATGGGTTCAGGATAAACAAATGAGATTAGAAATGCTGAAATGTAGTTGACAGTGTGTGACAGAGAAGGGACACAAACTCAGTGATTGCTAACAAATCATGTAATTTCAGAGAATATTATAGTTAACGAGGGTCAACTCCAGGCATAGATTAGAAAGGCTTACGGGCTGTATACGTAGGCAACCACACAAGCAAGAGTAGACAATGGCCAAGATCCAGGGTGGTAGTTTGAGCCAAGGGGAGTCAGATAGTGGTGGTAAAAGTAGAGCTGCAACTTTGGTCAGTGCCTGGGAAAAATTTTAAGAACCCAGTATAGAAGCAGGAAGAAGGACCATGATAAGTGAGAATGTTTTCATTTGGGTTCTTGTTAGGACAAGAGCCAGTTTTCAAAATGGGTTATCTTGGGCCCTTATAAAAGAATGAGTGAGCTCTTCATATATGTATATAGAATCATCTGATATTAAACAAAAGAAATACAGAGTATTCGGTATGGTATGCTAGCAGTAGTGTAAAATCAAAAGTGTGTGGCTTAGAACTTCTGAAAGAATTTACAGGAATCTCTAATAGTGGTTGCTTGGTTAGTGGGTGTGGTTGTGATGAGAAAAAAAAAGAGTGGTAGAAGGAAGACTTTAACTTATACCTACAAATTGTTATATGACCTATGAAAAAAATTAAGGATACACATTTTAAGAGTGTGTTGCTTGGGATTTTCATGGAGAGTCAATGGGATTGTATGTCTTGGAAAAGGTAGAGAATGAGGTGAGCAGTCATCTCACATCATGGAAGGAAATATTTTATCTTA
This sequence comes from Vulpes lagopus, assembly GCF_018345385.1. Taxonomy (NCBI): domain Eukaryota; kingdom Metazoa; phylum Chordata; class Mammalia; order Carnivora; family Canidae; genus Vulpes; species Vulpes lagopus. The sequence goes on from NC_054831.1 coordinate 12,062,849, forward strand.
ACAAGTTGTTTCAAATATGCATCATCCATAATTTGTACTTAATGTGTAACCTTAAGCCTTGAACATAAAATCAAAAGTGTGATGTGCAGCTAGATTAGAGACCCATTTCTTTGGAGAACAGAAATCAGTCAAATCCTCTTGTTTTTGGGACTGTATGAATTTCTGATTCTTTCTTACTGTCTTTAGAGGTGTGGTTAAAATTCAGGAGCAAACCTAGAGGATGAACAAACTTCTAGTATGAGAGACTCTGGAATGAATTCCATGTGGCAATAGCTTTGTGATCAAGCTCATCTGAATTGCAGGTGTTTCTGTTTTGTTTTGTTTTCTAGTTGGTATTAGCATTGTTTTGATTTAAAAAAATCAGCAAATCAACCTAACCCAACAAAACAAAACAAACCCAACAAAATAATCCAGAAAAGAGAAACAGAGTTGATGGTGATGATAAGAAACACTACACTTTTACAGTTCTGCTCAGGACTAGTTTTGCTCAAAACATTTTTCCTTAAAGTTACAGCTGCTTACAATACCAATTTATGTTTCATTCAAAGCCTTTCTCCTGCTGATAGCTCTCAATTGTGGCGTGGGGAACAAGAATGGAAAGTGATTTTAGATTGAAGGTGCTTGGCTTCTTCCTATCAATGAAGTCCCATCCAGAGTAATTGAGGGATTGATTTGGGTAAATTATGGAGGCTGCATTAATTGTAAATAGGTGTTGGGGTCCACATTGGAAGAACTGGGAATTCTATTGGAGCATAGATTTATTATTGGGCATTACGATCTCAAGACAATGCTAAAAATTATGGTCGATAAAAATGCTTTAACAGTGTAAAAATAAATACTTAGATAATTACAAAGAAAATATTAAAAATAAGCATTTTTGGATTTAGCCTTGATTCTGGCACTTTTTCCTTTATATTCATCCTCTGCAACCTCAATGCCTTTATTCTCATCATCTCCAAAATGAGGAGATCGATGCTGCTTCATGACGCTACTAAAAGAAACAACTTAAGAAATGTTATATTGGGGCACCTGGGTGGTCTGATTGGTTGAGTGTCTGACTCTTGCTTTTGGCTCAGGTCATGGTCTCAGGGTCTTGAGATCGAGCTGTACTTTGGGCTGCACACTCAGTGGGGAGTCTGCTTCAAGATTCTCTTTCTCCTCCTCTGCCTCCCTCTCCCCGTGCTCATGCTCTTTCTCTCTCTCTTTCAATAAATAAATAAAATATTAAAAAAAGAAATGTTATTGAGTCATTCTGCATGGATGAAATGTTACAAGAGTAAAACATTATTTATATTTATGCAAAATGATCATTGACAGGATTTATTGATAAAACTCACATTCTTACCTGCTCTTTTGGATTACGCTCCCTAAACACATCAATTGTTTACTTAACTGCCCTTTGGGTTTTTTTTTTTTTTTTTTGCTTTGTTTTGTTTTAAGATTTATTTATTTAGTTGAGATGGAGAGCAAGCATGGAGTGGGGTCTGAGGAGGAAGGAGAGAAAGAATCCTTAAGCAGACTCCTCGCTGAGTGTGGAGCCCAACACAGGGCTTGATCTCAAGACCATGAGATCATGACCTGAGCCCAAATTGAGAGTCAGATGCTTAACTGACTGAGCCACCCAGGTGCCCTGACTTAGCTGCTTTTTTGGAGACATTCTGATTGACACTGAACCAACAGTGTTCCTTTCCTTGTTTATCTAAGTTCTTCTTTCCGTTTTTAAACATCTCTGCTTTGATCTAAAGTGATCTTAGAGCCTTTTTCCTCTTCTCAACTGTAACATAGATTCATGAAAAATAATTCTTTTCCAGCGCTCCAGTCTTGTTTATAATAGTAAGTTCTTTAGAAATTTCCTAGCTCATGTTTCCAATGGGTTCATGATTAAATATTAATGTATTGGGGCTGAACTACCAAAGAACACTTTCTGAAGGAGAGAATCAAATGATCAACAAACCAACAGATAGGGAGAGCTATTAAATACTTTGAAATTCCAACTATTTATCATTGGTGTTTTGGTAATTGTGATTTATTGAGGAGAGTTTCAAGGCTCTGAGTTCATCAGGCTCCACTTCTGTACTTCGGGCCAGGCTCACTGCTTTTGTTTGTAACATAAATCATGTCTGGATACCAAAGACTCCAGATCTGCTAAGCTTTAAGCTTTTTGTTTTGTTTTGTTTTGTTTGTATTCTTTGTGTTTCCTTATTAGGGTATTTCGATGCTATGCTTGAATGCATACTATTTCCCTTAAAAGAAATATTTGATATAAAAGTTATTAGAAGGCAGATGAGCTTCAATTTCATGGCACTTATTCCCCTTCCTTGTTTTTAAACTTGTGTTGGTGTCATTTTGTCTGAACCAGAATCACCTAATTCAAAGGCTATTGTTTTTTTTGAAATCTTGATAATAAGTAGTTCATTCTTATGCATGAGTACATAATTTAAAAAATTGGCATACTAAATATTGCTTTGTGAAGTCTCAGGTTCTTCTCTCTTTCTCTTTTAAAAAAAAATTGGGGGGGATGCCTGGGTGGTTCAGTGGTTCAGCGTCTGCCTTTGGTTCAGGTCATGATCCTAGGATCCTGGGATTGAGTCCCACATCAAGCTCCCCAGAGGGAGCCTGCTTTTCCCTCTGCCTATGTCTCTGCCTCTCTCTCTCTCTCTCTGTATCTCTCATGAATAAATATATAAATAAATAAAATCTTTAAATATATATATTTTTTTAGAAAGAGAGAGAGAGAGAGAGCTCGAGCAGAGGCTCATTTCCTATTTTTTGATCAAACCATGTTTTTATGTGCATGTTCTTATGATAAAAATCTTTTTAGTAGCTCTATTTTAATTATTTTATCATTTTTAAAGGATTTATTTATTTGAGAGAGAAAGGGAGAGAGTGCACCCTTGGGCAGTGGGAAAGGGCAGAGGGAGAGGGAGCGAAAGCATCTCAAGCAGACTCCCTGCTGAGTGCAGAGCCCCAAGTGTGGCTCCATCCTACCACTCAGATCCTGACCTGAGCCATAATCAAGAGTCCACCACTTAACTGACTGAGCCACCCAGGCGCCCCTTTAATAACTCTATTTAAAATAAGACAAGGAGGGATATCTGGGTGGCTCAGTGGTTGAGTGTCTGCCTTCGGCTTAGGGAGTCCAGGATTGGGGATCGAGTCCCACATCAGGCTCCCTGTGAGGAGCCTGCTTCTCCCTCTGCCTATGTCTCTGCCTCTCTCTCTGTGTCTCTCAAAAATAAATAAATAAAACCTTAAAAAAAAATAAAAGATAAGATAGGATAAGGAATCAGGCCCTTTCAATTCCCTTCTCCTGTTAGTTTTCTCCTTGGTACTTAACAGTTTATCACCGTTTAACATTACACATACACACACACACACACACACACACACACTATTAATTTATTTATCTTCATGTTCTGTTTCTCTTCAATGGTTTGTAAGTTACACATCAAAGATTTTTTCCTTTTTGTCTGTTTTGCTCTTGGATCTACTGTGTCTGTCACTTATAAAAACATAACAAATATTTGTTGAATGAACAAATATTTCCATACATAATTTCTACATAATATTTTTTCATTTAGCCTATTGCCAGAAAAGCAGGACCAATGCTTGCTTCTGACTTCACATTGTCTGTACCATGAAACTGGAAATCTGTGGGCAGAATCACAATTCGGCAAAATAAATCCTTAAAAAATAGTAATTATGTAAGGACTTAATTTTGTTGTTGTTTAGTGTACACTAGACGTGTTAAACCCTTATAAGTTTTTCTTTGGAAGGGGAATTAAGAAAAAACCCATAAGCAGACATTCAAATTAGCTAGAATACAAAAAACCAACCTTACTTTTCTGATGAATAGGAAAGGAAGCATTTTTTTAAAAAATGTGATTCCATGGGTATACAGTTTAATAATCTCACAAAAAAAGTCTTCCTATTTTTTTCAGTTTTCATTAAAGAAAAGGAAGGAAATGTTCTCTATTTTTTGACAACCATACTTCTTTATACCTTGCCTATGAAGTATGAGGAAAAAGTTTATTTTTTACATGAGTTGAAATTTCCATAAATTTTACATTTTTTTAAGGATCATTTGAGCTTTTTGAGTGCCAAGCACCCTTTCCCTTTCTCCTGTTAAATTAGAATAAACTCAGGAAGAAGAACATGTTGAGCAGCATTTTTTTTTTCTTTCCAGCACATAAAAGTAAAAGTTGTTCAATGTTTCAAGCAGGATGGGGTTACTCTGTGAGGCATTTTCTTTCACAGAAAAATATGGCATCCCCTGTTCACAAGACTGGCGAGCAGAACAACAAAGAGAGCTAAAAAGGAAATTGTTAGGACTTAATAAAAATCTGAATGACCTTTCCTTCTTAGAGGAAAGGGTTACTGATCCAAAGCATACTATTGACAAGAACAAGAAAGAAAAATGAATACATGGGGTTAGAAAAGTAAATTTTGAGTCAGTTAAATGGAAGCCACCTGTTGTCCCCAATTTATAGTTTATAAAATAAACTCAAAGTGCTAGAAATCCCAGATTATAGAAAGCTATTTTTCTTGGCATTAAATGAACAAAAAGCAATAATTTCCCCTTCTGAAACACATGTCCCTCCATTCATTTTCTCATTCATTTCTTTATTCCAAGATCTCATCGTCTACTAGACAGATCAACCTGGAAATAATTACAGTGGTATGACAAATGTCCTTATAAAAGTGTGAGCAATGCACAGAGAAGGATTTGGTTAGCTCTGCCTGAGAATTTCGACGAGGCTTTTGTCAGAGAGTGACATTTGAACCATGTTTTAAAGAATAAGGGGGATTTTTCTAGCAGGACAACGTGGAAGGAACATATTGAACAAAAGGAAATGGCATTTTCAAAGCAATCAAGATGGAAAAGAGGAAATCAAAAACATGTAAGTTCTTGCCTTGTTCATAAAGAGACTTGCTAGGCCACTTTCCTGAATGCTAATATCAAATGTTCTTCTAACAATTATATACCTGCTTTTCATGTCCAGCCCAGCAGACTTCCCAATAAGCCAGATTTAGATGACTGACTCCAGAGTGTCAGGGAGACATATTTTCAATGGAAATCATTCACTTGAATCACTATGGTGAAGAAATGTGCTCACAGACCGGCCAGTTACATAGTCTTCACGTTCTACGAGCATTTCCAGGATACCTATTCATAATGATCAGTCCTCTTGTGGGTGAAATGCTGTTGTTTTCCCATTACTGGTGATGGAATGTCTTGATTAATATCTCTCACTTTTCTTCGTTCTACCTCCTGGGTGTTTTGGCCATGACTTCATGGGAATTCAACGGTTGCTTGGTAGAAATATTTGTGCAGTTAGGACAGCTCATATATTCTTTTGAAACAGATATTTGTTTGCTCCCTTCACTCCTTCTGGCTTCTGGCCTCCTTTCTTAACAGGCTTCACCTTCTTCCCATTCTCCCAAAAAGGAGTTAGGACTCATTCATGCCATGATCTCGGTATTCGTTTTTCTTAATCCTTATCATTTACTTACTCGCTATGGTGGATATTATAAACTTAAATAAATATTCCAAATCTAGTTGCTCTTGCTTAATACTTTAAGTAAATGTATAATCATTTGAGTCTTAAGGTTATAATAGAAGTATTTTATTGTGGGGAAATAATAATGCTTCCTATTTTTGTGATAAAATGTTTTCTATTTTATGATAATATTGTATTTGACTTAATCCATCTTTATGAATTAGTGTAACACTGTGAAAAATTATAATATTTAATGAAATAGAATTTTAACCTTTACATGTAGCTTTTAGGTATGTTGTTATATGTAGGCAATAAAAAGGAAAAAAACCCACTATTATACAGAACCTTCTATTTTTGTTTATATTTATCACATCTACCCATAAATCATGTTAAGTGTTACTTATTCCCATAAACATTAATTTCTATAAGTGAATCATTTGTATTTTCACTTTTCTTACACATGCCTAAAATATTTGAAACAGAGTACAGCCACCATATTAGTTACCAACTTAGCACCCCCCCAAAAAGAGAAAGAAATTTTCTCAAAATACAAACATAAAGACTCTTAAAGTCTTTATATTTTTAAAACTACAGTTGACTCTTGAACAACATGGGGATTAGGGGCACCAGCCTGCCCACCTTCACCAGTGCAGTAAAAAATCTGCATATTGCTTTTGACTCCCCCAAAACTTAACTATGAATAGCCTCCTGTTGCCCAGAAACCTTACTGATAACATAAACAGTTAACACCTATTTTCTATGTTACAAGTATTGTAACTGTGTTCTTATGATACAGTAAGCTAGAGAAAAGAAAATGTTACTAGGAAAATCATAAAGAAGAAAAAATACATTTATGGTTTTGTACTGTATTTATTGAAAAAGTTTTGCTTGTAAGTGGATCCATGCAGTTCAAACTTGTGTGTTCAATGGTCAACTACAGTATGTGTCAATAACGTTTAGGATGAGGTGCTTAAGTGATCCCGTTTTGTATATATATTTAAACATGATTGAGAGTCTGATTAGTTTTTAAATGAAGTGGCATTATTTAGGTGGAAAAATTGAACTACTCTGTAAGCACAACTTTTTGTCGACTTAATCTCATGGGTCATCATTTCCATGAAATCATTATTTTTTTTTTTAAGATTTTATTTATTTATTCATGAGAGACACAGAGACAGAGAGAGGCAGAGACACAAGCAGAGAGAGAAGCAGGCTCCATGCAGGGAGCCCGGCGTGGGATTCCATCCCAAATCTCCAGGATCATGCCCTGGGCTGAAGGCAACGCTAAACCACTGAGCCACCTGGGCTGCCCCTCATTAGTTTTTAATATTACATAATAACATTTGCTTTGTACAGGCATCTTTTTAAGTGTTTTATATTTATTATCTTATCCAGTAATTAGAATGGCCCTATGAGGAATGCACTATGGACCATCCCTGTTTGTTGATATGGAAATAGAATCAGAGTGGTGAAGGTGAGGTGGGATAGCCAGGACAGCAATGACAGCCTCAGTCTCTGCAGGATCTGTTTTATTAAACACTGAACTTTATTGTTTTAAATAATTTGGAGTGTAGTTGGACTACTCCTTCCACTAAATTTGCTGTGTATTGGAGGAAAATTTAATGAGTAACAGAAAATTTTATATAGAATCATAACAGAAACAGACAATAATATTGTGTAGTAACACTTTACACTTATTAGTTATGTCCTTTTGTGCAAATCTAATTTCTCTGGTCATGGTTTCTTGATTTATGAAATAAGAATTATGATATATCTTTCACCAGGTGATTTTAAAGCTTCAATAAGATAATTTAAGTATTTATAATCTGCAAAGAAACTTCCATGCAACAAAAGTTATTGTCAAACACAAGATATTTGCAACCTATATCTCCTGCACTTAAAATGTACATGTTTTTCTTGTTTCTCTTGGTGTTGGTAGAAGTTAGTGAAAACCCTATATCCACGTTAAGATGAAATGACTTTAAAAACTTGTAGCTCCTTAAGGGTTGCTAGATCATTATTGAATTTGTGTTTTGTAAAAGCAACTAGACTATAATAAATATTTTGACTTTTTGCCTTGGCTCAAATAATTGATTTGGTCCATTTCTCTTTATAAAACATCTTATTGTTATATACTTGATAGCTATAGAAATTTTGGAAGGTCTAGCACTGGCAATTTCACCAGAAGGTGTTGTGGGGGCGTTGTGGGGGCAGTTCAAAGAAAAATCTCATTAAAGCATTTATTTAGTGTCCAATATGTGCGTGACCCTTTTCTGTAAGTATTGTGACATAAAAATGAAAAAAGGAAGTGAATTCCCTCAGGCATTAATCATACATGCAGACAGACATTTAAACTTTTTATAACACACAATGAGTGAAGTGTGATGATTGGTGGGTGCCATCAGAGGAAAGAGGAGAATCTTTAAACCAGGCTTCTCAGAGGAGATGATACTTGATCTGAGATTCAGAGAAGAGTAAGACTTAGCTTGGCAGTAGTGGTATGGAAAAGATGTCTGTTGAAGGACTTAGCATACACAATAAAATGAAGATAAGAACTATCATGTTTATTTAAGGGACTGGAGTATTTAGTATGCCTGGAATTAGGGATTCAAAATAGGGAACAGGAAGAGACAAGGAAGATCTAGATCATCTGGAGCCCTGAACACTTACCTGGACTGTTAAAACTTGATCATAATACCTCTGGGGACCATTGAAAAATGTATAACTATTGCATTACCAGATTAAGATTTTGGAAATATCACTCTGATAGTACAGCAAAGGAAAGCCCCCGTCTAGGATTTGGGAGTGGAGAGAAGCCTTATTTGCCTATCTACATAGGCTATGATGAAAGCTTGGGAAGAGGAAGATGAAAAGGGACATGAAAGATGGAATCTTTTTGATTTTTGTGACTGCTTGACTCAAGGTTCCTTCATTTCTAGTCTGGGTAATTGGGAATGGGTGGAATCATTAGCTAAGATAGGGAACACAAGAGGAGGGAAGTGGGCATGCTCAGGAAAATTTGTGTCTAGAACTTAAGGTAGCAGTTTGGGGTTTGGGATTTAGATATAGGTTTCAGTGTTTTTTGGCATGTGAGACTGACCTGTATCTGGATACAGAGAAGTGGTCTCCTCAAACATTAGATGCTCCTTACTTGGCCTCCTTTATCCTCAAGTGGACATTCTCCTTGAGTCACATCTCTGATCTCTCTAGAGAATTCACTATCAGTCGTATTCTCTCTTGAAGATAGAATCAAGGCCATTGCCAAACAAGGCAACTCTCCTCTAATTCTAAAAGACTGATCTGGTCCTTGTGAAGTTGGCCAACCATGGACAGGATCCTAGGTAAGAGGACTTTGGTCACTGATCTTAGCTGATACCATGAACAGATTGAGGAACAGTTGAGATGTAACATAATTAGTGTGAGGTAGGCATAAGGCAGAAGCAGAGTGCTGTGTTGACTCTAATTATAAACAGAGGAAATGCTATAATTTAGAAAGACGCATGTGGTGGCTTATGGAGTCACACCTCTGATGTGTTGATATACATAACACACTCAGAAAAGTGCCTGACATATCACAAAGACAATGCAAATGTTTGCTTGTATATCAAATTACTTCTTTGTAAAAAGTCAGTGAGAAATCCCCTATGGAGACGGAGAGTTGAGGTTTTAATTTTCCTTCAGAGACGGAACGAAGTGAAGAATAAGGTTTCTAATCAATAGGAATTTTTCTGTTTGGTTTGATAGTTCCCTCATTCTCAGAAAGGACTTAAAGTTCTCTGCCTCAACAGTAGATCTTAATCTTTCTTGACTAGCTGTGTCCAAAGCTTCCATGAGTGAGCAAGCAGGTAATGGGTTAGAAGTTTTGAGGGAAGAAGCAAAATTTAGAACACCTGCTAAAGAGCATGTAAAAGAGGAGTTTGGGTATCTAGAGGGGCTCCTGGGGTTATTAATATATGAGCTTCGAAATTATTAATACTGGTTCTCATCAAGATCACTGGGTAGAATGTGTTAGCAGTGTTCAGCGGTCTGAAAGACAGAAAAAACAAGTTAGACAATTAAATTTACCCAGGTCTAAACTATTCCAGGACAGGTGAGGCAGAAAAAACAAAAAAAGCAAGAAAACAAGGGTTTAGAGAAAGAACAAGGAGGTGTTTATGTGAGAATCCTAAACAAATCAGCTGGAAATGGAAAGAAGTAAGTCTGGAAAATGCAGGTAATTAGGAAGCATTGATGGGTGTCACAGCCAGACCATCTGTATGAGGGCAAGAAATAGAAAGAGTTGGAATGATGAGTTTGTGGTGGGAGAGTGGCATATTAGAATTTAACTAAAACTACATGGGATTTCACAAAAATATAACCAAGATTTATAGAAACTGATTGTGTGAAGGTAGGAATCACTGAAATGGAGGAGGCCAAGAAGCACTTTGCCTAAGATAGTAGGATTGTCAGAATGGAAATGGACGTCATCTAAGATGTTGGCAAGACTATGGATCTATGCCCATCAAAGACCATAAATCTACTGCTAAATATCATTAGTGAATGTGGAGAAGGAAGTAAAATATAAGTAGATGACAGGGATGAGGAGTCCCAAAGAGATATAATTACTCTAGGGGATCAGATTCGTAAAGCTATACAAGTAGCAATGGGCAACAAGAAATTATTGAATAATTTCCACATGCTTCCTGATCTTCACGTCTGCTCTCTATTTTTAACCTTGTGGGGAACATGGAGTTGGAGAATGTGTAGGCTCTACCTGAGTGGACCAAAAGCAAATGGGAAAAGTCTTAAGGAGAAAAAAAAAATATCTTAAGGAAAAATAGAGGGAAACGTGATCTTAGGGATGGTTTTAGGTAAAGGGAACCTTTTGTGAGCAAATTGAAGGTGATGATAGATAGAGAGTTTACACTTGAACATGCATTCCAGAGAGTGTCCTTAAAAATATTGGCAAGGAGAGACTCAAAGTGATGATGAGTAGAATGAAATAGGGTTTGCACGAGAGTTTGGCAGGGAATGGAGTACAAAAAGACTTGAATTTTGGGTAGAAGCCAACAATGCCAGGGATGTGAGAGATGATGGCATTCAATGGTCTAAAGATTTAGAATGTAACTCTGATATATAATTGTTTTTGTGCCAATGGAACACTGGGCCCAAGGAAAGATCTTATTCTGTACGTGGTCTGATCAGCGATTTGCAACCTTTGCTTATTATTACAAATCGAGCCTTGATAAAATGATCTTTTCTGACTTGGCAAAGCTCAAAATTGTGTATAAAGTGCAGTGTACTTAGAACCCAATCAGGATGTTGTCACCAATCCCTTAAGACCCGTTGGATCTAATGGGTTCAATATTTGCCAAATAGTTGGTGGTGCTCATCCATATTCATTTTCTCTTCTTTCTGGCCACACATCCAGACTACAATTATCTAGACTTCCTATGGTTAGATCCACACCTAGCTCCTATGATTGAGTTCTACCCAATAGGATTGGTGGGAATGATACATATCACTTATGAACCTGCCCCACAAAACCCTCCCCAAGCCCCTTTTCCATAATACCTGTCTGAATCCAGAGATCTCTGAGGACCTGTGGGAATCACAAGATGGGAAGATCTTAGAGCAGAGGATATTTCCCTCACTGCCTCCAATGACCCATAATATAATGGGACAAAAAAATATGTATAGTGTTAAACTAGTAAGAATTAGAGATAATTTATCATAGCAGTGGCTTTACCTATTTGATAGAGTATCTGTGGAAGACATCATGGTGGTATGAGCTGATGGCAAACTCCATAGAGCTTGGAGCAAAGGGATATTTTTGCAGCAGGTGATTTTTTATTTGGGAGAGGAGACCCTAACTTTTTATTGTGACTCATAGAGACTAAACATAGAGTTACTGTGCTATCTAAGCACAGTATCTCCAGCATCAATTCAGCCTCATCTGATTGGATGAGCCATGAAGTCAAATGTTTCCTTGGGAACTCTTTTATCAAATGGAAATTGAATTTACAGGTCAGGATCCAAGCATGTCCTGATGGCACAAAGTGGCTGATATACCCACAATGCCTGTTTCAAACATACTGCTGCTTCTCTCTCAAAATACTATCATGGCCCTAAGAGCAGTTTCCTATGAACAAATGACAGTGGAGAGAAAAAGAGCCTTGTTTAAGATGAATATGCTTCATGTGCTAGCACCAGCATTACAACCTGCTGCATGGCTGGCCTTGAGGGACAATAGGGGAAGAGAAATCCTCTCAGTGGGTGGAATTTTGCATAATACTTGCCATATTTAAAGTTTACAAGTAAATCAGCTCTTTGCAAAATATATCCTCTACATTGTGAATAGTCTTTAAATATTAATCAGATGATATTACTTGCTTGCTCAAAGTCCTTCTGTTGCTTACTATTTTACTTTGTATTATTTTATACTTTGGTCTACTAGGCCCAAGTGGTATGTTCCCAGCTTTACACTAGAACTTCAATGTGGACTGCCCTTTATTTTGCTTCTCTAGCTAGTGACCTTATTTTAATTCCCAAGCATCAAACTCTTGGCCTTGCATGGATCTTTACCTCTGCTAACTCACAACTTGGCTGGCTTTCTCATCTTTCAGATTTTAGCTTAAATTTGGTCTCTTCAGATAGACTTTCACTAATCTTCCAACAGTTGAGCTTCCTCTGTGAGTCTACCTTTTCCAACTTTTCTTCTGCGTCTTGCTCTTTTCCTTCATAAAACGTATCTGTATTTATGTAATTGCTTATATATTATTTTACTAAGGGGCACCTGGTGGCTTAGTCAGTTAAGTGTCCAACTCTTGATTTTGGCTCAGGTCATGATCTCAGGAATATGAGATGGAATCCCGCATCTGGCTCCATGCTCAGCAGGACTTTTGAGGATTTCTCCTCAAAATGGATTTTTGAGGTTCTCTCTCCCTCTGGACTCCTGCCACTTGGGCACATTCTCTAAATAAATGAAGAAAATAAATCTTTTTAAAAAAGTTGTCATCTTCATTGCACTGTATATTTGGCAAAAGTGAAAACCCCATTCATTTTGTTTACCATCAAATGTAAGACACAGCACAATTCCTGGCTCATAGTAGGTGGGTGAGAAACTTTTAGATGGATGTGGGTCCCTCAGTGGAGTACAATTGTACCAGGAGATTCAGTTGACTTATAAGCCAAAGCAAAGAAGAAAACCAAGAAGCTGGTAGAACAAAATTAGTGATCCTCTGAGGAACAGAAAGAGGTAGGTATGATATAGATGTGGAGGCTGATGGAACAAGATAGGTCTTGTGGCTATTAGTGTTCAGCCAAAAGATGAACAAAAACTTGCCCAGGACTTTCAGTGATATCCTTTAAGAAGACAGTCTGTTCCACTCTGACTGGCAGCTTACATTTCTTCCTTTCCTATTTTTTTTCTTTTTCTTTTCTCATTATTTTCTTTCCTTTTCATAAACAAAATAGAACAGAACAAAACAGACAAACAAAAATCTAATCTTCTAAGATTTGGGGCTAAAATATTGAGGACAATAAAGTCATTTATAGTGAGTGAAATTTCCAGAAGATTCTTCATTCATTCATTAAAGAAAAACAGTATCTACATTGCTGTTCATTAACCAAATAAAGATTAATTTCCCTCATGAAATATTTAAATTTTACTGCCAAATTACTGTAATGATGTTTTCCTCAGCTGAGACAATCTGGGAAATACAGCTTCTAATAAAAACTACTAAAAACATCAAGAGGGAAAATTCCAGATTTCCAACTGGAGTGCATCTCTAAAGATGATTAAACATTAATATCAAAGAAATACACACCCATATATAAAAAGCAGACCATCAAAGGTCACATTTTTGAAGGTAGAATATTAAGGAAACAGATATCCCTGAGGGTGACTGCATGTTACTGCTAACTTCAAAATACTCTTGGTTTCAGTTATTTTTTCAAGATGTCAAAAAATCCTGCAGTCATTCCAGTCATTTCATGCCTAAAGTTTTCCCCATAGAAATAAGATATTTTTCAGGAAAATGTTACGAAAGGAACGAAGGATGATTGTATTAAACATCTGCAGAAGATCTGTAAGATTAAACAAGACTTGGTTGTTTCATGGTATGTTTATTCCTTTCTCCTTCTCGCTTGTAGAGTTTCTTGGAACACAAGCATTTTCTTTATTGGGATCCCTGGGTGGCGCAGCGGTTTGGCGCCTGCCTTTGGCCCAGGGCGCGATCCTGGAGACCAGGGATCGAGTCCCACATCGGGCTCCCGGTGCATGGAGCCTGCTTCTCCCTCTGCCTGTGTCTCTCTGCCTCTCTCTCTCTCTCTCTGTGACTATCATAAATAAATAAAAATTAAAAAAAAAAGAAAAAATTCTCTGAAGTATATGTAACTTCAGAAATTATACCTATTTAAATAGTCAAATATGACTCCAAGAAAAAAGTATCTATCACTTAGACCAAGGGTGGGGGCATTTGATAGTGTAATTAATTGAAAGCAACAAAAATAAACTAATATAACTAGTAAAGCAATTTATTAGGAAATCAGTGGTGGCTCATTAATTCTCTAAGAGGATCAGAGAACTGGTTTGGGCGATGCAACCAGGAACAATACCTCAAGTCATGCCCCAAACCTACACATAAACTATGACTATGGGATACAACCAGAGTAGCCAGCATCATCAACACCATTGCTGGGCACTTCTGCCCCTGAAAACTGATGCAGGTGATAATTCTTCTGTATCTCCACCTCACCATCCAAGACAAACCACAATGGATTCTATGTGGACCATTTTCTCGTCTTCCTATCTCAAGATCCAAAATTCAGGAAAGGTGATTGTGACTAGAGAAACCTATGTCTTGCATCTGCTCCCTAGTTTTAAGGGAGGCTGACATTCTCCAAGTCTACATTGGAAGATAGTCTTTTCTATAATCTAGGCATAGGTCTTGGCCATAGAAAGGATGATTGGCTCATAGATAGCCTAAAGAAATAAAAATATCTGGTACTGTGGATATTAGTTTCATTAAATATAGGTTTTGTTATAAAGAGTACATAGTTTTTTAAGTAGTTAGTAAAACCGAAATCTCTTTGGAGTCAAAAGTTCTAGGTTCAAACCAAGTCTTGAGCATTTAAACTCATCAAACCCTAGTAGTCTGCGTGAATGTCCACACGGGCATAGATGCACACACGCATATCCTTAGATGGTATAATATTTTGTATTTTTGTTCTGCCTCATATTGTTATTGAAGTCTTCTAATGAGATGTATGTGAAAAGAATTTGAAAATGTAGAGCAAAGGAATTTAAAATCAGATAAGAACAGATTCAAATCTGCACTCTACCTCTTACTTGATGTCTGACCTTTGACTTGTTATTTAAATTATCCAAGCTTTAGTTTTCTGTTATGTTAGAAGGGTCTAAAAATGCCTACTTTTCAGAGTTCTCAAAGAGTTTAAATGGTTATAATTTAAATGATTAAGAACTCAATGATTTGGGTCTAACATAACATAGACCTAAAAAGCACTCAACAAACAACAAAGAGCAAGAAACTGTAAGAATGTCAAAGTATCGGATTTTTTGTTGTTTAGTAAAAACTGTTGTATATAAGATAGGCATACACATATTTCTATATCTTCCTAAGGATACATACATATGTATGTATCTTTTCATAGTTTTAAATGTCTTTTTACTCTAAGGAATAATGTAACACATTTATCTCAATCACATTATGAAAAGAGGAAAGGTTCTTGACATCTGTTGGAAATATTAGTGCAGAGATGTTTGAGCTGGTCAGCCCTATAATATTTCTTTTGTTCTGCATGTGATATCATGCATGTGGCGGTTTGTCTGTGTGCTATAAGAAGCTTTCTTTCTGATTGGGATTTGCAAATGTTTCCAGGGAGCTGATCACACTTGTTAAAACAAAGCGGGAAATTCCTCTTAGATGAAAGAGTGTATTACCTTTAGGACGGGTGGGATTATGTACTAAACCCTTAGAAGTGAGCTGCTAGAAAGGGCTATGACTTGGAGAGGATAACTGCATGATGACATCTGTTGCCCAGTGACACCTTTGTGCTCAAATGAATTTGGGCCCAACAATCTTGTGATATTTTTCCTATCTGGGAAAAATGCCATCCCTTTTCATGCTTCAATGCAGCGAAGTTTGAGATAAAAGAAAATGAATCTCCCCCTTTATTCAACAGCATTTATTGAACTGTACTATATTCTGGTCATTATTGGCTCTAGAAATAAACCGAAAATTGAATGAGACATTGCCTCCTTTTACATTCTAGTAGAATAAAACAGATTTCTTAACAATTATAATATAAGATGACAATTGTTATAATGGAGGCAGATAAAGCAGGGAGAGCAATCCACATGTCCTTTGGGAATTCAGAGGAAGTCACAGGAGCTAGGACTTCAAAGATACATAGAGATGTGCTTGGGGGAAAATGGCCAACAGAGAACAATGCAGGAAATTTATATACAAAATCCCAGGGGTTTGGAGTCAACATAGGTCTGGTTCAGAAAAGGGCCAGTAATCTGGTGTGGTTACATGAGGTGAGTAGTGGGAGGTGAGATGGGGTCAGAACACAATGGGCATTGTATGACTGCTAAGGATTGCTAAATTTTATCCTGGAAAGGAATATTATTGCCTTTGGCTAGCTCTGTTAGACCAAACGATTTAGCACTACATTGGATAATAAAAGAAGGATTAACTCAGTGTGAAATTTTGATGTATGTCATACTAAGTGTCAGATACTGATTTAATTTAAATTTAATTCTTGCAAGCCCCTTTTTTGGGCTTATCTGGCATTATCATTTGCCATCTTGGTTAAGCTCTCATCCCAGAGTCAGATATCCAGAAAGCAGTAAAACAAGTTCCAAGCCCAGGAAGTGTTGCCCCCTGGGCCACCCACTTTAACCTCTGGTGTCCTGTCTCTCCAGACAGGTCTCCTATTCCTTTCTTTCTTAGCCAATACAGTAGACTGTATTGTTTAATAGTAAGTCACTAGTATGTGCCAATGGATCAAGATCTTTTGAAGTTCAGAGGCTTAATGGATGTGATAGTTAAATGTCATATGTTAAGATAGGAAGCTGTTTTCTTCTTAGGACTCTTCAAATGTTACACCTGAAATGAGAGAGAATTCAGGACAACCCTCATCCTTCCCCTGGGTATTGAAAACTGAAAAAGGGAAACATAGAGCCATTTTTGCTTTTTGACCAAAGGATGTAAGTGTGTGACTTTAGAGTTATCAGTGGCCATGTCTCTATGATGCAGAGAAGCGTGAGAGCAGGGACCCAACTAGCAGAGAGATAAAGAGTGAGATTTAGGGAGAGAGGAGATTGACTATGTTCCAGACTTAAGACCTTGTGCCTTAGAGAAGTTTTTGCCATTCTAAGTATCTCATGATGTTAAAGCATCACCCCTCCCCCCTTTTTTGACTGAGCTACTTAGAGTTATTTGTGGCATCAACCCTTGAGTATATGACAGCATATATTTCTCATTTTTAGAATAGTTCAGTTCTTAAAAATGTAAATTTTCATTGCATAAGCTGATGCAATACTGCTAATTATACCTAATTGGACAATATAAAATGACTGTACCCCAAACCATCTTTCTTTGATCGCACACAAGTAAATTTTTATGTTGTTGCCATTTAACCATCCATTGCCATCCAATATTGGCACTTAACCATGTTTCTTTCTGGATTCATAGCAAGTGACAATGTGAAAGAAAGATAATAGATATGTGACTCAGAAGAAGATAAGGGAAATAGCCTTGTAAGATGGTGTATGACCCCTTTTTAAATAATAACTCTCTTTTAAGACCTCTAGCAAATTTCAACTGCTAGGCAAAGTAGGCTTTTGGTGCAAAGAAATTTTAGGAGAATGATATTAAAAAGATGTAATGACTGTAATGCATGAAACATTGATGCATCAGAATGGATACTGGCCTTCAACAACTGTATGTAGTCATCCTGGTGTGGTGAGTACTTGCCGCACACAGGATGGTCCTTATTCCAGGTTCTAACTCTGCCCTGAAACATTATCTTGCTCCTTTGCCCATCCCTCTCTTCTCCATCATTACCCTAAAAGACCCGCCACACACACACACACACACACACACACACACACGCACACGCACACACACACTCACACACACACACATACCCCATTCACTTAAGCAGGAATTCCGGATTTTCATTGAAAGCAGAATAGGGCCCCTGAGCTTAACAAACACATATTTTTCCTATTAAGGTGAGGGCGGCTTGTTTTAAAATTTAAACAAGGGATCTGTTTTGTATGACTATCATTTGACGATTTTCTGGCATTTTAATAACCTTTATTTATGGAATTCTTTTCCTATTACAACTTCTTCTGTGTCTTTTGAGAAAACGTTAAATTTCGGCATTCAAAAGAAAACCCATCTGACCCCAGTAACACTTCTTCCCAAGGGAGTTCAAAATGCTTTGGCCTTTGCGCCTTGTGTTTGAAGGCACTGCTTGTGCTGATTTTAGGTTCTGTACTTGGTCTCCTCACTGGCAGGAAGACTTATGCATGGATCATGGGAGGCAGGGGTGACTTGGATGTCTCACCCTTGACCTCACGACCAAGTAGTCCCTGCAGTGAGGGCCAGGTTAGTGAGAAATGTAGTGACTAACGGATTCTCTGTGTGGTTTTATAGCTGTTACATAAACATGTAGCTCAGAGGCTCATGCTTTTTTGCCCTAAATCTTGTTCCAGCCTTGATTGTTAAGTAATGCAGAGAATTTTAACATACATGTAACTATGACAAAAAGGTTGAAACACAGACAGGATTTTGAGGAAAGATCTCAAAGTGGAGGGGCATAACTTTGGGGTAGGGAGAAAAGCATCTCTCAGGAATCGTATAATATGGAAAAGTCCAGAAATAGGGAGTTGAAAGGTGCAAGTAAAGGCAAAAGGACAAACTATGTAGGGCAGTAAATAGGATGATATCATATGAGAAGGACACAGTTTATAGGAAAGCTATCCTGGAATTCTTCACTTCCTGAATAGTTGGGAATCTCTCTAGCTATTCAGGTTGCCAAAGAGAGAGACCAAGTCGCTGGAGTCTTTGATGGAAAGTCAGCAATTCATTTACGCTGATTCTCAGATTCACACTAAGAACATTCTCCAACTCCATGGGGGTCCAGCAGAGATCCACCATGTGTTTTTGGGTTATAATCTAGCAACAGGAACTTACTGAAATCTAGAAATCATGCTAGCCACTTTGATAGAAAAGAAATTCAGGTTGTCCTATAAGTTCAGCATCATAGGACAATTACTATTATATAGACAGCAAAACAAAGCTTTCATTCATATAAATTCTGATGTGATTACTCAACACAGGCACGGTAAATCAGGTCAGCAGTAATGAGGTTACATCCCTCACTAATGTGCTGTAACACATGCTCAGAGCTTGCAATTTTCTCTACTTAGGTTTGCATTTTCAAAAGGCTCCCAAGATTAAAAAAATATATATATTACTTCTTCCTCAGTAAAAGATTTTCAGGTTTGTAGAACTAGCAAAGTATGAACTAGGTATAGAAAAGTATGTTTCTTTTTTTTCCCCTTTGGGCCTGGACTTATTGGGACCCTGTAAAATACGTAGTTGCTGTTACTAAGAAACCAAGGACATAATGTAAGAAAGGAAAGGAGAAAGGCTGAAAAATACAGAATTAAAGCTTGGACGAATCAGGCAGTTTGTACCTCAGATGCATACATACTGATCGGACACTAGGTTACACTGAATTTTGGAGCAGGGGTCAGCAAACTATGGCCTGTGGGTCAAATCCAGCCAACCATCTGTTTTTGTCAATAAAGTTTTACTAGAGAAAGCCACATTCATTGATTTCTCACTACAATGGCAGAGTTGAGCAATTGCTACAGAGACCATATGGCCTAGAAACCTACAATATCTATTCTCTGTCCATTTCCGGAAACAGTTTGCCAACACTTGCTTTAGACAGAGGCTGCAGTAATACTTTGAGATACTCCTAAAGGTTTACAGGCATAAGGTAGACCACAATGAGCCTGGTCTCCCCAGGCTTTTTGGGGAATATTGAGGTTAAGATGAATCTCAAGGGTCGGTTTGAAGGCAAAACAGAAGGAAAGTGTATGTTCCTAAGAGAGCATGTGGAAGGGGCTTCTGCCCTCAGGGTCATTATGATTCACTCACTGTGCGTACACCAGCCTCAGATCTGTTTTCGGACCAGTTGGCAGCCCTTCCCCTTCACTCCTGTCATGTGAAACCTTAGCCACCTGGTCCCAGGAGCGGTGAGGGCCCCCCAAAGTGAGGGGCTCAAGCTGATTAGCCCAATTTGTTATACCCTGGGATCTGGTTGTGAGAAGTCACACAAAATTGGGACATTGTGAAACATAGGCACTTATCGAACAGGGTGTTATGTGATAAAATACCCATCACGTGATGCACACAAAAGACATAAAATGTGTAACTTGAGAGAGAAAGAGCCACCAGCTGGCATCATGAGCCAAGAATTCCCAGGAATGGCAGGATTTGAGGTAGGCTCTTGAGGAATGGGTAACATGCTGCTAAATGGAGAAGAGCGAGAAATGCTCCCCTGTGGAATCAGTGGAGATTTTCTCTACTCTGCTTAGAGCAGAGCAAAGCGACAGCTGGCTGACTTCCTACAGAGAGTGGCCTTTGTGCCCAGGAACGGAAGACTCCATCCAGGCTTTACACGCAAGGATTAAACTACCTCAGACCTTGAAGAGACGGCATCCCTGAGCACAATTCTCGCCATTGTTCATTCAGGAATTTTTATTTGTCTTATCAAATTTCTCCCCAATGCTATCACAGTGGAAAGCCACAGGAAATATTTTGCAATTTACACGTTGAGAAGGAAAGAAATGCGTATACATAAATCAGTTGAAATGGAATTCACATGGAATGAATTTAGGAGAAATAGCAGTAAACGTACTTTCAGAGTAGGGGAAGTTGGGGTATTAAAACAATTTGCCAGAATGACAATTAATGCCCCATTAGTTACTGAATTCAAGCCTCTTGCCTCAGTGTGTAGTGCAGATATGCAGTCAATATGCACGAATGAGACTTTACTTTGTTAACATATTTTTTTAAATTCTTTTTTGGTTAGTAAATAGTCATTGCCTTGAGTTCCAAAAATTAAAGTGACCCACAATTCTGATGGTCCTGGTTTATACTTCTTATCCTAGTGTCATTAATAGAATGCCCTTTATCGCTCTCAAAACTGTTTTAGTTTGGTTGATAAATTATGTGGTCACTCTACTAAGGGTCCTCCACTGTATCCTCCCCTTGGATCTCCCTACAAATAGCAGGCAGAGGGTTAATGACAATGCAGGCAGGGCCTACAGAAAGGAGGATGGCCCAGGATCAAGGCTGGTAACTCTGCCCAATTAGTTAGTAAACGTTTTGGCTATTATCCCTACAGACTTGGCCTTTTTCAAATTTTCAAATTCTGTAGATGGTGAGAGAGATTCTCCTTTAGCCTCTGGCTATAAACTACGCCCCACAGAGGGGAGTATTCAAGTCCTCTCATGGCTTCTGTGGCTCTGTATGATGTGACCCTGCCCATATACCTGTACCTCTCTCCAGACTCACCCATATTCCTTGTCTTCTTGCCATGTGGGCATCCTCACAGTTTAATGAGAGTAGCTCTTCACTCTTTCTATCCCCATAATGGTCCTTCTTTTCCTCATCTAGCTAAGACAGCCTATAGTCTCAGATTCATGATGACTTCCTCAGGCAACCTTTCCTTGACCCATTGTGGTAGCAAAACTGTAGGATGGTCCCTAAGAAATATGCCCCCAATATATAGATACTTTGTCCCAGTTATTCAGTGAAACCCTAATCTAGGTACTGCTGTGAAGGGAGTTTGCAAATTTGATTAAGATCTCAATAAGTTGACTTTAAGATGAGGATCCTACTTTGGTGAGTTTAACCCAAGCAGGTAAACCCTAAAAAAGGAACTGATTCTCCTAGAAGAAGAAGCAATGAATCATGAGAGATTCAACACAAAGCATATTTTCTGTTGCTTGCTTTTTAAATAAAGATTTTATTTATTTATTCATAAGCAACACAGAGAGAGGCAGAGACATAGGCAGAGGGAGAATCAGGCTCCCTGTGGGGTTGGGGGCTGATGTGGGACTTGATCCCAGGACCCTGAGATCATGACCTGAGCCAAAGGCAGCTGCTCAACCACTGAGCTATCCAGGTGCCCATGTTGCTTGCTTTAAAGAGGGAGATGACTCTGTGACCAGAGATGTAGGTAGTCTTCAGGAGTCAAGCATAGTCCTCAGCTGTCAGCCAGCAAAGAGACATGAACCTCAGTCCATCAGCCACAAGGAACTGATTTCTTCCAACCATCTGAATGGAGCTTGTTAGTGAATTACTCCTCAGAGGCTCCAGGCTAAAACTCAATGTGTCCAACACCTTGAATTCAGTTTCTGGGATGCTGGGTAGAGAATCCAGCCATACTGCGCCTGTGTCCTGACTTATAGAAGTTTGAGATACTAAGTGGATATTTCTTTAAACTGCTAAGTTTGTGGTAGTTTGTTACATAGCAAGTGAAAACTATATCCGCAGTCTCACATTTTTTTCTTATCGTTTTATGAGATCATATTCTTTCCTTTCCTTGGTCTCATTTAGTTTCTAATTTTGTATTAAGTTGTGTGGTGGGTTGAGTATAGTCTCCCCAAAATTTATCTTCCAGGAACCTCAGAATGTGATCTTATTTGGTGATAAGACCTTTACAGATGTAATTAGTTAAGGATCTTGAGATAAAATTATCCTAGATTTGGGGTGGGGTCTAAATACATCTGCACTCCTCATAAAAAAAAAAAAAAAAAAAAAAAAAAAAAAAAACAGGGACACACACAGAGGAGAGGATGGTGGAGGTAGAGACTGAATGAAGTGTTTACCACTCAAGAAATGCCAGAAGCTGGGAAAGACAAGGAAAGATTCTGTCCTAGAACCAGCTTCAGAGAGTGCTTGGCCCTGCCAACATCTTGACTTGAGAACTGTGAAAGAATAGATTTCTGAGGTTTTAAGCCACAGAAATTTGTGGTACTTATTTATGGTAGTGTTGGGAAAGTAATATAGGGTATATGATTTAAAAATTTTCTGGATCTGGATTTGCATAGGAGATCCTACCCAGGGCAACTCAAACCAAAGAGTCTCCAAGGATTTTTGTGTTGTTTGTTTTCTGGGAAATATTAGAGAAAAAGTATTCATTCACTTCTGGAGGCTGCTAAGATAATTCTTGAAGTGTAATTTCCATACAAAGGGAAGAGCCTAGCTAAGAGTGGGTCAATGCAAAGGAAATCAGAACTGAGGAGGAAGGGGTACAAAACTGAGCCCTAATGATGTGATTTGTGTCCCAAATCTGACCCCAATTCCAGGCTTTCAGTTGAATGAGGCTTCTTCCTTCTTCCTTGTTTCCCACCTGTTTTCCTCCCTTCTTTCTTGTTTTTCTTTCCTCTTTTTGCTTCTTTTTCCTTTTTTCAGCCTTGGGCAAGTATGCATTGTAGTTTCTGTTGCTTGCAACCAAAAGGATTCTCAGTAAGTTGGAGGAAAGGAGAGACAATTCCACTCATATATGGTGAGGACAGCTGAGCGTCGCCCCCCCCCGCCCCCCAACTGGTCTCTGTGGATGCCTGCTCTGCCTTGGTGCATACGGAGAGCATTGTCTTCTGCCTTCTCTCCAGAGGGCACATCGTGTGTCTGTTGTTATATTTTTATCCCCACTCCCCCACCTCTGATTGATTGGGTCCAATCCCTGGTATCCTCGGATATGGCCCCGTGAACTATCTTCCTACTCTTTCTGTGCCTGCTTTGACAGTTGCTCTCACTCTCTCAAAAGTTGTGAATGTTTCTCACTGTTGTTCTGAAAAGTGGGAATGGTGCAGAGAGGTGATATCTGTCAGCAGAGCAGCATTGTGAGATCAGCTTGCCAAGTTGGCAAGACCCTTCACATTGTTTCCCTCAGGGTGTGGAACTTTGTGAAGGTCTATTTGACTTTTGCTGTGAAGAAGTTAGTGCAGGAAGGCACGTGTGCCTGCCCTGTGTGCAGACAGTGCCTTCCTGAAGCTGTCTGGGTCACAAGGAGGGCCTGCATGAGGACCTAGTGTCATCCATCACTTTGGCTACAGCTCCCAGGCTCTGCTTTGAGAAATGTGATTTTCCAAGCTAAGACTGTGATCTGAGCTATGGCCAAACTAGGAAAGACAGAGTTAGGAGAGGACTTTTCAGGGCTTCCCTGTTTATCCTGGAGCAGCTGTTGGCATGGATGTAATTTCTTGCCGCCTACCTCTGACACGGCAGCCTAGTGACTGTTAGAATGATTGGTGACTAAGTGTAGAGCAGCCATTTGATGATAAAGTAGAACGTCGTCTTTATGGACCTCAATATATTGTTTCAGTAGACAGGTGGCCTTCCAAATCCATTCCTATGGAGGTGGGATGCCATTCTTTGTGCAGCCACGAAAGTGGGTGTCTATCACTGCTGTGCCATGTTCATGGCTTTTATTATGATCATGCCTTTTGTCTGAATTGATAGAACCATTTTGTTTGTAAGCCCAAATGACAGCAGTTGCCTTTTCATTTAAAAGAAAGCTTCACATTTCTATTGGTAAGCTGTTAAATCTCTTATGAAGAAATACTGCAATTATAAACAGAAGGCTCCTCAAAATTCATTTATTTACAACTTATAAATTTATTCTTATAGGATAGAAGATCTATAAGATCTCCTGGAAGAGCATGCAGGGTGCTACAAGGACACATTAGAAGTCTCAGAGAGTGTTCTGGAGGAAGCTTCTGGAGGAGAATGATTTAGGGAAAGGCAATAAAAGTTACCCAGGTGAAAAAAATACAGCAAGGCCATTACAGACAAAGAGGATGACAAAATAAACATGGTCTTTCCAAACATTCCCATAATATTCATAAGACTCACTCATAAGAATGGAAGATGCAACAGAAAACTCCCTGATGTGTTTTTTTTCATATAAGAATATTAGAAATTGGTATTAAGTTTTCCATGAAAGCTTGCTATCACTTGGACACTTTAAAGATTTTATGTATTTGAGAAAGAGAGAGCAAGTGGAGGAGCAGGGCATGATCCCAGGATCCCAGGAATCATGACTTGAGCTGAAGGCAGATGCTTAACTGACTGAGCCACCCAGGCATCCCTCACTTGGGCACTTTAAAGCAAATAAAGCAGAAAACACTGTCCTATGTAGAACATGCCAATTACCCTTCATGTTAAGAGAGAATAAGGCATGTCCATCTCCAGGGATGAGCCCGCAGATCTGTGCTCTCAGGTAAGAAAGCTCACAGTCTTTCAAACCTGCACGATCTGGAGATATCAGACCCAAAATTCACCTTCTATTAGCTCTGTGATCTTTGAAAATTGTTTAATTTATTTAAAGGCAGTTCTTCATCTGTAAAATGGAGCTAATTATTGGTAGCTCCTGAGTTCTTGCCAGGGTCAAAGGAGAAATTACATTTAGGTGCTTGTCACTGCTTCCATAGAAAGAATAAAAATAAACCACTTCATCCTTAAATATAATTGAAGAAAATAACCTGAATGGAAGTATGGAAAATGGTATAACACAAATAAAAGCAAAAATTGTGACTTAAACAGAAAGTTAACTTGATAAACTCAAGAAGTTTTTATACTGGGAAAAAAACAAGATGAATAGTCAAATTTAACAAAAACTAGAAAAACACAAAACACAATCTTATGCATTAAATGCTTTAAAAGACTCATGCACTTAGATCCAGGATTTCCAATTCTACAAAATTCTCATGAGGAAATAATCACAGAAGTGCATAAAGACTCACAAATACATGTATTATTTACTTTAGGAAAATAATGGAAACAACATCGATTAGTACAAAACTGATCAGTTAAATTATGTAACTCATTAGGTAAGTAATGGCAGAGCCAAGCAATCAAATATTCATGGGTATTGGAAAATATTGCAGAATATTTTGCAGAATTCTATGCAGAATATTCACGGGTATAGGAAAAGACTCATAACAAAGTATAAAATTAAGCTAACCAGCTATCTACTTAGATACTGATTTGATTTTAAAAATCGATGTGAATTTATAGGCATAGGGGATGGGTGTCGGGAGATAGCTAATGATAAAGCCTAGGATATTCAGATACAGTGGAGGGAGAGGATTATATAGTAAGTCTGATTTTCTTCTGTATATTAAAAAGAAAATCCTAATTTTGTACAATAAGTCTATATTGCTCTAGTATCAAGAAAAAAATACTGAAAGTTGCCATTTGTTCAAGCCATTCTTTAACATACAAATAACTGAAACATCTGTTTTCCTCTCCCCCTTTCTCTCCCTTCCTTTCTTAAAAAAATGTTTATTTATTTATTTATCTTATTCATTCGTTCATTCATTCATACATTCATTCATGAGAGACACACACAGAGAGAGAGGCTGAGACACTGGCAGAGGGGAAGGAGGCTCCTCTCAGGGAGCCCGATGCAGGACTTGATCCCAGGACCCCAGGATCATCACTTGAGCTAAAGGCAAACACTCAACCACTGGGCCACTCAGGTGTCCCCCTTTCTCTTTTTCTTCCTTTTCTCCCCCTCTCTCCCTCCTGTCAGACACTTTGCTGGATGGGGTAAAGTCCAAGCAAGGATTCTTGCACAAACAGGCATTCACATGAAGAAACATTTGTGTACAAAAAAGATTGGTTTTCAAAACTCCTCCAGGAGCTATGGGTTAGGAGGTAGGGTTTGGAAATATCCACCATTTCTATGCAAACTTCTCACATTTGGTTATTTCCCTTTATATTTGGCTCAAGTGAGACACCCCTTCCCAATGAGGGAGGCTTACAACTATTCTCTCTTCCAGACTCACCTTAATCGTATCTTTTTCTTCCTGGCTGGGTAGTGTCAAATCATATTCACATGAATGTAAATACAACTTGCATGTGTAACTGGCTAATTTTTTTTAAAGGCAGCTGCATATTTTAGGTCTCTTTTCATTTAGGAAGTTTGGATGGAAAATTAAGTCCATTCAGCAGTTTCCTGAAGCAGTAAGGAGAAAAGATCCAGTTTCTACAAAGTCGCATAAACGTCCGACAGTGGATTCATTTCTCTATATGGACTCTTATTTCTTACATTGGTTTGCATTTCACACTTTTAAGGTTTTGATTTCCTATCAATTTTATTGCCTGTGCCTTACAGCAAGTGAGTCCAGTAGAGCAATAAACACGGGGCAAGGGTTGAGTTCCTTGGGTCGGTGCAAGGAAAACACTTGATCTTCCTGTACAGCAGCATTCTCTTCTGTAAAAGGAGAAGTTTATTTGCGTAAATTCTCTCTTGGTTGTTCTGGAAGGATTAAATAGCCAATGTCTGGAAGCAACATGAGCAATTCTGAAAATAAGGCCCTGGGAATCTGTGATTTTCTTTCTCAGAAGGATTTATTGCTTCAGCATTGCAGCTTGCGTGCGTTGTGTGTACAGAACTGACAGTGACGTTCCTGGTTCAGAAAGGAATATATTTCTTTAACAAACACATGTGTAGTGCTTAGGATGTGCCAAGTGCCATTCTAAGGTCCTTGCGAATTTTAACTCATTTAATCCTTGCAAGAACCCTATGAAATATATACTATTATGGTTTTTTTTTTCCATTTTTTTAAGATAAGGAAACTGAACCCCCAGAACCATTAAATAATTTGTCCCAAATGTTTCATTTACTGAGTGGTAAAGCCAGGTTGTAAACTCAGGCTACCTGTCTCTGGATTCCATGCTTTAAACCATGATTCCATGTTGCTTCGAATGAAGTTTTGAGACTGGACTGAAAGCCACCACCCTTTATATTTCGAGGTTTGTTTGTTTTAAATGTAATATGACTAATCCTGCCTATTTCCTGATTTTTAGCTTATATTTATCCCAAATAAGAAAGTGATTCCCGGTCTTAACTTTCAAGGGTGATTCTTCTGGGTAAATGCCTTCCACAAACTCACAAAATCCTTTCGATCACGTGTATGTGAACGTATTTGAGCCCATAGGTTGAGAACTGCCAAAGTGGGGAGAGGGAAGGTCGTCTTCTGGATCCACAGAAGAGGAAGCTCAGCACGACTCTGTCCATCAGGGAGCTCAGAGCATGTTGCAGCAAGTTGTTTTGAGGATTTTAAATCCACAAGCCCAGCAGATTCCCCAGTGTGCTGATGGACAAAATCCTCAGGATTAGCCCCGCCTCAATGTAACACCATCAGCTTGGCCCTCAGTGGAATTAGCTTGGCTGTAGATGACATTCGGCGTTTGATCAAAATTAATGTAATGCAGCTGCAATTCCAAGTAACATTTGCTATTTTTTTCAAACCTGTTTGCTGTTTTACCTAACGTGTAACGTGAGCCCTTGTGATTATTATTATTATTATTATTACTATTTCTATTATTATTTGCTTCTAACAAGTAATACAAGTGGAAGTACCTGCTTTTTTCAATTTAATAAAAGAAAAATCCTGAACTGTACATTGCCATCAAGCCATCTCATTTCTTTCTGAATACACATACAAAATTAAATGCCACCAACCTCAAAATTGACTCTGGGGATCAGAATAAAGCAATCTCCTTGAAATAACTGCTATCTGTAAGAGCTATAATAAAACTTGTGAACATCATCTTCGTCCTCCCTAAGTGACTTGGTATGATATTCTTAGTTTTGGTGGCACATTACAATCGGAATTGTTCTATAATAAACTCTTTCCTAACAACCTCACACCATTCACTCAATAATTAATTTCATAATCCACTTAAGGGACAGACAAATATTATTACCTCTATAGTCCAAAGAAAAAATTGCCAATTACTATATTTGAAAAGTGGTTGTGTTAAGGCAATAATAATTAATGATGCTGACAGAGACATGTTAAAAATCAAACATAGAACAGACAATAGAACAAAAAAGCTGCTTAAAAACTTCTACAGACAATGGGCAATGCTTCTTATTTTTATTTTAAAATACTCAGACAACGCCTCTAACCAAGTTCTTTTATTTTATTTTATTTTTTTGGTAGAACAGTTGGTTTGTGCAGGCTGTTTACTAGGCCAAACCAAGAGATTTCAAGTAAATTGACAAGAGTAATATATACTTCTGCTGTAGTAACACTGTTGTTTAAGTACTGTCTATACAGATTAGATCTAAAGGCTTCTAAGCAACACTCTTGCCTTCTATACCTGCTCTCTGGAGGTAGTGTCTCCAACATCTCAGCAGCCATGGGAGGCTGTAAAGTCTAGCTCGGGGGCAGTGATGTGCTTCTGCTCTCTGGGTATCAGCCCTGTTTCCTTTTTGCCTCCTATTTGCTCAATACCCCTGTAAACAATTTCTTGTATTAATGCTCTTCTGTCTCAAGTGCCTAAAATAATTCAATTTTCCTGAATGGATCTAAAGCTTAATTTCAGCACACTTGGGAAATAGATGCTATTTCTTTGATTTTAATGGTATCACTTAGAAACCATTCTTCAACTGGCAAAATCTTTTAGAAGGGGCTTTTAGAGATACACTGAAAGCAATGTTAAAGTTTTTATCAAGCGATGATTAATTAACTGCATTTATTCACTAATCAGTTATTGACGTGCCCGGTATTGTATTTATTGTATGCATCTAATATTTATTTCTAGATTTTACAGAAATTTCTTTTGTCGTTTCTTACTTAAGCTTAGCAAGATTACAGAACAAGAATTTGATCAGAAGCAGAAATAAATGCGTTTTTATTAAAACCCCTGGTTAAAAAAAAAATGAAACCCCTGGTTAACAAGAAACAGTGCAAGGCTGATCAATCTAAGCAAGACAATTACAAATTTGTAACTGTCTAAAGAGCTGGAAACATGGCTAGAAAATTGCCAAGCATCCATAAACCTCTAAAGTATGTTTTAAAACACCTTCAAAGAAAATAAACTTTAATTCTAAGATGAATTTGGCAACTTTCTAATAGTAATATGGTATGTCTAGAGGCAAAAAGAACTGCTTTCAACTTCTGTAAGGCTCACATAAATCCCAACAGAAAGTGGAACTGGTTAATGGTTGGCTTGGAGAATAAGAGAAGCAGACTCAGGTGCCCAGTCTAAGTGTTCTGACACTTAACTCTTTTAAATAGTCTAAAATATCTCTCCTTTGCTTCTTTAAAAACAAAGCCCTCAGAACCAACTACACTTATGTGGCACGTGCCATTGCCCTGGTGGGATGTTTTTATTTGCGAGGCAATAACAGAGACAACTTTCTTCCCTTTCACTGTAGTAAAGCATCAATGGCTTCCTAGGCCCAAAACAGTAGAGAGAAAAAGGGAGATAAAGAAGTTAGGGCTTCTACAGGGTCTAATAGATTAGCACCTGCAGTTTGAATGTCACTGAAACACACAGTCAGAAAGTTGGGCAGCACGCAGATCTGGGGCCACATGCTCCAACCACTAAACAGCCGGCCAAGTAGAGGTTGGGCAGCAGCCATGGCCAGGCATGTGGCAGGGCAATTCCTATCCCAGTAGGAGGAGAACTAGAGGCCCTCCCATGACCCTTTTTGGATATTATGAAGGTAACAATTCTGTGTCTTTAGGGTTGACATATTTGGAGTGATGCTTTTCTCTCTCCTTGCCTATATTTCAGAGCAACCAAGACCTTCAACGGAATTCAGGATGAGAGGACTAAGAAATTTCAAATACATTCTAAGTACTCGTGATATCACCAGTGTTTGGAAAAGCAGATATCTGTGCGTATTCACTTATTTTGTGAAAGGTCTTATATAATACGGAGAAGAAGTTTTATTTGGTAGACAGGAAACTTTCTATTATGAAGTACTTATGATAAAGCTACTTTATGAGAATGAGATTATTTTTTCCATATAATATTGTATCATTATTTCTATAGCTTTTCAAAATACTCAAGCCTCCCTGTTGTAAACAGAAGTGAAATTGAATGAAACCAAATTTGCTTTTCTTCTCCACTGAAAAATTTTCTTTTTTTTAAAGATTGTATTTGTTCATGAAAGACACACAGAGAGAGGCAGAGACATAGGCAGAGGGAGAAGCAGGGTCCCTGTGGGCATCCTGATGCGGGGTTGGATCCCAGGATCCCAGGATCACGACCTGAGTCAAAGGCAGACACTCAACCACTGAGCCACCCAGGTGTCCCCTCCACTGAAAATCTTTCTGCTTGGTCCCTAGTTCATCTGCAGATGACACAAAATGATGCAGAGTCTATCAGGGTCCCAGGGTACCCTCAATGGAATTAAGATGGAAGCCAAAAAAAAAAAAAAGTCAGAACTAAAATCACCAGCAGGAGGATAACTGCATTAAACCAAGTGTCTCTATGTCCTCATACATTATGTTTTCATCAGAAATCTTAATAGAAATAGTGATTAAAGGAGATGGCTGTCTCCAAGAACACCTGGTCTTAGAGTCTTTCAGGGATCTGACATTTACAACATTGCTCACAGCACACGTCCATCTTTCTGCTAGTTTGCATTTATGGAACACACTTGGCTTCATAAAGATCTTTTACACACATCACTTTATTTTTCCATTTGTGGGACACCTTAGCATTCATGAAGCACTTTCATCTACATAGTGGCATTTGAGCATCACAGAAATCTTGGTGCATTAAGAGGGACCCGCTGAAGACCAGATATTATAAATCATCCCCAGGTCACACAGGTAAGAGGTAACTCAATCCCCTAATAAGGACACACCTGAAGCCAGGGCTTCTGACACCTTTGCTCACGGGAAACCACAAATCAGCACACACACACACACACAAAATCTTGCAGGTTGGTGCAAACAGGGAGTAGTGAACAGAATCACTACTAATGGGAGAGAATGGGAGTCACAACATAAAATTCCCCCATGTGAGGTACAGCCCTTGCTAAGGGTAGAGGTGTTGTCCTTTTTCACATTAAATCATTCCAGCTATATGAAATGCATCAAGATGACACCAGCAGAGCACCGACTTGATTTAGAACTGAGCCACACACCTGTTCTTCTAAATATAAACAAATTTGCAACCTGAGCCATTAGCAGTCCCTAGAGGGTAAGCAAGTGAAAGCTGGGGCTGGGATTTGCCTGCAGCCTGGCTCTGGGCTTGCAAATGCACAAGGGCCAAGGAAGCATAATGCCAGGCAGGATATTTGGGATTGTGATTGGGTGGTCACAGTGACCTTTTATCTCACTGGAGGGATAATAATTAGCTTCATTATCCTTATTGTTATTTTTAAATGTGCTTAATTTGTTCTTGTGGCTCAGCCTGTACCAGGCTTGTTGAACATTCCAGGTCCCCTTGGTATATATATATATATATATATATATATATATATATATATATATAACCATTGCCTGAGTTGCCGTGTTTGGAGAAAGGTTATTCTAAGGGAAGTGGTTTGCTGGGCTCCAGAACAATGTATTAAATCATGAAGTATTTTTATTGTCTATGTGAAGGCAATACTCTTTTGGATTCTAGAGTTCCTGGCTATTCAAAGTATGTGACTACTCCTTAATACTGTCATGGGTTTTTCCATTCTTGCTCAAAGGGAAAGAGATCATGCTGGGGTCCTCGGAAACATTCCATATTATTCTTAACTGTTGGGATGCTTCCAGAGGTGATGTGGATATAAGTAGCCCAGTGACAGGCATGTTACTGTGCATGTGGTGGCATATATGGAACTGGGAGACATGATTGATCTCACTGGCCAAAGCTCTTGAGATGGTCCAACTTATGATCATCAGTAAATTCTGAAAGTATTATTTCTAGATGCCCAGAATCTGCAGAGAAATCTCTTGATTCTCTTTCAAAATTAATAGTTAAAAATCTTTTGTGTGTGTGTGTGTGTGCAATTGCAGAAGCTTTGCATATTGAAGTTTTGAATATACAGAAAATCTCCTAGGAAAACCAAAACTATTGCCATCTTTTGTTTGCTTATGTGCTCCCCCCACCTCCAACGCAGTAATTTGATGAATTCTACTCAAATGTCTTCTAGGGATGCCTGGGTGGCTCAGCGGTTGAGTGCCTGCCTTTGGCCCAGGGCGTGATCATGGAGACCCGGGATCGAGTCCCACAACTGGCTCTCTGCATGGAGTCTGCTTCTCCCCCTACCTGTCTCCATCTCTCTCTCTCTCATAAACAAAAAAATAAAATTTAAAAAAAATTAAAGAAAGCCTTCTAGAGTGAATAAATATTTGAATTCAAGGGATGAGTCTTAATTATGTATGATGAGATATAACACATTGGGGCATAGATAGAGGTATAGAGATTGGGATATTAATGTAGCTTGATCCAGCTGTGCTGACCAGAGAGGTATAGTTCATTTCTTTGCTGCAAAGAGTAGTTGGCAGACAGTCTCAATTGCTGAACCTTGGAAACCACCTTAGAGTTCAGGCTCTGGCCGCCCTCTCTTAGAGTTCTCAGCCAATGACTGAGCACAGCAGGAGGATTAGAATTGGGCCATTCTTGCTTCTTCCCATCCTCCACCAAGAGGGTGAATCAAAGTAGTATCGTAGCCCAGGGAATGGTGGAGCTTAATGCCTAAAATTAATTAATGACCTAAAAGATGCAGAGGCAGTGCTCCCCATCATTTCCTCATTTAATTCACCAGTCCGGCCCCTGCAAAAACCGGATTAATCCCCCCCCCCAAAAAAAAAAAAATGACTACAGACTGCCACAAGCAATCAAGTGGTTCTGATCACAGCTGCTGTACTAAATGTGGTGTCATTGCTAGAGCAGATTTATAAGGCCTTATGTACCTGGCATGTGGCCATTGGTTTGGCGAATGCATTCTGTTTCATTCTAATCGAAAGACAGGGGCAGAAATAATTCACATTCATGAGGAATACCTGACAATAATTATGATTTTGCCTCATGGCTATGTTAACTCTCTCTCCTTCTTTGACAATACAATCCAAAGAGATCTTGACCGTCTATGTATCCTAAAGAACATCACATTGCTACAAAATATCAATGACATCATGCTGATGTGGCGGACAGAGCAAGAAGTTGTTAGCATACTGGAGAACTTGGTGACATCACATGCACTCTCGGGGCTGGAAATTAAGCTCGGTGATGAATCA
Organism: Vulpes lagopus; assembly: GCF_018345385.1. Classification (NCBI taxonomy): domain Eukaryota; kingdom Metazoa; phylum Chordata; class Mammalia; order Carnivora; family Canidae; genus Vulpes; species Vulpes lagopus. The sequence continues at coordinate 12,096,440 of NC_054831.1, forward strand.
GGGACCCATCTCTTTAGTAAACTTTTAGAAATCCAGTTTTCAGTAGAATTCCAGGACATAACCTTCAAAATAAAAGCCAAATGGCTACCTCTTGTATTCCCTACTACTAAAAAAGCAGGGAGTACAGTTCCTTGTAAACACTTTCAGGTTCTGGAGGTTTCACCCGGGTCCCAATAATGCAACTCTATCCCATGTGCTGGGTGTCATAATGGGCTGCCAACTTTGAGTGGGGCTTATAGTAGGAAAGGACTTTAAAGTAGATCGGATTGTAGTGTATATAGTTCTCTCATTTGGGCAATTGGACCCAGCCAACTCTGTGTTGGAAGTATCAATGACAGGAAAAGCTAAAGTGCAGAACTAATGGCAAGTCTGATGGGGAGAATTAGAGAGAAAGTTCTGAAGTTCTAAAGCAAGTGTATACCATTTGAGTGAGCATTATATGCTTTTGAAAAGCAGCTCTTGACATTTCACTGGGCTCTGGTAGAGGCAGAAGACTTCACTGAGGGACAACAAATGATCATGCATCTAGAACTACTAATTATGAGCTGGATCCTATTGGACCACCAAGTCATAGAGTCAGTTGGGCACAGCAGCCATCCATTGTAATGCAGATCATACATTAGGGATGCAGCCCAAGCAAGACCAGATAGTATGAGTAAGCAGCCTGAGCAAGTAGCTCAGATTCCCACATGTCCCACCAAAGTTGTACCAGCACCTCTCTCTGTTGGTCCCTCTGGCTACACTGTAGGGAGGGGCTCCTATATGGCCAGCTGAAGGGGCAGAAAAAACCCAAATGTGCTTTGCAGATGGGTGAGCTTGATAGGCTGGTGCCAACTGAAAACAAAAGGAGCACCCATTCATTACTGCTACAACCAGAGGTCACTCTGAGAGTCAGGGGAGAAAAAGAAAAAAATCTTTCCAAAGATGGAGTGGTGGGCAGTGTTCTCATGAAGAAGAAGTAACCGAAGGGAGAGAAGTAGCTAAAAGTGGTCAGGGCCTGTAAGGAAAGGGATGGGAAAACTGGAGACCAGGAGGTCTGGAGCAGAAGCATGTGGATGGACATATGTGAGTGGGCATGGGGTGTGATTTCTGTCTGCCTGTTACAAAGCGCTGACCTCTGAAAACGCACTGGCAAACTCGGGAGACAGATGTTCAAGCCAGTTCATATTAGCCAGTCTGCATCATGAGCCATCCCAGAAGTGGCAGGGTGGGCGTATGAGCTGAAAGGCTGAGGTGCAAGCTGCACATGGACTCCTACTTCCCGTGGTCCATGCTATATCTGAAAGTTCAACCTTTTGGCAACAGAGACCAAATATCCAGTCTGACACTTTTCTCCAACAATTGAATTTGGTACTTGGTGGCAAGTTGACCACATTGGGTGTTTCCCATTTTGTAGGGCAGAGCCTTGCAGAGACAGTGATATGGATTTGCCTTTCTCACCCACAGAGCCTCAGCCAGCTCTGCTTGTGGGGGCTCCTGATGGCCCCGATCCACAGGCATGGGATGCCACATGATGTAGAATCCAACCAGGACACCCACATCCGAACCAAAAGGGTGTAGGAGTGAGCTGGTTACTGTGAATTCATTGGTCACGTAGTATGTACCATCCAGAAAGAGGCAGTCTAGTAGCACATTAGAATACCCTGCTGAAGGCAGAGCTGAAATGTTAGCTGGCTTGCAGTCCTCGGAGAGAACAAGTGTTATATTTCAGGACACGTGTACACTGAATAGGAGACGTCTGTATGATGCTGCATCCCTAACAGGAAGAATATATGAGTCCACAGACCAAAGGGGAGAGGCAGGAGCAGCACCATTTGCCACTGACCCAAATTACAGAGTTGCTTATAGCAAATACTTGGGACCAACAGAAATGTCAGATAAATTCTGGTACAATAATAAAACAGAATGATAGCTAACTATAATTATTGAAATTAATAGTATTCATAATATAGTGACATTGTATGGGTTAATTTTTACCTTTCATCCCCACAACTCTGGGTTCTGCAAGATTGGAGGTTCTGGTCCCCAGAGGGTGATCATGCCTTTAGTTGTGTTGCCAGGGACACAACTAAATTTTCATTTTAATATAAACTATAATATTAATATTAATATAACTCAGGGCATGGACTCGGTATGCCCAGGGACCAGCAGGTAAAAGGAGGAGTTACTTTCATTCCAAAGGCAACTGACCTTGACCAGTAGGAGAATGAAGGGCTGCTCTGACACACTGGAGAAACACATATGGAACCCAGGTAATCCACTCAGGCACCTCCCGGTGCTCCTTTGCTTCACTGTCACCATGAACAGACTTGTTTAGCAACCCCAGGCTGAGGATGGCATCGTGACCAAGTACTCGTATCCCAAGGTACAAAGGTTTGGATCACCCCACCAGGTGATATCAAGACCAACTGAGATGATGGCTAAGGATGAGGGGAATTTCAAGTAGAGGATAGAGTGGAAGAGAATGGGTACCAGATGTGGCCCTAAGTCCAACCACAGAGATGGAGGCTGCATTTTATCCCACCAACTTCTTTCTCCTATGTTTGTCCTCAGGAAAAGAGGCTGTTGGAACTGTGGCCATGTGTCAGGTGGGTTTATGAGATGCGAGGGGTGTGTGATGATGGCCATTAAGTTGTGTCACTTGGAATATCACTCTTACCTAAATCTCTTTACTTCCTTCACTGCTTTCAAGTGTCATATCAGCAGTGCAGACATATGAAGGCTCTGCCCGTCCTCTCTGGATTCCTCCTCCACTTACCCTTCACAGGCATTTCTCCTAAGTCAATGCTTCATGTCTAATCACATCTTGGCATCGCCTCTGCAAAGACCTGATGTGACATATGAGATTTAAAGCTTAAATTCTGGCTTCAACACTTTCTCTGGCTCCCCCACTGCCCCTCCCTCCCTCAGGTCTGCTTTTCTTCTGCCAGACTTTCATCCTCAGATCGGCTCTCTCCACCTGGTGGCATGGACAGCTGCAGGCAGAGCTGGCCTCAAGCGCACGCAAACTCTGCAGTGGCACAGGGCCCCGAGCTTAGAAGTGCCCAGTACTTAGTTTAATTATCTGTGGTCACTGTATTTGTTTGCTAGGGCTGCCGTAACAAAGTACCACCAACTGGGTGGCTTAAACAATTAAAATTTATTCTCTTCCAGTCTGGAGGCTGGAAGCGATCTCTTGTCCAAGATCAAAGTATTGGCTGGGTTGTTTCCTTCTGAGGCTGTGAGGAAGAATCTATTCCAGGCCTTTCTCCTAGCTTCTGCTAGTTTTCTGGTAATCTTTGGTGTTCCTTGGCCTGTAGACACATCGCCATGATCTCTGCCTTCATGTTCACATGGTGTTCTGGGTGTCTGTATCCAAGTTTCCCCTTTTTATAAGGACACCAGTCATATTGAATTAGGGCCCACCCTAATGACCTCATCTTAACTAATTATATATGTAATGACCCTATTTCCAAACAAGATCATATTCTGAGACACTGGGGATTAGGACTTCGATATGTGAATTTTGGGGGGACACAATTCAACCCATAACAGTCATTACCTTGAAATTCCCAGTGATTTTCATTTTGCATTGGTCTCCACAAATTATGTAGCCAGTCCTGGCTCTGGGCTGCTAATTCTAGGCTTTAATTGGCCTTAACATCTTGGATCCCAGGAGAGAGAGCTTGTTTTCCTATAATTACAGCAAATCTCCCTAGAAGGCTTGATCGGCTTTGACTGCAACATCTAGACATTTCTAACAGTTGTATCACCATAATGACCTGGGACTCTGGACAGCCAGACCTGGGGCTTGTGACTCCCAAATCACATCACCTGCCAAAGGGGATGGGAATGGCAGCATAGTCTTTGATCCACTAGAGCATTCTTCTCAGGATTTGGGACCAGGCTTACGCTCATTTTATAGAATAGGGTTTATAGCTTTCCTATAACTCTTTGATCTGGAATGGTTTTTGTCGTTTAAGAATTATCTGTGATTTGAATGTCTATAAAAAATCAATGAAGTCCTCTGTTTTTCATTTCAAAACATTTTTTTTTAATTTGGTCCATCTTTACATCAAGACTAATCTCAGAGTTGTCTATTTTTTGAGTCAAAATCTAAACTTTGCATTTTCTTTAAAAATGTGTTCATTAATGAAATGGCCATTTTAGCATTTTCTCCTGTGTGTAGCTATTTATGCCTGTTATGGGCTGAATTGTATTCTCCCAAAATCCATACGTGGAATCCTAACTCCCAGTAGCTCAGTGCCTATTTTTGAAGCTCGAGTCTTTATAAAGTTTGTTAAAGGGAAGTCATTAGAGGGGGCTTTAATCCAGGGTGACTAGTACACATGTAAGAAAAGGAGATGACACAGACTTTCCATGTATGGAGGGAAGACCATGTGAGGATACAGAGAAAAGATGGTCATCTATAAGCCAAGGAGAGAGGCCTCAGAAGAAACCAATCCTGCCAACACGTTGATTCTGGACTTCTAGCTGTTTACAGCAGCAAGTCTAGGTTCCTTGGTTATGGCCTTCCCTCACAAACAAAGACAACGTCTGAGGGTTTGTATTTGTGTTTTCTTGTATTTTCTCATTCCAATTTCTGAGACTTGCAATCTTTATTTCCAGAAAATATACTTAGTTGAAAAAGCTCCTGAGACTTCCCATGTTTGATAATATCTGTTTCTCTCTTCTCATCTTGCTATAAATTTCTTGTTTTGTGGTCATTTTTCATCAAAACTCTGTGGACATTGTTTCATTGCCTTCTGTCATGTTCTGTTATGAAAAGAATTTTAATATAAAGTGAATACTTTATCCTTTGTAGACAACCTCTTTATTATTCCCTCTGAATTCATTCAGAATGTGGTTTTCTTTATTCCTGAAATGAAAACATCTCGTAAGAATATACAGCTTTTTTCATTTGTTCTGTCTGGCAATCACGAGCCCCTTCGACTCCAAGCCTCAAACCTGTCTTCAGTTTGGAGAGAGTTCTCTGATGGTATTTTGAGTCTGCCTCTCATCTGTCTCCTATTTCTGCTTGAAACTGCTGCTACGCGTGTGTCCTGGTTCCCAGATATCTTTCTGTGTCCCATCTTTTCTTTCATCATTTGCAGATCTTCAATCTCAACTCATGATTATTGAGTAGTCTCTGAACTAATAAAGTCTCTGAACTAACAAGGTCTCTCCCTTTATTAAAGAAGAAAGTCGATCTCTTCTCTAATCGACAAGGGTTTTCAGGATTCTCATGAAGGTGGCGCTGCCTTCACGGCGCTTGTAAATCTGGAAATAAGCATCCCTTCTGGATCTTCAATGACTGCTGCTTTGTACTTGACTAATATAATAGACTCGTAGATGCAATATTCTCTTTAATTTTTGCTCAAATCTTTCTCTTTTCATAGCAGTATATCTAGTGACATTGAGAAATATTTGCTTGATTTCTTGGATTGGCTCGTTTTCTTTTTTAACTGAAGTCTTTTTTTTTTTTTTTTAATGTGTTGGGTTGTTTTTCTCTGCTCATCTTTACATGTCCAAAGTTTTCTAATGTCACAAATTTTGTTAAGTTTAATAGATATCGTGTGGTCCCTTGTTGGATCTCATAGTCTCTGATGAGGGACAAAGAGCACTTTTATACTTATGATAATTGTATTCACCAGGTGCGGACATGAAGTATGAGGGATATTGAGGTAATGCTAGCTTAGCCCCTCTCCTCTGCCAAGTAGTTTGTTTCTCTTCATTTCTTTTTATTTTATTTTTTTTTCAGGTTTACTGATGTATAACTGACAAATAAATTGTATGGTATTTATAGTGTACAACGTGATGATTTAATATATGAATATACAGTGAAAAAACTCCCCCCCCCCCCAGTGAATTAACTAACATCCATTATCTCCCATATTTACCTTTTGTGGGTGTGTAAGAACATTTAAGTTCTCCTCTCCTAGCAAATTTCAATCGTACAATACAGTGTTAATCAGCTAAAGTCATCATGTTGTACATTAGATCCTCGAGCCTTATTTATTTAATACCTGAAAGTTTGGAACATTTTAGCAACTTCTCCCTATTTCTCCCACTCACAGGTGCTGGCAACTACTTTTCTACTCTGTTTCTATGAATTTGACTTTTCCTCTTTTTTTTTTTTTTTTTTAAAGATTCTATTATAAGTGATACCATGTATTATTTGTCTTACTCTTTGTGGCTTATTTCACTTAACATAATGCCCTCTAGGTTCATCTATGCCATCATGCATAACAGGATTTCCTTCTTTTTATGGCCGAATAATATTCCATTGTCTATATGTGACATTTTTTTAATCCATTCATTACACAGAGAGACACTTAGGCTGTTTCCATGCATTAGTTGTAGCAAATAATACTGCAATGTATATGGGAGTACAAACATCTCTTTGAGATGATGACTTTGCTTCCTTTGTATATATACCTGGAAGTGGGATTGCTAGATCATAAGGTAGTTCTATTTTCAATTTCTTGAGGAACCTCCATATTATTTTCTACAGTGGCTGCATCAGTTTATATTCCCACCAATAGTGTGCAAGGGTTCCCAATTTTCTACATCCTCGCTAGCATTTATTATTTTATTATTTCCATTTTTTTTTTAGGAAGAGAAAGCACAAGCAGGAGTGGGGGTGGTTAGAGGGAGAAGGAGAGAGACGATCTTAAGTGGGGTCCATGCCTAGCCAAGGAGCCCTACACAGGGCTTGATCCCAAAACCCTGAGATCATGACCTGAGCTGAAATCAAGAGTCCAGGCACCCCTTTATCTCCTGTCTTTTTGATAGTAGCCATCCTAACATGTGTGAGACAACGTATCACTGTAGTTTTGATTTGCATCTCTCTGATAAGTAGTGATGTTGAGTACCTTTTTATGCACTTCTTAGTCAACTGTATGTCTTCTTTGGAAAAATTGCCTATTCGGTTCCACTACCCATTTTTTAATTGAGTTATTTGTGGGGTTTGTTGCTATTGAGTTTTATGAGTTCCTTGTACATTTTGGATATGAACTTTTTTTTATCAGATATATGCCTTGCAAGTAATTCCTCCCTTATCATAGTTGTCCTTTCATTTTGTTGATTATTTCCTTTGCTCTACAGAAGCTTTCAAGTTTGATGCAGTCCCACTTGTTTGTTTTTGCTTTTGTTGGCTGTGCTTTTGGTATCTTATCTAAGAAGTCATTGCCAAGACCAGTATCAAGAAGTGTACCCATTTGTTCTCTTCTAAGAATTCTTGGTTTCAGAGCTATGTTTAAATCTCTGGTTCATTTTGAGTTGATTTTTGTATATGATATAAAATGGCAATCTAGTTTCATTCTTTTGCATGTGGTTGTCCAGTTTTCTCAGCACCATTTATTAAAGAGACTATCCCTTCCCCTTGTATATTATTGGCTATTTTGTTATAAATTAATTGATTATACATATATGGGTTTATTTTTGGAATCTCTATTATGTTCTATTTTTTTTGAAAGAGAGAAAGAGAGAGAGTGCAGGCACCTGTGAATGGGATGTGGGGGTAAGAGAGTAGGGGCAAAGGGAGAGGGAAAGAATCTCAAGTAGGCTCCATGCCCAGTGTGGAGCCTGATGAGGGGCTCAATCTCATGACCCTGAGATCATGTACTGAGCTGAAATAAGAGTCAGATGCTTAACCCACTGAACCATCCAGGCACCCATCTATTATGTTCTACTAACCTATGTGCATCTTTATGCCAATACCAAACTGTTTTGGTTATAACAGCTTTGTAAGATGATTTGAAACTGATAAGTGTGATGCCTCCAGCTTTGTTCTTCTTTCCCTTTAGCTGTTAGTTCCATACAAATTTTAGGATTTTCTTTTTATTTCTGAAAAAAATGACGTTAGAGTTTTGATAGAAATTGTGTTAAGTCTATAGACTGTATTGGGTGGTAAGGACATTTTGACAATATTAATTTCTCAAATGTATGAGCATGGATTATCTTGTCATTTATTTGTGTCTTTTTCAATTTTTTCATCATTGCCTTACAGGTTTTAGTATATAGATCTTTCTTTTTAGTTAAATTTATTCCTAGGAATTTTATTCTTTTTCATGCAATTGCAAAAGGCAAAGTTTTCTTGATTTTTCTTTTTCATAGCTTGTTGTTGGTGTATAGAAAGGCAAGTGATATTTGTATAGTGATATCGTATCCTGCAACTTTTTTGATTTAGTTCTAACAGTGTTCTAGCTCAGTCTTTACGGTTTTCTATGTATAATATCATGTCATCCACACAGACAGCTTTAATTCTGCCTTTTTGCTTTGGATTGTTTTCATTTCTTTTTTTGCCTATTGTTTTGGCCAGAACTTCTAATACCATATTGAATAAAAGTGTTGAGAGAGGGCATACTTATTTTGTTTTTGATCTTAGAAAAAAAGCTTTTGATGTTTCACCATTAAGTATGATGTTAGTCCGGGGCTTTTTATATATGGCCTTTATTATGTTGAGATATGTTCCCTTTGTACTCAGTTTGTTGAGAGTTTTTATTATGAAAAGATGTTGAACTTTTCCAAATGCTTCTACCTGAATCTATGGGGAAGGCATGACTTTTATCCTTCTTTTTGTTAATGTGGTGTACACTTATTAATTTGTGCATGTCAAACCATCCTTGCATCACTGAAATAAATCCCATTTGATCGTGTTGTATAATCCTTTTAATATTGTTGAATTCAGGTTGCTACTATTTTGTTGAGGATTTTTGCATCTAGGTTTATCAGGGATCTTGGTCTGTAATTTTCTTTCAGTGTCCTTGTTTGCCTTGGAGTCAGGGTAATGCTGGCCTCATAAAATAATATTGGGAGTATTCTCTCCTTTCTAATTCTTTTGGAAGAGTTTGAAAAGGATTGATATTAGTTCTTTAAGTATTTGGTAGAATTTGCCAGTGAAACCATCTAGTACTAGGCTTTTTGTTGTTGTTGGGATGTTTTTAATTAACAGGCTCCTTGCTAGTAATTGGTCTGTTCAGATTTTCTATTTATTCACAATTCAGTCTTGGTAGGTTGTATGTTTCTAGGAATTTACTTCTTCTAGATTGTCCAGTTTCTTAGCATATGATAGTAATCTCTTATGATCCTATATATTTCTTGGGTATTGGTTGTAATTTCTCACCTCTCATTTGTAATTTTGAGTCCTCTTTTTTTTTCCTCGATAAGTCTAGGTAAAGAGTTGTCAATCTTTTCTCTTTAAAAAAGCCCAGTTTTAGTTTCATTGACTTTTTGAAGAATGTCCTTTTAGTTCTTGTTTCATGTATTTCCATTCTATGATTCTTATTTCCTTACTTGTGCTAACTCTGAGGTTAGTTTGTTCTTTTTTTTCTAGTTCCTTGAGGTGTAAAGTTAGGCTGTTTATTTTAGATCTTTGTTTTTCTTTTTTACATTTTTCAGTGTTTTTGTTATTTTGACTATATAAAAACTATTGTTAGGGCAAGTATTTTGCTATTGTTACTTTTTTTCTTATACATCACATTTTTTCCCTGTAGTTAATAATTGCATTAAAAATTGAGATAATTATAGATTCATATACAGTTGTAAGATAATACAGTAAAACTTTCCTTATATTTTGCCAAGTTTCCCCCAAACTAACATTTTACAAAGCTATGGTATATTATCACAACCAGAATATTGGCATTGATACAATCATATTCAGATTTCCCCAGTTTTACTTGTTTACTGACACCCAGTTTTACTTGTGTGTGTGTGCATGTGTGCACATCTGTTTTAAGTTCTATACAGTTTAATTACCTGTGTAAGTTCATATGTTCACCACCACAGTCAATATCCTGAACATTTCAACACCATAAGGATGTATTGTGTGGCTCTGTTATGACCGCATCTTGCTCTCTTTTAACTCTGTGCCTGACCCCTGGCAACCCTAGTATTTTCTCCATTTCTAAAATTTTGTCCTTTCATGAATATTATATAAGTAAAATCATACTGTATGGGAACTCTTGGAATTGCTTTTGTTTGCTCATCATATTCCTTAGGCATTGACCTATGTTGCTCTGTGTGTCAAGACTTTTTTCTGTATATTCGTGACTAGTATTCCATGGTGTAGATGCACTGTTTAACCATTCACCCATTGAAGTACATTTGGGTCACCTCCAGTTTGAGACCACTGCAAATAAAGCTGTCATAAACATAAACATAAACATTACTGTACAGGTTTTTGTGTGAACATAAAAGCTTACATTTCTCTGGAATGAAAAGAAACGTCATTGCTAGGGTGTAAGGTAGTTTTATGATTAGCTTTAAAATAAATTGCCCACCTTTTCCAGAATGGCTGTATCACTCTATACTCCTACCAGCAATATGTGGGTGATCCAGTTTTTTTGGTGTCTTCACTAGCATTTGTTGTCAATGCTTTTTATTTTAGCCATTATGATAGATGTGTAGTGGTATCTTGCTGCATGAGGTCTTTTTTTTTTCTTTTTGTAGGTATTTATCACCAGAAGCTTCTTACCTGTAACTACTTTTGCTGCATCCCATAAGATTTGGTATGTTGTGTTTCCATTTTCATTCATTGCAAGATTCTTTTTTTATTTCTCTTTTTATTTCTTCTTTTACCCATTGGTTTTTCAGGAGCATGTTGTTTAATTTTTACATTTTTGTGAATTTTCCAATCTTCTTGTGATAGATTTCTAGTTTCATACTATTGTGGTTGGAAAATATGCTTGATGTGATTTCAGTATTAAACTTATTAAGGCTTTTTTTGTGGTCTAACATGTGATCTACCCTGGAGAATGTCCCATGTGCGCTTGAGAAGAATGTGTATTCGGCTGTTATTGATGGAATGTTTTGTATGTGTCTGTTAGGTCCATCTGGTCTAACAAGTAGCTGAAATCTAATGTTTCCTCTTTTTTAAAAAAAATCTTATTGAGATAGTTGAATTAGAGAATTCTTCCTTTCTTCATTATTGCTCTCATTACTTAGCAACATGGTGGCATTACCTCCATTTTTTTGGCCAATATATCACTCTAGGCTGAATTTACGTGTGTTTGAATGAATACTTTTGAGGAAATGGTCTGTTTCTGTGGTAGGTTTTTATTCTACTTACAGTTGCTGTAAATGCCACCTTCTCCATTCAAAGCCCTACAGCACTATCACAGGTGGTGCTTTCTTCTTCAAATGATATGCTCTTGCGTTCAACTTGGTGTGCTACCTCTTGCTTGTGTTTGGGGCTTTAGCATATAGTAATCTGTATGTTGGTTAATCATCCCTTATTTCAGATTTCTCTATACCCTGAAGAAGCCCTGAAAGTTCTGGTCTATGAAAAACACCTTTCCCTGGCTTCTAAAACTTGGACAAACTTTCCCCCATTTATATTTCTTTGGACTGTATAACACACAAACTTAAGCTGTCAATAACAGTGTAACAAAACCTTAATGAACTTTATTTTGTGTGAAAATATTTATGACAAGAATAATTTCTACCTGGCAATAGTAATCCTAAGAAAAGCCTCTCCATTCTGGGATCACAGTAGTCATTACTAATAGTAAATGTGATTATTAAAAGGGCATATGCTTTGGTTACAGACTCACATACCTGTTTTCAAATCCTATTGAGTCCTTTACAAGCTGTGAGCACTTAGGAAAATTGTGAAGATTCTCAGAGCCTTGGGTCTACCCTCTATAAATCAGTGATAACAGTAACTCCCTTGAAGAATGTTTTTGGAAAGTTCACAGTAATTGCAAATACACATTGATTACTGTGTGACAGCCATTGCTGTAATATATTTATGTGTGTGTATACAAATATATATACTAATAAATGTTATGCATAATATATATTATACATAATGTAATGCTATATGATATGTTCAACAGAATATTAATTTTTATGTATTATGAAATATATAATCATTAAGCTTCACAAGAACCCCCATAAGGTAGGTAATATTAATTTCCCATTTTATAGGTTATACATATGAAGCATAGGAAGATTAAAAGCCTTGATGATATAGGAGTTAACACCACTATTGAGTCATGGCACCAAGATATGACCAAGACTGGTTGGCTCTTAAGCACCTAATTCAATCATCTAGCACTTTCTATCTAACCTTACAAATAATATATGCTCCAAATAAGAAAGTAGCTTACATTCGAGTAAGAACCATTGTACTTACTTAGGAGTACAATTGTATAGCCAATGTTTTAATGTGCATAAACATATACACACAAACACAGGTATAAAAGTAATATAAAATCTTATCTTTACAATATGCACACATCAAAAATAATAGATGAATAGTACAGATGCCGAAATGTTAAGTGACTTTTTTAAATCAATGATTAAAACATATGCTACCATTTTTAAAAATAAACTTTTTCTTTTGAAATAATTATAAATTTACAGAAAAGTTACTCAAACAGTATAGAAAGTTTTCATATAGACCATATCAATTTCCTCTATTATTATCATCCTATATTAATTGAATGTGTTTGTTGAAATTTATAAACTGGTGTTTATACATTATTTTAATAAAATACATACTTTATCTGGATTTCCTTAGTTTTTACCCTGGCTTTTAATTTTTTTTTTTTTTCTGTTCTACGTTTCCATATAGGATATCTCATCAAGCTTAATTAACATATTTGTTAGCCTCTTCTTATAAGAGGCTATAAGAATTTCTCAGACTTTCTTTAGTTTTGATTTTCTTGACAGTTTTGAAGAGTACTGGTCAGGTACTTTATATAATATCCCTCAGTTGGGATTTGTCTGACGTTTTGCAGCACCATTTGTTGAAAAGATCATACTTTCCTCATTGATTTGCTTTATTTCTTTGCCAAAGACCCATATTTGTGTGGGTATAAATCTGCATGCTCTATTCTGTTTCATTACTCTATACATCTGTCCTTTCTCTAATGACACATTGTCTTGATTTTTGTAGCTTTATAGTAAGTCTTGAGATTGTGTAGTGTGGGTCCTTCATTCTTGTTTTTCTTCAATCCTGCATTGGCTATTCCGAGTTTCTTCCTTTCAATATAAACTTTAGAATTAGTTTTTCCCGTATATGCAGGATAGCTTACTGGTATTTTGATTGATATTGCATTGAATCTATAGATCAAATTAGAAAAAAATGACATGTTACTCATATTGAGTCTTTCAATCTATGAAAATGGATTATTTCTCTGATTACTTAGAATTTTGATTTCTTTAATCAGAGTAGTTTTCCCCATGTAGGTCTTGTGTATATGTTGTTAGATTTGTATCTAAATATTTCAATTTTTTGAAATTGTAAAATTATAACATGTTATAATTATAAGAATATATAATATAACATGAAATTGTTGTAAAATTATATTTAATTCTTTTTCAAATCCAGTCATTTGTTCTTGGTATATAGAAAAACAATTGATGTTATGTATTAACTTTTATCCTACAACCTTGCTATAATCATTTATTTGTTACAGGAGATTTTTATTGATTATTTGGGATTTTCTATGTAGAGAATCATGCTATCTGCAAATAAAGAAAGATTGATTTTTTTCTTTCCAACTTGTATTTTTTATTTCCTTTCATTTTGTTATTTTTTAAAAATTTTTTATTTATTTATGATAGTCAGAGAGAGAGAGAGGCAGAAGGAGAAGCAGGCTCCATACACCGGGAGCCCGATGTGGGATTCGATCCTGGGTCTCCAGGGTCACGCCCTGAGCCAAAGGCAGGCGCCAAACCGCTGCGCCACCCAGGAATCCCTCATTTTGTTATTATAATAAGTAGACCTTTTAGTATGGCATTTAATAGGAATAGTGAGAGAGAACATCCTTGCCTACTTTCTAACTGTAAAGAGGTGTCCAGTTTTTCACCATTAAATATGTTACCTGTAGATTTTTTAAAACAAATGTTCTTTATTCAGTTGAGGAAATTCCACTCTGTGTTTGCTGAGTTTTATGCAACAAGTAGATATGGGTTTTGTTGTTTGCTTTTTCTACATCAATTTATATGATCATATGATATTTCTTCTCTAGCGTATTGATGAGGTGTATTATATTGATTCATTTTGGAATTTTGGACCAATCTTATAAGTTTGAACAAAGCCCACTTGGTCATAGTGCATAATTATTTTTACACTTTGCTGAATTCTACTTGATAATGCTTTATATAGGATTTTGCGTCTATATTTATGAGCAATATTGGTCTGTAGTTTTCATTTTGTGTTATGTTTCTCTAGTTTTGATACAATGATAGTTTCATAAAATTAATTAAGCATTTTTTTTTCCTTTTTTACTTTGTGGAAGAGATGGTGTAGAATTGGTGTTAATTCCCCTTTAAAGTTTTGGTAGAATCTCCACTGAAACCTGGGTCTGAAGATTTTATTTTTAGTAGATTCTAAATCATGAATTTAATTTTTTAAATAGTAATAGAACCATCAAATGATTTAATTCATCTTTATGAGTTATGGTACTTTTTGTAATTCTTTGTTTTTCTATGGGTAAGGTGTTTTTTTTTTTCCTCTGGCTTCTTTGAAATTCTTTTCTGTCTTTGGTTTTCTGAAGTTTATATATGATATGTCTATATGTAGTTGTTTCTTTTTAATTTTTTGATATTCTGCTTAGTATCTCAGTTTCTTAGACCTAGGTGTTAGAGTCTGTCATTAATTCTGGAATTTTCTTGATCATCTTCAAATATTTCTTCTGCTCTGTTCTTTGTTTTCCTTCTGATATTTCAATTGTGTGTATGTTGCACCTCTTGAAATTATCCCATGCCTCTTGGATGTTCTGTCCTCTTTCACTCATTCTTTTTTCTCTTTGCATTTCAATTTGGGAGGTTTCTGTTGACCTATTTTCTTATTCACTAGTTCTTTCTTCAGTCTGTTGACGAACCCATTCAAGTCATTCTTTATTTTTCTGGCATTGTTTTTAATTTCTAGCATTTCCTTTTGACTATTTTTTAGTACTTCTATCTCCTGATAGCCAGTGTACTGATGAACTCCTTAAGGGAACTCATTTATAGAACTTCCTTTGATTCTCTTTTAGAGTTTTCATCTCTCTGCTTACATTACTCATCTGTTCTTGAATTTTGTCTACTCTTTCCACTGAACTCTTGACATATTAATCATAGTTATTTTAAATTCCTGTCTAATAATTCCAACATCTGTATCATATCTGAGTCTTTTTTGGATGCTTGCTATGTCTTTTCAGAATGTCCTTCCTTCCTTCCTTCCTTCCTTCCTTCCTTCCTTCCTTCCTTCCTTCCTGTTTGGAATGCTGTAAATTTTTTTGACAGCTATATATGTTGGGTAATAGGAACTGAGGTAAATAGTCTTCAGTGTGAGGACTTGTGTTGATATGGCTAGGGATTTGACTGTATTTATTGTTTGCTGTAGCTGTAAATACCTGAGGCTTCAAATTCTTCTCCTCTCCTTACTTTGGTTTTGTCTTTTGAGTTTCCCTAAGTATTCCTCCTCATGGAGAGTATGCTCTGTTATTATAACCACCATTAGTTTAGTGGTTAGGTGTTGGGATAGGGGGAGATTTTTGTAATCTTATGATTAAATCTCAATCTTACAGTGGACTTGCTTTTCTAGGCTGTGAGCTTCCCAAGTATTGTTCCATTGGTATCTGTCCTTTCCCTTTGGGTGAGATGGGAAAGCTGAGGAGGGCTATTATGAGAGGAATGCCCTTTCCAGCTGGCTTAAGGTTCTGGCAAATGCCTTTTTCTCAGGGAATAGACCTCTGTTATGGAGACCTTTATTGGTGAATTTCACAATAACTGCTCTTCCTCCCCTTGTCTGAGACAGATGGGGATCTTTCTGAGGACCTCCACTAGGAGTACTTTGTGTTGTTACTGCAGATAAAACACACAAAATGTGGGGATCTTCTCAAGTTTGCAGACCCAAGGATTTTTTTTTTATCATAGTGCATATTTAGTCTCCAGCAACTCATCAAAACTATCCTTTAGGTGTTTTACTAGTTTATGTCTCCAAGCAGTCATGTCTGTCTAGAGTAAGCAACTCTGACTCTTGATTTACCTTTCTCTCCAGTTTTTGGGGTGATGTCTTGCTCTGCAACCTTAGTTTTCTGATGGTTCTGAGATTTTAAGTTTGTTCAGCTTGTTTCTCTAAGGATGGTAGTGAAAACTTCCAAGATCTTTATTATGACATGATTATTAAAGTCCATATGTAGCTTTTTGGTGCATTTTCTTACTTTCATCTTTGAGTTGAAAGTGATGCTTAAAGCTTATAGAGTAGGAAGGGGAGGTGAGCGGGGGGATGGGGTGACTGGGTGATGGGTACTGAGGGGGGACACTTGACGGGATGAGCACTGGGTGTTATATAATATGTTGGAAAATCGAACTCATATATATGATATATATATGTATATATATATATATATAAGAAAAAAAAGAAGAAGCAGGAATTGTGAGAAAAAAACACACTGTTTTAAATGTGGGAGATATAGCACAAGGAAGAATTGGTAAACGAATGATACAAATGCTTTTATATTATTTACTAGCTCTCAGATACTATGCTAAATATCTTCCTTTAATCCATTTAGTCTTCATATCAACCTTATGAAGTAGTTTATTCTCATTTTGTAGATAAGAAGACGGAGGCACAGAGACATTAAGTCACTTACCTCTATTCCCACAGCTATGAAATGGCGGAGCTGAAACTTGAACCCCTGTAAACTGCCTCTATCTTCTGCTTGGTTAAACACTGCTGTATGCAATCCCTCTTCTTTGTTAGCCCAACATTTCTAAAGGTGTTCAAACCTGCAAACTCTGTACAAATATCAGGGGCAAAAGCATAGTCTCTGAAAGTCCTGACAGTAGGAAAAAATAATTTACTGAGCAACTTTGATTAGTACTAGGTTTGCTTTGCTTTAGATGATTTTTCTACTTATACTTTTTAGATTAAAGATAGTTATATCAGTCAGTATTAAAACTACATACAAAATAAAAATACAGGTAAGGGAGAAAATGATGAACTAAGAAAGTATAAGGTGTACAAAGGGTTAAGTTAGCTCACATGCTGCAAGGCTCTGTGGGGCCTGGGGCTAGCTTGATATAGGTAAAGCATCCTGAGTGACTCCTCAGTTCTTGGGCTTTATGTGCCTTGCTGGCCTCACTCCAGCTGTCGTCCTGAGGCCATTCAGGAAGATACGGATTATGGGTTTGTCTGGACTGGGTTTTATAGCAATAAATACAAAAAAGGAAATGTGATAAATTCTACAACTCACAACACTCATAGGATAAAAAAGCTAAGCTAGTAACTGAGGAGAAACAAATATTGTTGGAACTTAAAATAAGAAGAAATTCTCCAATGGTTTCTCACAGAAAGACATTTTTGTAATATCACAAAAAATTTCCTCAACAACATCAGAGTGGTAAAAATGAGGAGTGTCATGGGAAGAGGCCCATATAATTCAAATGTAATTCAGCTAAAGTGGTGACCTCATATGAGGTTTCAAGACAAGATAGTTCCATGGTCCAGGATTATCCTTTATTGCATTACTTACTTCTAAGTCCCATCCAGAGGAATAGGGCCTTAAATTTTATTGACCCAGCTTGTTTATTTTATTTAGCATGACCAAATATAGTGAGTAATCATAACATGTATGTGTGTGTGTGTGCGCGTGTGTGTGTTTGGGGTTGGGGAGAGCCAAGACTCCATCACTTTTTCAAATTTATCTTCAATTTAAAAATATTAGGCACTTCTAAAAGATGATAAGTGTCTAACAATAGTTCAGAATGCAGGATTGATAAACACAAAATTAGATCTAACAATAAGAGGGAATGTGTCATTACTGGGGATGTCGTGGCAGCAAGAACAATAGGAAGCTAAAGAGAGTAGCACACTCTGACTTGGCTTGACTCTTGCAATGTGGGAAGCCCAGAAGGAATTAATTGGATATGTTCTTCAATCATTTCTTTATTTAATGATCAGTCATATTTGGTATCATGACAGATGGTAGAGTTCTGTGGAAATCAAGACAGCTTTGAATAAGGAAATGTGTGAAAA
This sequence comes from Vulpes lagopus, assembly GCF_018345385.1. NCBI lineage: Eukaryota > Metazoa > Chordata > Mammalia > Carnivora > Canidae > Vulpes > Vulpes lagopus. The sequence continues at coordinate 12,114,396 of NC_054831.1, forward strand.
CTCAGTAGCTCCTCCTACAAAAACTTCATTAATATTCGGTAATTAGATTTAACTTGTGGTTGAATGTGTACACGGTTGGGGCTCTGGCTTGTTAGAGATGGAAGCACTTCTATAAAGCAGCACCAGATTACACAGTGGTAAAGAAATTTAAATGTTCACACTGCCGGGTATGGGGCTAGGGTAATATTCTTTTGAAGAAATCTGCTTCCTCCCCATTACAATTACACTTTTAATTGGAGTTAATGAACTCCTATGGGATTGAATTATCTCTGTTATTTTATAATTCAAGAGATAAAGTAAAAAGAAAATTGTTTCTTAGACTAACCAGCCTTTATATCTTTGGGGCAATGTTACTGGGCTTCAGCTTCTCTAATTCCCTATTCTCCATTTTGATCCCCACTCCTGAAGGGCAATCCCATGGTTTCGGAAAGTGGAGACATATTTTGGGTGACCATAAAGAGCGAATATGTTTAAGGAGAATGAGTTAACTGGGTCAGAGGAGCTTTGTGGCTGTATCAGATACAACATAGCTGATTTTACCCCCAGTGTTTCTCTTTGTAAAGGTGGAAATGGTTCAGCAACAATTTGATTACTCCTCTATTCCTTAGGAAAGGTAAAATATCAAAGAATTTAGACTATATATTTAACATCTCCCAAGTACATAAGCTTTTTTTCTTGTTCTTCTCTCTTGACACTTTTGGTTCTTATAGGTGGGAGTGTGAACTGCATAATGGATTTGTTTTATTACCCAAATTTTATTTTTTGGACTGTGAGCCTTGCATGGGGGTGGGATGCTTTACCATAGAAACCAATAGCATAACAAAATTTTGAGTTGTGGATCACATTGCGTTTTTGGGAAACATCTGACTCATTTATTTTGGTTGATTTCAAATCTCTTCTTAGATGCAACTGAAGTGCTAACCTTTCCACGTATTCTTTCTTAATTCCCTTTCCCTACAACAAATGTTTTACTCTTCCATTCTTACAGTGTTTTTTGCTTTCTTCCCTGTATTATAAGTAACAGTGCCCAGGTCTTATGTCCTTTTTGGGCTCTGTTCCACTTAAAGGCAAGATGAACATTTGATTCAACACTGGATTCTTCAAAACTTAACTGTGTCTCCTGAAGAGTTGGTGTTCAATGTACATTGTTGAATGAACATGTAAAATCTGCTAGGTGGCCAATGCAAAGACAAATGAGAAAAAGGCACTCAGCTATTAATTAGTTTCGAAAAATTTTTGGAAAATAGACTTTATACCATACATGGAATATATAGTATATATGGAATATATGAAATTACTGAAACATGCCATAGGTGTCCCAAATGTCAGTTATACCTTCTCCTTCCTCTTGAAATTACCTGTTCATGTCCTCTGCACTCTAGTAAGAGAAAATCAAGCATTAGTGCAGAACCGATTGAAGATGTCCTTTAAAAAGCACAAGATTGGGTTATAGCATAAACAATTTAAAACTTAGAAAAAGTTCATGCATTGGCCTTTTTTTATTTTCTTCTCCCAAGTTTTCCTTGTCCCCTTTCATCTTTCTTTTCACGCAGCATCCAACTTTTCCTAAAATTCAATCTCCTTCTCTCAAATATTTCTCATGATCTCCAAATCCCTTGCCCCTCTATTAAATGTAGAAATTTGCCTCTTCTGACTTATTAGAGTGCTCATCAAAATGCCCTCTGGTTAGCATCATCTAACCTCTTTAAATGGTATTGGGGGATTATATTCATTCAATAATTCAAAAGAACCTTTATTAAAATGATTAAATGTTATTAATAATTAATGTATTAACAAAAATTAACATTATCTGATATTGTGCCTGTCCTAGATGTGGCAGATAGGAAAGTTCTGTAATATAGACAGGATTATAGCCATTTTTTTTTGTTTGAAGAAGATTAAAATAAATGAGCCCAAAGAAAATGCAAGTTATGACCCATCTCAGGAATCTTTCAATTTTGTGGACATAACTGGAAGTGAGTAGGGGGTTTCTAATTTTGTATGAATACCGTTTTTGTTATTCAAGTACACCTTTACATGCTTGCTGATGGTCAATGGGAATAAGTTATTTGGATATTGCTCAGTGGGAATAAAGAATATGTGAAGTCCATGAAGCCTTTTTAAGAAAGGCTGCTTGGAGCGAAATTTGGAAGAAGGTGTCACTGTTGTTTGCAGTACTGCCAAGCACTTTTCTTTCCATACTTTTATCATAAAATGTCCCCACTTCTATTCCTTTTGCTGCAATGTACTCTGAAAGATAATCAAACTAGTATTGATTTGTACAGTGCTTTGTTATTTTGCTTATCATTCAGAGCTAGTGATTACACAGATATTATTATTGTTATCATCATTTTTTTGTTGTTGGTTTTAGAGGTAGAATTGAGTGACTCATCAGTTGTATATAGCACCCAGTGCTCATTACATCAAGTGTCCTCCTTAATGCCTATCACCCAAAATCCCTCCCCAGCACCCATCTTTCCTCCAGCAATGCTCAGTTTGTTTTCTAGAGTTCAGCATCTCTTATGGTTTGCCTCCCTCTCAATTTTCATTTATTTTGTTTTTCCTTCCCTCCCCTGTGTTCATCTGTTTTGTTTCTTAAATTCTCCATGACCGAAACCATGTGGTATTTGTCTTTCTCTTACTGACTTATTTCATTTAGCATAATACTGTCTAGTTCCACCTATGTCATTGTAAATGGCAAGATTTCATTCTTTTTGATAGTTGAGTAATATTTCTGTGTGCGTGTGTGTGTACCCCAAATCCCAAATCTTTATTCATTTATCTGTTGATGGACATCTGAGCTCTTTTCATATTTTGGCTATTGTGGAAGTTGCTGCTATAAACTTTGGGGTGCATGTGCCCCCTTTGAATCACTATATTTGTATCCTTTGGGTAAATACCTAGTGGTGCAATTGCTGGTTGTAGGGTAGCTCTGTTCGTAACTTTTTGAAGGTCATTATTATTTTTAATGAGCACAGCTAATTTCACTATTTCTCAGATGTTTTGTCTTGCTGCAGATGTTCTACCCTGGTTTCCAATAGACGACTTGTCTTCTCACAAGAAGATATAGATGACCCTATGGCCCATCATACCTTTTCCTTCCAACTCTCCTTGCCTTAATTCTACTTCTCTACCTAGATCTTTTGAGACCATCAAGATTGAATTTATTTAGCATTAACCCGGAAGAATAAAAGCAATCTCAGTTAGATTCGGTCAGGAAACTGACATGAGTGTAATAGAGGTTGGCTCATGAAGTTCGTACCTTTATCAGAATGAAAAGGGGCCAAAAGGGTTAAAGCAAGAGTAGCCACTGTTGGTTAAGTGTTTTTGCTCTTCTAGTCACCAAAGGGATCTATCTCCTTGACCTCGTTTTAAGAAACAGTACAATAGGTTGATAGTTATAGAGTGATTAAAAGAGAGCAAGATAGCTAAGAGTAGATGACCAGAAGGTAGGCAGGCTTTTAGAAGCATACTCTCACCTATATAGGTGCCTCTGTGTAAGAGCCACATGATGCTAAGCAGTCATAACTAGAATGACTCATCCAAAGCTTGAAGTAAAATGGCAGATCCACCAAAACCAAAACCAACCAAACAAAAAAGCTATAGACTAGTGGTTCTTTTTCTGAATTCCCTGTCCTTTCTATGGAATTCCCCTTGAATGTCTTTAGTCAGTCCTATTACTGTTCCATCTTATAAATTTAATTTCAAGGCAAACAAATTTCCATTAAAGGGCATAGAGTTAAACACACTTTATTTTTTACAAGAACATCACTGTTAAAGACATATTTAAACAAACTATAACAAGTATTATGAAGTCATTTCCCACACTGCCTTATGGATAACCATAATTAATGTCATCTTCAAATATGAAGGACAGACCCTTCTCTATTTTAAGAAATAAGTATTTGAAAGTAATTTACACTCCAATTATCTCAACCTGAATGTCAGCTGCATTTAGTCTGCATTGCTGAAAAGGTGAATAAAGCCAGCTGCTAAACCACTGAGATTATTTTTTTAGAACTATTTCTTTTATCAGGTCAATCGATGCAAATTGAAGCATCTTTGTTTTCTTTCATTCATTCATTCCTTTTTTTTTTTTTTTTAGGAGCAAGAGGGGAGGGCATCACAGAGGATAGGAGGGCTAATGAATAAGTAGGAAATATCTATGTCCAGTGTGATAGTCATTGAGCTGTCTTCAGTGTTACCAAGTTAGGTAATAAGTAGGTCATCCTGATGCATTTGTAGCACATGGGTGACCATATCACCAAATTGTCCTTGAAACTAGATTCTTCATTGACAATGCCCACAGAGAAGCCAGTGCTTAAACAGTGTATAAAGTCTGAGCCATCAGCTCCCTTTTTGAATGTCAGACTGCCCCAGGCATAGGAGAGAAGACAGGGTAACCTTGGTAGAGCCTGGGTTCCTTGTATTGCTTTTGTCTCTAAACCCACATTCTTCATAAAACATTCACTAGCTTTTTATGGTCATGTCAGATTTCAGGTGCACAGAGTCAGAATGACTCAATCAACTATATGCCCTGTTACTAGCACAATGTTATTGTTCAAATCTTAACTCCATGACTATTTTGTCCCATTTTGGATATTTTCCTGGCTCCATACTCTTCCTGTGCATTGACATCTGATACATATCCTTTTAATCCATCTTTAACTGGGAACTAAAAATCTGTAAATGTCCATCAACATATGAATATTGGTTAATATGTAATTGTGAATTTCATACAAGTAGATTATTTGGTATAAATTATACACATTGCAACTTGACATCTTTTGTTTTTAATACCTATGTTGATAAATGTAGATTGATTCTTTTAACCATTGCATAGTATTCCATGGTATAATTATGCCACAGTATTTTCTATCCATTCCTCCACTGACAAATATTTAAATTGTTTCCAATTTTCTGCTACTGTCAGATTTACAGTATAAATACTACTGTAATGAACAACTGTGAACATGTTTCTTGGTAAATTTGTGCTAGATTTTCCCTGGGGTAAATAGCAAGAATTAGAATTTTTGTGGCTTGAGGTGTGTACACTTTCAAATTTGTTTTTCAAAATGGCTATACCAACTTGAAGCACAAGACAGTTCCTAAATAACTTTACATGCAAACAATAGTCATTTACAAGAAAATAGAATATCGTAGGGATGTGGTTGTGATATTATCCAAAGCTAGATAAGCACTTGATAAGGCCTTTCCAAGGGACTAACCTGTGGTCACTAAAGAAGCATTTCTAGGTGACCATATCAAAGGCAGGACAGAAATGATCATAGAATCAGCTAGTGCTCCATTTGCCGTTGATTGGTGTTTTTCAGGAAGCTGGTGGAATTTGATCACTTCACACACTGACTTCACACCAACATTCAGGTGTCCCTGCTCACAGCTTCACCACTCCTTTCAACCTGCTGGAGGTTGAGCACAATATGTTAGGATGGGTAACTTGCTAAAGCTTGCAACCACCTCTGCCTGCAGGCTTGGATTAAGCAGCGACATAGCAGCTGTGAAAGATTTATCAATCACAGAATGTCTATTATTGGCATTAAAACACCTTCTAACTGTGGCATAGATTTGCATTGATTGCTATAGGCTGTGAGTAACACACTACCTGTCTGCTTGTGCTGCACTGCCTCTCTGCCTTTGGACTGGAAGCTCAGATGTATGGGTTGATTTCCTTTCTTGCCTACTTCTGCACCTGGATGCAGAGACAATGGGGTATTATTTGAAATACAGATATGTTGGGTGACTTGGTGTGTAGTCATTAAACTTAATATCATGGAGAACAATTCTTTGACAATTAGAAATGGAAGCATATGATCTGGCAAAGATGTTTATGCAAATTTAGCATCAGGAAATCTGAGATATATTGTTTGACACTAAACTATGGTATATGGAAACAGGCAAAGAACGTAACTGAAACCAGTATTTTAAAAATAGGGATCATGACCACATCTACAATATTTTGGCAAGTATCTTTCACATTACTATTCCTATGAGGTTGAGAAACAACCTATGTCCTTACATAGGAGTAAGGGCAATAGATTATATTAAGGAGAATCTTAGGAGTTTGTTCTTGTGTAAGGTAGTCTGTTTGAAAGTCATTTTTAGACTTCTCAAGGTGCCACAATTTTCACAAGTAATGACTCATTGATAATAGTCATCATTTGTTGAGCACATCCCAGACATAGTACTATGTTGTCTCAGTCATTTGATCCTTACAACAATTTATTTTTATTTTTAAAAATATTTTATTTATTTTTTTGACAGAGGCAGTAATTCAGAGGGCACAAGCAGGGGAACAGCAGAGGGAGAGGGAGAAGCATGCCCTCCACTGAACAGGGAGCCCGACATGGGGCTGCCTCCCAGGCACATGGGATATGACCTAAGCCAAAGGCAGACGCCTAACTGACTGAGCAACCCAGGTGCCCCTGATTCTTACAACAATTTAAAAACTAGGTTATTACCCACATTTCCAAAATATGGAAGTTACACTAAGATTAAACAACTCAATTTATGCTAAAGTTATCAGTATTAAAATACCCCTGGGAAGGATAAATTGATTACTCATAATTGTCAGGTACACCCAAGAGGAAATAAGCAGGGAGCCAAGATTCACCTGGGATTATCAAAAATGAGCTTCTCTCTAGCATTTATACAGGTGATCCTCAGCTTCTACACATCTTCCTTTTGTGTAATCTCTACACAGTGTACATATTTTACACTGATGCCTCAGATCATTATCTCTTCATACGTCAAATTCAGATTTAAATTTCTTGGTCAGGGAACATGATGAGCTCTAAAATTGTGGTGCCAAATATATCTCTATGGTTCAATTTTAGGAACATCTTCATTCTTCTGCATATAGCAGTGTTTATTTGTGTAACTTAAATGTTTTCTTACATTTCAATTTATTTCATAAAGCTAGTAAATGAAAAAATATACATTCTAAAAGTTCTTTTACTAATAGTAAGAGAGTATTTACTATTATGGTAACCGATGGATATCATTAATCTCAACTGGGTGCTCACTAGACAAATGCAGCTCATTGAAATTGCATGAGAAACACAAGTTTCTGCATTTTAAATATAACATCTAATTTATTGTTTTATTTGGAAAAAACTTTGCAGAAAACAAGCTTTTTGCATCATGAGGTTTTCCCTTCCTAGGAAATGAACAGCTTCCCCCCGCTAATAAAGATCTCCTAACACCCCCAAATCCTCGCCCTTTGTGAGAATATTACTTTCACCATGCAAATGGCAGTGCTGGAGGAGTGAGCTGAAGTGCAGCCTTGGGGCTGAGGGGCAGGACAGAAAGAGGTTATCCAGGAGAGAGCCCAGAGACCTAATGCAGGAATCTGAAACCATGAGACAGAGCTGAGGAGGGACTGCAGCTGCCAGCAGGTTGTTAACTGGCTTCAATATCATGGATTCATGAAGTAGGGCAAATCCCAAAGCCTTTCTTGATTTACATTAAACAAGCAATAAATAAAACAAGCAATAGATAAAAATTCCCTTTAAAAATCTGTCCTTGCTAAAAATATAAATATATTTTGAATAAGGTATTTAAGAAATGGTTACTAATTGCATATGTAAATAACTATGCATATATGTTCCAGATTGGGCCATAATACAAAGAAAAAGCAGTTGGATTGTGGTGTTTTCTCTCAATGTTCTTTAAAGTTCTTGGATATGTTTATTAAGTACAAGTTTGAATTTCTAAAAGCATAAGAAATACATGCTATTTCTTAGTTTTTTTAATGTTAAAACTCTACAGAAATATCTGTTTCAATAGCTATGATATATGTATGACATTTCAAATGGCTACATATTATCCCCCTGTATCATTATATAGTACCATAATTAATTAACCAAATCACTATTAAAGGATTTTTTTAATTAAAGGATTTTTACATTGTTTCTCATGATGTATTCAACAATATGTTACTAAACATCCTTGAATATTGTCTACATATTTATTTTAAGGGTAGATTCCTATAAATGAAATTTCTGTGTCAGTGTGTACAGGTGAAATTTTCAATTTAGTTCTCTATAGTACTCTCCAGAAATAGCAAATTTACACCTGTATCAAAAATGCATGTAAGTGACCTCCCACATGCATACTAATATCATGTGATATGACCCTTTTACATTTTTACAAATCTGAATTTTAACTTGATTTATCTTATTTTTTTATTATCTAAGAGTATAAACATCTTTGCAGAAGTATGTTGGCCAGTTGGTGCCTTGTCTTTTCATCTTCCTATACTATTTTTATATTGTGATTTCTAGGTTTTTTTTTTCTTCCTGATATGTTGGAATAATTTGTGTAGTAGAGGTATTAACTTCCTATCACAAGTTGCCAATATCTTTCTGGGGCCTTTTTCTTTGTTTGTTTTAGGGGGAGTTTGTTGTGCTATAAAAGTTTTAAATTTAAGGCACTAGTCTTCTCCATGATGACTTCCAAAATTAGTGTCATGTTAAAAAATGATGAAATAAAAATTTGATCTTTGTTCATACTTATTTTTTTTTTTTTTTTTTTTTAAAAACTTTATTTTATTTTAATTTATGATAGTCACAGAGAGAGAGAGAGAGAGAGAGAGAGAGAGAGAGAGAGAAGCAGGCTCCATGCACTGGGAGCCCGACGTGGGATTCGATCCTGGGTCTCCAGGATCGCGCCCTGGGCCAAAGGCAGGCGCTAAACCGCTGCGCCACCCAGGGATCCCTGTTCATACTTATTTTATATGAAGAATATATGTTTATATTTTTGGAGTATATTAGTGTTTGGGGGAGGCAAAATCTACAAGAACTTGAAATTAAATTGCTATCTTGGAAGCTTGGAACAGATATCTTTTATTTATTTATTTTTAAATTTTTTAAAGACATTTATTTATTTCAGAGAGAGAGAGCGAGCATGCACAAGTGCATGTGTGAAAGAGGGAAGAGGCAGAGGGAGAGAAACTCAAGCATACTGCCCACTGAGTGGTAAGCCTAATGTGGGGCTTGATCTCATGACCCTGAGATCATGACCTGAGCTGAAACCGAGAGTCAGAGGCTCAAGCAACTGAGCCAGTCAGGCACCTGGGGATCTTTCTAATTTAATTAAAGTAAGATTTTTAAAATTTAAACACTTTGTGAGGAGTACCTTAATCTCTTTATTTATTGTTTAAAGAAAAGAAAAAAGCACTTTGAATTCTCACTTTGCATGTGTATGTTAAAAGAAAATAAATCAGTTTCTTGTTTTCTCCATATATTTTCCATCAGAAGACACTGAATTCAGTTATGTTTCCATTATTGGAAAAATAAGCATTTTTTAAAAGACACAAAAATATTCAATTAAAGGGATAGGTTTGTATTTAGTTCTCTTTGCTGGGATAAATAGAATTATATGTACTGCTGGCAAATAAAGGATAAGGCAAATGTTTAATAAATTCACGTTAGTCATTACACTTACACTGCTATAAAACCATGAGTCAAATAGGCACATTCAGTATTTATTAATGATTTTACAGTGGATTCGTCAGTCTTTGTGGAAAGATATTATATAAGTGTTAACTAGTTAATAAAAAGTCTGCACCTAAAATTAATAATGTTTCTTTAACCTTGTATTTCATGGGGGAAGGGAGGGATGACCAGGAATCTCTAAGAATTACTATTTATTAATCCCTGCCCCAAAGGTATGTTTTCTACTGAGAGGATAAGAATGTACAGAACTCTTAGGAGAGTGAGCCAAAGAAAATTGAAAAACTAAGAAATCGTGGTCCAGGCTAAGCATTCCACCTAGGTAAGCTCCTAGGTAATCTCCCCTTGCTCCCTGAGTCCTTCTGGGTCTCTAAGTGAGCACCTTGATGGTGACATGCCAGCAGGCCAAATAGAAGTGGCTGTTGCCTTGGTTCCTTGGAGCTTCCATTGGCCAACAAACTGAATATGCAATGGGCAATCTTTAAATTTTACTCCAAATAACTGCATCTACACAGGGGAGATAGAGTATTCACGGGAGGTACAGAAGGGCCTTGAATTAGCCACTTCAATCTGGGCAAGTGATGGATATGTTCCCCACTGTGGGGTAGAGCCACACAGATTGAAAAGCTTTATCTTCTATTTAAAAACTCTGTGGACAAATCTATCAGGCTATTTGACAGGTAAATTAAGCAGAGTTCCAGCTTCCAAGAAGCTTAACTCATATTCCTACCTGGCAGCAACAAATCACAGACCTACCCACCCACTGGGCTCCCCATTTAAGAGCTTAACTGGCTTTAAAACCCCCCTAAGAATTTATGCCTCTAAGTCTTCTTTTCCATCCACGCCAGGTCGTTGAGAGCCTCCTGCAGCTGTTTCTCCTGGATGCGGCTGTTCCCGGAACAGGTAGGCTTTTCTTCTTGCACAACCCACCCAAAGGGCATTTCATTCCTTCGCTGTGCTTGGGGCAAGCTGTGGCAGTTATAGGGCACATGAACTGAAGTAAGTGAATCCCATTTGGGGACAGAGACACCCAATGCTTCCCACTTACTTTCACTGTAATTGAAGAAGGAAATATCCCCAGCCAGGGAGAGGGGGAGAGGAAGGTGAAAGGGGAAAGAGGAAGAGGAGAAGGAAGAAGAGGAGGAGGTGATGTTTCAATTTCCTGAAAAGACACACTCTGTAGGGGACAGAAAGGCAGTAATAAGAAAGCTCTATGTCAGGTTTTATTAACTGTATAATGTATCTGGGTACCTGAGACATGATGGTGAATGGTAAATAATATACCTGAGGTCTTACGCACAAAGAGTAATAAAATCCCCATACCTTATGTATATTCTTAAAAGTGCTAATATCTAACTAGATTACTAACTAAGGGCAATGTAAATAAATATCTGGTCATTGTAAAGAGAAACACTCTAAAGTAGCCTCTGCCTCTTTCATTATGTGGCTATTGTCTTTCTAGGGCTTTCCATGATCCTAAGCTCTGGACTAAATATCCTAGTCTAATTGAAGCCTGTATAGCCCTATCAGTTATTTATTATTGGGGTTGACTTCACAGGTGAGGAGACTGTGGCTCAGGATGTTTCTTTCATCCATTCCTTTCTTTTCTTCAACCAATATTGTCAGCTACGTGCCACACACTGTTCTGGCCCCCGAGGTCTGGAGCGGCTCCAGAGTCTCTCTCTCAGGCACCAAGCTATGCCTCCCCCTGATAAGTATGCCCCATCCCATGTTGGAAGTGGAGGGGTAGGCTGGGCTGTAATTAGGGGCTCTTGAAGGAGGTCAAAAGAATGGAAATCATCATTAAACTGAAGGAAGTTTCTACTGTGGCAAATTCAAATGTGGTTTTGGATTTCCATCTGAAGAATGGAACTTCTGTTGGATTCCTTTGGGCTCCTTGCATTGTGTCTGAGCCTGTGAGTTGTTCTGAGGAACCTGACATGTTGTCTTGATTAGCCACCGGGTGATCTGGTGATGTTTAAATTGAGGTATTCTCTGGTTCTTGCCACTCCTCACAAGGACTTAATTTCTGTACTTACTCCCCAGCTCCATGTTAGGAAATCATACCCCTCCCATCTCCCTCTGATGGTCTACTCACAGCTCAGGTCTTGTGTGTGATCTCCTGAGATGCCTAAAGGTCATCCTTGACTCTCTGACTCTCATCCTTGACTCTCCTTCACCCCATATGCAATCCCCCCAAATCCCATGTTTAGTCCACCAACAAAATAGCCTTGTCTCTTTTGCTCCCAACCAAAGTACTATCATCTCTTCCTGGGCTCCTGAGAAATAAAACCTATTTTGATCTTCCTGAAGCCAGAAGGACCTAGGCTGTTCTGATAGCTCTCCTCTTTCCCTCCACCCTGCCATGCTCAAATCTTTTTTATATCTCTCTGTTCTTCTTAGATGAAGACAAAACTCCATAACTTTTTTCCCCTTTAGGCTACTTTTTGTTGTTGTTATTTTATCAATAGACTTTTAGAATACTTTAAAATTTATGTAAGGAAGTTGCAAAGACAGTACAGAGAATTCCTATACCTTCACACAGGTTCCCTTAATGCTAATACTTTACCATGGTGTATTTGTCATAATTAACAAATTAGCATTGGTGCATTACAATTAACCAAACTTCAGACTTTATTAGGGTTTTACCAGTTTTTGCACGAATGTTCTTTTTCTGTTTTAACATCCACTGTGAGATATCATGCTGCAGTTGGCCAAATTTGGTTTTTGACAAAGAGAACTATAGAATTTAACATCCAATCTGGGATATTTCTGAGAAAGGATACCACGGAAAGCAAGTGTAACATGGTATTGACCCAGGTCACCCTATCTAGAATGGTCAGGAGGTGATGCTCCTCTTACCTTCAAGCTCATTTCACACTCTCTAGGCCCCCATGCTCGGTGCTCAAGAAATGCCAGCTTTCTTTCACTCATGCTACTCATTTTTCCTTCCTTATATGCTCTTCCCACACATCTTCACCAAGTCATGAGCCATAACCTTCTCTGACCTCTTGCACTGGGTCAAATCCCCATCCTCACATTTCCATAGCACCACGTGCTTTTCTTCTCTAGCTTGTCAATTGTAATTCTACTGATTTTTTGTGAGATTATTTGATTGCTATCTTTGCTCCTTGTTAGAAAGCTCCACAGAGGAAGGGGTGATGTTTTATTTTCCCTTCCATTGTCTCCTCCATGCCAAGAACACAGAGTGGGTGGGTATTGAGAACTCTGTGTTGAATAATTGAATGAATAAGCCTCTTTGACATTCTACTGCCATTCAGCATGTGTCATATTCTCTGAATAGCATGCTCCCTCTGCCTGGCTGGCATCCCTCCCCCTAGGGTCCTTCCCTAAGCCCTTGATTCACTACTGGGCAGGTCTAGTTTTCAAGCTTTGTCCATAGTAGGCACTGGGTACACAATTGTTCAGTGAATGAATGTCTATTTTAATATACTTGTCTCTGCACCTTGAATTATTCGGGACTCTTTCAGTTGAAATCAACAAATTCCTATATATTTATCGAAAATGATATGCGAGGTAAAAGTGGCGACACACATATATGGGAAGTATACAGGTTGGCTAGTTTCCATTATGACTTTAATTCAGATACTTAGATGAGGCCACCAGGATGCTCTCTCTCCATCTCTCTCTACTCTGCTTGCCTTTGTGTTGAGTCCATTCTCAGACATGTTTTGTCACATGGTGAAAATGACCAGGCGCCATTTCAGAATTACAAGGTCCATATGTGGGATCCCTGGGTGGCGCAGCGGTTTGGCACCTGCCTTTGGCCCAGGGCGTGATCCTGGAGACCCAGGATCGAATCCCACGTCGGGCTCCCGGTGCATGGAGCCTGCTTCTCCCTCTGCCTGTGTCTCTGCCTCTCTCTTTCTCTCTCTGTGACTATAATACATAAAAAAAAACCAAAAACAAAAAACAAAAAACAACAAAAAAAACCAAGGTCCATATGTGTCAAAACTCAGAAGGTGAAAAACTTTTATACTATTAATATTAATATCAATTCTCCACAGAAGATTCTGATTTGGCATTGCATGGGTAACAAGCCCACCCATGAATCAACCTCTGTGGCTGAGAACATGAATTGTTCTAGCCAGCCACTGGGAATGATACATTCACTCCTCTGGAGGAGAGGCCAGGCCATGTGATTCACTGTTCTCCTGGGTGGGAATGGGAAGATGAAGAAGAAGAGCTGTTCTCTTTCATCCTTGGCTTCTAAAAGTCTCACAATAAGAAATATATTTTTAATCCTCTATGTTACTTATTTTTATTAATTAAAAAAAGTTTTAATAATAGTGATTTTTTAAAGAAAAAAGGAATGAAAGTTAATGTTTATTTACATGCAAAAATAAACTAGTATTTTTCTATGTAAAATATTGATAAACATTTGTACTGATAAACAGTACAGAAAGAAATAATTGAGGTAGTGTGCATTAGTGGTTTGTCTGAAAAATCCCATCCAGGGCAGTTTTCCCTGGCTACCTTTCAAGCTATCAACTTCGAATTTGGGCATTGCTGGTGTTTGGACCCATTTGGAAATATGGGTGGTATCCCATATTTCATCTCGTAGGTTTTCTGGCAGTAGGAAAAAAAAATCAAAGAGCTCCTGTTTCTAGCTTCCCTTGGGAATCAATTTATTTTCAGAACATCAATTAAAAGGAAATTTTGAAAGGAATAATCTCCTAGGTGAGGTAGGTTTCTGTTTCCTAGAGTAATCATAGGATAGCATGTTATGATTAATTTAATATTCTGGTTAACTTGCAGTTACCCAAAATACCATTTATAGATTCACATTCATTCTCTTTATAAAAATAAGGCCTTAAATGACTGACTCTTTGATATATGATCAGGAGGGACTTTAGACACATGTATGTCCTGTTAATTTGAGCATCATAGGCAGGCAGCTGTGAGCACATTTTGGACTTTCTGATTGTTTTGATCAGGGGTTGGCAAGGATTTTCTATAAAGGACGAGATGGTCAATATTTTAGGCTTTGCAGCTCATATGGCCTATATCTTACCTACTCAAAAGACCAGAAAAACTGCCATAGACAATAAGTAAATACACGAAAGTGGCTGTGTTCCAATGAAATTCTGTTGGCAAAAATAGGAAGCAGACTCGTTGGTCCATGGGCCATAGTTTGTAGAACACTGGTTTTTAGATTCAGCATGAACAGAACTTATGGTTGGTGTTTTGTAGTCATGGTCAAATGTTGTTTAATTGTTTGCTGTTTGCCTTGATAGCATGGTTTAAGCAGAGAGCCTTGGGGGAAGAAATGAGCTCCAGGGGTACTGGGTGTGTATGTTGACAGTAGCCTGATGACTTAATCCCTCTAAGACTCACTTTTCTGACTTATAAAATGGAGCTAGCAATGACTATTTGACCAATCTTCAGGAGTTATTTTGAGACTCAAATAAGGGTATGTCCTGGAAAGGGAACTGAAACATAAAAGATTTACCCTAATCATTTTTGCAGGGTTTTATGAAGGGACTATTTAGAAAGATATGGGCCAAATATGAAGGAACTTAGTTCAGTGTTCTGGAGTGAGTTACCTCAGAGCTTTGCTTGCCTAAGACCCAGAGGGAGGGATGAACGACAGAGGGCTTCTGTGAGAGTAGTCACAGCCTCTGGTAGAGCGATACAACTAAGAAGACCCTAGAAGGAAAAATCCTACCCTCACATTTCTTCTCTCTTGTCTCCTATTAACTCCTCTAAGTGGTAGAACCCAACCAGAAGGCATTCTGTGCAGTTAGAAAGCCAGGGCAAGGTGGGATGACAGTTAGGAGACGATATGGAGACATAAATAGAAGCAATCCAAGACAACATGTATACTTTCTCAGCAAGCCTACATGTAGCTTATTGATAAAATTCTGCATGCTGCACTTCTCCTTTCTTTGCTTGCATGTCTCTTCTTGTATGGCATCATTATCCATTAAACCCCATTTTTAAGATTATGCAGATTAAATAGAAGACATACTGGTACAGGTTAGACTACTCTGAAACTAAGAAAAATTGGTGAAATTTTTAAAAATAGGCTACAGGTTAATTTAAAAAATTTTAAAGATTTTATGTATTTCTTTATGAGAGACACGGAGAGAGAGGCAGAGACACAGGCAGAGGGAGAAGCAGGCTCCCTGCAGAAAGCCCGATGTGGGACTGGATCCCGGGACTCCAGGATTGCACCCTGAGGCTGACGCTCCATCGCTGAGCCACCCACGTGTCCCAGAAAAAGTGATGAGAAAAGGAAATTGGATGAAATGTTCCCTACTACTTGTCCTTATCCTTTCACTCAATTGGTACTCTCTATTACTATATATGATTATATTCATACTGTAGTGAATGGGAAAATTTGGTAAAAGTTATAATGGATTTTTGTAAATGTTTGGGCTAAATGTGCAAAATGTGCAAACCACTCCCCTGCTTTAGTTACTAATAAATTATCAGTTAAAGATTTGATCAGTATATAGGTTAATGTCATTTTATCCTATTTATCAAATTAACCCAAACTAAAGTAACTATGATTTTCAATTCACTTTTAGAAACAAACTCAAATTTTAAAAGAAAAGGGGATATTTTTTAAAAGCCTATATTAAAAATTGGTTTTGGCCACCCTGGCAATTTCTATGCCATGGCCCAGGATGAGATTCTGTTCATCTCTATTTTGCCTTTAATCTATGCCAATATCCAGCATCAGGTGGGAGGAGGCAGGACCGGTCATTTTGGAGATTCCTTCAAACCGGGAGATAGCAGGAAGCCCAGACTGAGGATGGGAATGATGCTAGGAATTATAGGGTCCTGATAAACCAGAAAATAATTAATTATGATTGAGCATATGTAACCAAGGGAAGAAAGAGGGCTATTATATTTCCACAAAAGAGGCAAATATAAAAGTGGCTTCCTGGTCAACTCTTAATCTTTGGAACATTGGAATAACCCAGATTCTACATTCCCTGAACATTTTGATTACTGGTAATCCTTTGCACATATGCCTTCCCATTCCTCTTAGCTTGTTAGAGTGAGCTCCATTGCTCCCACTTTAGAAAGCACTTCCCTGATCATTCTAATATAAGATTGTTATATACATTACAGATCTAAGTATACAGTCTAGGTTGATCTCTATAAGCCTTGTTTTAAATAATAATTATTCTTAGTTATTTGCTTATTTTTTTGGTCTGTCTCCCCTACCTGACTGTAAATTTGTGACTTGTTCCCCATTGTATCTCTTAAACTCAGCCCAGTGCATGAGAGAGTGGATGTTCAATAGATATGCTCTCGAATGAATGAATATTTTATGTACAGGTATGGGAACAGTCAGCGTGGCAGTCTACTGAACACACGAGGGTAGAGTAATTTTTAGGCTTTCCTAAATGTTTTACTGGGGTCTGCAAAGACATTGGGCTTTCTATATTACCAACTTGCTTTCTTCATTATCATAAACAATGGAGGCTGCTGTTAAATGTGGCTTGTGAAAAGAATGCATATGTCAGGTTCTAAAATATGCAGTGCCACAAATCATGAGGATTGACACACAGACAAACTCTATGTAAATGAATCACGGATCAAAGATAAACTTGTTAGGAAAGCAGACTTTCTACGACACCAATCTATACATTTCTGAGGCTTTCACTGCATTATTCATTTATAGAAAGTGTTCGTGGGTCTTGGCATTTACTTTTAAGAAAAGTGTATAATAGATAGACTTTGGAAATGTCTTTTCAAACATACTCTTTTCTAAGGGCATGATTTAGAACATTTTGGGATAAGACAATTTGGCATATGTTATTTAAACAGGCTTTGGAATCAAACTGCTAGGTTTCAAATTCAGGTGTTATGTGTTACATAATGTCACTCTCAATTTTATTGATAGTAAAATTAGAAGGATAATATGACAACAGCCCTTATCTAATTTGTGTTGTTCTCTGTGTGTGAGAGAGGCACACAGACAGACAGAGAGATGGAGAGAGAGAAAGAGACAAAGAGAGCTGAAAAAATCTTGGTAAAAGTACTTAGTACAGTGTTTGGCACATTATTTACTCTCAACGAATACACTTTTATTTAGGTTTAACTGCATGAAGTTAGTGGAAGTGGAAGTGATTTTCTAAAGCTTGCTATAAAGCAACTATTTGTATGAATGTATTTCCAGTCCATTTCTCTTTCCTTTTCTCCTTCTCCGATTTACCCCAAAGTACAACCATTACTTGACACTTTCAGGAAAAAGTAGGCCACTGTCTCAGAAATGCTGAAGGCAAAACATGTAGCTTCATAAGACATGCATGTGCTGGTGGCGGTGTGTGGATGAGTAAACCATGAGTGATCTCATCCAATGAAGTCATTGTCATCTTTTAGATTAGTTGTCATTTTACACAGATTCTAGAGCCCAGCAGGGATTGTATGCCTGATTGGTTGATGGCATTTGTGGTCATCATTCTTAAGTCATCCCTCTATCCATTCTCTTTGTCATGTGAGTTGTAGTGTCTCTTGTGAAATAGGTAGGGTCTGTTTCCCCACTGTCTTCATTCTGAGTTGGCCACTTGTTTTTCCTTGAACAAAAGAATGTTAGTGGATATGATTCTTGTAGAGACTTAAAAAAGCTCTTACACATTTCTGCTTCTCCTCTTATTCCTCTACCTTCCTGTAAGAACATGCCCAGACAGAGTTGAGACACATGATGTAGTCTCCCCAGCCAAAGCCACCATAGAACAGCTAATTAATGACCAGCTGACTCCTAGATATGTCACTGGGTCCAACTGAGATGAAAAGAATATCCAGCCTTCATCCACCTGAAGATTCATGAGCCAAATACATATTAATTGTTTTAAGCCACTGAGAGTTAGGATAATCTGTTACTCGACATTATTGTGGACATGTACAACTGATATTGAATATGTGATGAGTAGTCTCCTGGAATCCTAAGTAGAATCTTTCCACTGTATACCTGATTCTATCTTGCCACATCTAAATGGCTCTATATGAGTTAGGCTTTGCCTGTCTCATCCTTTTTTACCCCCATATCCCAAACACTACACTTCTCTCAAAATTATACTTGTATTTCTGAATATAGCATATTACCACAGTCTCAGGCCCTAGATTGTGCTGCCCGGAAAGATTTCTTCCATTCCAGTGAATTCAATTTCATTTTTCTCTTGGTTTTCATTTTAGGGATCATTTCCTTTGAAAACCTACTCAGATTCATTAAAAGAAGGTTAGATGACTCTCCTCTGAGTGCCCATAGCATCTGTGGTTTCACTTTTCTGGTATTTATATGTTGGTGTCAGTGCCTATTTCCTGGTTTTGCCCAGGTTTTCTTGGAGGGCAAAAACCATGTATTCTGTGAGCCATTATATCCCAGGATGAAGCTCAATGTCTGGCATACAGTATGTGCTCAACTAACAGATATCAAAGAAATGAATCAATAGATATTGTGTTCATGGGCAAATGGGGAAAGGATGCTATTGTGAGGGCTGCAGGCCCCAGGACAAAGGTAAGTAGAATCAACAGAAAAGAGAATGCTAGGCTCGTCTGCAACCTGGTAATATTCAGACTGCATAGAATAATCTTCCACTCAGTGGATCTCTTGTACAGGTTTCAAGTAAAGATCAAACATCATCCAGGGTGCTAAAAAAAATTAGAATTTTTGGTTTGTAAGTAAACCATCTTAAAAGGGGCAATCAGAATGGCATCTGCAAGCTAGGCAGCGGGGACTGAGCTTTGATTTCTTCTCAAAGTTAAAGAAGATTTAAAAAAAAGAAGATCCCATTTAGAATTTCCTTTACAAAGAGCCACTTCCAAATTTTGGATATTATTTTAGGCATTGAACATATAGATTTAAAAATAAACATACAAAAAATGAATGACACAATCTTCTCTGCAATAAAGATCTATTCTTGTGTTACCGGGTGAATTAACGAGTCAGTGACTTAGAAATGCATCATCTTATGGCCATAGGATTTTAGAGAAGGAGAAAATCATTAGTATGATCTAATCCTGGGTATTTTGGAAACTAGTGGAACACATGTTTGATGCCTTATGTCTATTCTGACCCACTTCTGCTACAACGATTAGAATTCAGCCTCTCTAGGCCTTTCCCTTGGACCCCTTACACTTGTGTTTTCTTGAGAATTTAAGGCATTAAAATTTGAATTTTGACCCACTAGTGGAGTGTTCCCTTTCTCACTTTCCAAATAAAGGAAATAATTCCCCAAAGTTGTGATTGCCTGAGTTAACCCAAATGGTAATGAGAAAGGTAAAATCCAGATCGAGAAACTTGCAGCTTATTCAGTACTTTTTTCACTACAATGCACTCTCTTTGACCCCTTTCCTCACACATTCCATTGGGTTGTACAGAATCTGCATGGCTGGAATGAATACAAGTTGAAGGGGAAGTTAAATCCATCTAAACTTTAAAATGTAGGGGAGATTTAACATCCTTATGTCCTTTGGAATGCTATGGTGCATTCATGGTTCATGCAGTCAGCAAACTAAAGGTCGGGCTTTAGTTGGTATTCAGCATAAAGTGTGTCGTAACATTGACAGGCTATATTTATACAGTGGTGCTGAAAGATTAAAATAAATATATACCAATGTTGATCCTAACAAATGTATGCACTGCAGCTGATAGAGTTAACATCAGTTTTTGAGTTTGCAATTGTTTACCATATGTTGCAAATGGCAGTTTTTCCAAGATATAATAATTTGGCACTTCATTCCGTGGATTTTTTTTTTTTGGAGGAGGAGACTATAATATCTTTAATAGTGAGAGGCCTCTATTTCTAAACAATATTAGTGAGGGGGAAAAATTAGGGCCTGGCTTTCAATCAGCTCTTCAACCGGAGTTACGAGAATTCCATCTCTGCAAGTCTTTGTAGGCGGCAATTTTTACTACTCTAAGTGTGAAAGGCATAAAGACTGCATGCTCTCTAATTTCTCACAAGGGAGCATGTCAGGAATCTATGGTCTTTGGATCTGTAGGATAATGTATTACTTGTACTCCAGATCTATGCCCACATTTCTCTTTTCCCTGGTGCCCCCGGGACTCCAAGCTCGTGACAAAAAAGGTTCAATCCATATTCCACTTTCTGCTCACATCTCCAAAGCTAATGACATGGTTCCTACACTTCTCTTGAGAATAACTGCCCCCCAGAAGAAAAGATTATCTCTTTCAAGATGATGGTTCTTTTGGTTCAACTCCTATGAACCTCTCAGCACTAAAAAGGTTGCCTTGTCATATCCACTGTAGAGCTCTTTCATATGAGGTCATTGACAAAGGAGCACATCTGGTAGCTATTCAGTACAGCTCCACTGGATCTTGCTCCCCATGACACACACTCAGTGTCTCACAGCTGTGTGCATGTCTTTCTTATCCTTTCCATGTCCCTGTCTCTCTAGGGAACACTCTTGAGGGACTGACAGCCTTCAACTTCCCTCTTTTGCATTCAGTCTGAAGCCTAATGATCCAGGGAGCATTCCTCTTCCCAAGGAGCCAAGTGTATGTCATGCATGTTGTTGTACCTCCAATATCCTTCCTTGATATGTAAGCGCTCCTGAGATCCTTCTCTGGTGTTCTATATTGGTGATTTTATTTTCCCCAGGTGAAGTGTCTACATTGACATTTTAGTAATGTGCTGGAGATAATGTTTAAATTGGATATAAATGTGTGATTGTATGAGAAGGATATGCAGGCCAGTATAAGGGCAGTATAGTATTTGATAGGCTCCTTATCTTTAGGCTTATCAAGAGATTTAAAGTTGCCATCTAGGAGACTATTTCTATTGTTTTAAACAATTTCTTCCTAGACAACTTTTCCAGCCTAACATTCTAGTTTTTCCTCCTTTCTAATTCTCTATCTTTATGTTTCCATTCCTTATATTTAGTTGAAGGAGGCATTTGTTTGCCTTTACTCATGGTGTTCCCAACCTGAAATGCCTTTCCTGGATTTTCCACTTATTAAAATATATTTATATGACCGGGCATAAGCAGATGCCCCAGGGGTTATGAGCAAACACTCCCTTATTATCAATCAGAAGTAATTGTTTCTTTCCCTGTACTCCTACTGCATGTTACTCATATTGCTAGAAGGTTGTTTATCATGTACTGTTATTTGTGTTGGGTGTATATATATATATTTATAATATCTATTGTATATATATATTTAATATTTAATATTTAATATTATGGTGATCATCCATTGAACTGCTTTCATCACCATCTGAGCTATGAAGAGACTAGAGTATAGGACAAAATATATCATAATGGAATTCAGGTGGTTATGAGTGGGTTGGATAAATGGGTTGTTGGTTTGTGAAAAATATTTATGAGTAATGTAATAGTAAAGAAATATATTTATTTGGAGTTTAGGATCTATAAGTTATTTTACTCATTCGAATCTCAGTTATCCTAATCTATAACATGGGATAACTATACCTACGTTGTAAAGTTGCTCCGACAACTAAGATAATATATAAACTGCTTAGCTTTGCACTTCAGAATTTTCAGCTGATGCTAGTTCTCCTAATGACAATAACATTGACTGAGCACTTACTATTGCAGGTGCTGTTTTAAGGACTTCACATGACTTAGCTCATGTCATCCTCTTAACCAACCCTGTGAGGTTCCACAAATACTAAATATAACATAAGCAGTTTAGTGTAAGCTTTGCCTATCAATTGCTAAAGTGGTATACGTAAAATATCCTTTCATAATTTAGTTCTCAAAGATTAGCTCATAGGGTCAAAGAAATTCTTCTACTAAATGGTACTAGAACATATTATGCCCATTATTAGAAATAGTAAGATAACATAACAATTTCTTTACAATTGCTTTATAGTTATAAAAGCTATGGCATATGTATTTCATTTGATCTTCATATACTTCTAGGAAATAGGAAAAGTAGTTACTGTTGTCACTCTTTACATTTAAAGGCACTGAAACTCAGAGATAAAACAGTCTACATTACCACATACTAGAAATGAAAAACTAGGTTTCTGAATTCTAGTGATATTTCAAATGTCATATTGATCCAAATCATAGCACCTCCCAGCATTCATTCAATAACTAGTTTATCATATCAGATTTATTAACCATCTATCACTCCCTGGGTCTTATGACAAGTACAGTTAGGGTATACGGGATACCTTACCATAAGAACTCCCTGGATGGGAAACCAACTCTTATCAGAGAAAACCAGAAACCTACCCTACTCCCAAGATCTCTATTCATTTCCCAGACACAACTAATCCACATTTCCCAAACTCTTTTGCAGTTAGATATGGCCACAGGTATGCATTTTGGTCGATAGAATGTGAACAGAATTGTCCTGCATCTTCTTCAATTCCCTTTGTCCTCCACTGTCTCAGTTCGGATGACTATGGGGATTGTGGAAGCCACAGAATGGAAGAAGTCTCTGTCCCTGAATCACCACATGAGGACGCTAACCAGAGATATTTCATATAGGAGCTGAAATTATTACCTAAGTGAAAATTAAGCTTCTCTTTGTTTGGGCCATTATACATTTTGAGACTGATGTGTACTAGAAAGCCTTCCTTTTCTAAAACTCAGGGAATATTCGAGGGGTGTTCTGAAGCAAGTGATTACTAGTCAGAAATCTAGGAGTTATGTGGGTAAAGCAGATGGTGAAAAATAGGAGAACACACAAAAATACAGCATATGTAAGAGCCTAGGACCAGAGAGAGTGTGATGCATATTCCACCTTCCTACTCAAAGTGCATCAGCTTTACTATCACCAGCTTGTTAGAAATACTGACTCTTGGGCCCCAGTTGAGACCTACTGGAGCAGAATCACATTTTCAGAAGACCCTTAGGCAGTTCCTAGGGCATTAAAGATTGGGAAGAAATGCTTTAGGATAGTAGTAGTCCAGTGTAGTCAACAGAGGATGGGGTGTGGAATAGAGAGGATGAGATGCAGAATAGAGAGGCAATGAGCCAGAGAAATCAGTAAAAGCCAGAATTTCCAGGATTTTGCAAGTGATTCTTATAATAAAATAAAAAGAGTGTCATGCTAAGCTAGGACTGCTATAACAAAATAACATAGACTGGCGGGTTAAACCAAAGAAATTTATTTGCTCACAGTTCTGGAGGCTAGAAGTCAAAATCAGGATGTCAGTGTAGTCAGATGCTGTCTGGTCAGATCCTCTTCCTGGTTTGCAGATGGCTGGCTAATTTCTCCCTGTGTTCTGTCAAGGTGGAAAGAGAGAAAGAGCTCTGGTTTCTTCCTCTTCTTATAAGGACACTAATGCCTTCACGAGGGCCCTAGCCTCGTGTCCTTATCTAAATCTGATTCCTTCAGAAAAGCCCACTCCCAAATACCATTACATTGGGAGTTGGGGGGGAAGGGAACATATGAATTTTTCAGCGTCGGGTGGTTCAGGAGACAAAAAATTCAGTCCATAACAAGGAGTTAGCATCACCTTAAAAAATAAGGTCACTAAACTTTTGTGACGTACCTGGCACCACAAGGGACATAAAAGGCAGAAAACATGATTCCAACTACTACAGAAACAGTGTTCCTGGTTACATGCTCCCGGTTGAGCAGGGAGTCACCCTCAATGTTTGACTTGAAACCCCAAATCCTTTCTCTTCAGTCCCCCGAACTCCACTATGAGAAGCCTGGGCAAGAGACACACACTGAATTGAAGATTTAGGGTTGTGGCCAGTACGCCTTAGTTAACACTATAAGGTCTTGAGCAAAAAACAACTATGTTGGAAATGATAGTTCAGAAAGCACAGCAGGGAAAATGTGTACAGGATCACTTAAAACTTATCCCTCGGGTAGTTACTGAGTACCTACTATGTTTTGTCCATATATCACTTCCAGCCAGCTCCTATACGTATCTTTCAGATTTTGATTTAGAGAACACCGTTCATGTGCTTCCTTACAAATGGGAGATCACATGTTTCTGAAAGGTAGAGAACAGGAGAGGAAAGAGAGATGTAGGAAGGGGAGGGAGAGAGAGAGGGATTGAAAGAGAGAGCGGGGAGAGGTGGAGATGTTGAAATGAAAAATGTTTCATAAACACATTTAAGTACATATTGTTATGGATCTTGAACAGTAAGCTTATCTTGGAGATATGCATGCTCGATGTCTAGAATATGTACAACAGATGAGACTACATGACACAATAATGAGAGAAACTTTAGAATGTGTTTGTTTCCCTCCATCCCTTCTAGTCATGCATGAAGAAAATTAAATTATTTTCCCAGGGGAACTTATGCAGAGATTGGCAGACATGAGACTGGCAGGTCTCTCCACTCTCAACTAGAAATATCACTAGATGTCCAATGAAACACTATTTGTACAATTCAACAAAGGGTCTCATGGACATATACATTTGGAAAACTCTGGATTATACAATGTATAATATGTTCACGTGCAGCAGAACTTTACAGGGCCTTCATTTAATGCACCGATGAGCTCTGTGAGTCTCTCAAAGGGCAGAACACAATTTTCAGAATTTTCCAAAGAAATTTGTTACCTGGATTCAGTGTTCCACAGGACATACCTGGGCTCCATTGCACCACACTGAACTTCTTCTCTAATTTATACACAACTTCTCTGTGTGTTTGGTGGAAAAAGAAGGTGAAATCGTGGTACTGTCAGATTGACTCTAAGCTACCAACTAGTTATTTCTTTGGGTTTTAACTTTTCTATCTATAAAGCAAAGGGACTTTTTAAGATGGCTTTCCTGGAAGGATTTCATTATCTGTGCTAAGTGTGGCAGGTCAGCTGTATGAGAGTGGAGCCATGTCAGGGTCAAGTTCTGGCTCTGTTAACTGTCGTTAACAAGCTGGGTGAGCCATAGAAGTTCACTGCGCCTTTCCAGGCCTTGAGGTTTTTATCTGAAGCACAGTGGCACTGAACTACATAGTCTAGTTCAGAGCAACTTGTTTGATATAGGGCAAAGGCTATATGTTCTGTAGAACCTAGACTTGTACTTAAAAAAAAAAATTTAAAAAATAATTAAGTGTACAAAATTGATGAATCCAACCCCAGATAAAAGTGAGACTGCTAATGTTTGGAATAATGTTGCCTGTGTAGTAGGAGAGAAATTGGTGGTGATCCTTTTTTTCTGAGAAGGAGAGAAGAGAAGAATGAAGGAAATCCAATATGGGTGTTTAGTATAAAAGGGAAAAGTAGAGGCATCATTTTTAGAAGTGTGTTGGCAACTTTGGAAATTAACTCCTCTTTATTTTTTGTAAAGTCACAAATGTTATTACATGAAAAGAGAAATAAGGAAGTGTAACACCTTTACATAATTGAAGTGAAACTAACATAATTAAATAATATATTATCAATTCAAGTGACTTGGCTAAGAAAAACCAGGTCCCAAACAAACCAGTGTCTAAGATATAAGCTAATGAACTGTAAATATTGCCCAATGCATGACTACTCGTTTTACATAAAACAATGGGTATTGTTCTCTAGTTACGGAGTGGTAGTACATGCTCATTAAAATGATTTGAGAATACAAAAACATAAGGAAGAAAATGAAAATTATCTGTGTTCTCATGAATAAGCACAGTTAATATTTAGTTACAAATTCTCATGTTTAATTGTGCTGATTTGCATATGAATTCATCTGCATATTCTATTGATACCACATACTATTATTAAAATTATAATAGAATGGAACCATACTATATATAATGTTCAACAACGTACGTTATTCATTTAAAATATTATATAGAATTTTTCACATCAATGAATATGGATTTCCTAAATAATTCTTATAATTCTTATTAGCTAAATGGTATTTTGATGATATACCATTATATATTTGGTCAGTCTATTATGAATGCCCATTATAGCTGCTATTATGAACATCTTGATGTTATACATGCTTTAAATATATTTGTATATAAATGCATATATTTATCTCATTATCTCTTTGTAATAAATTCCTAAAAGTGGAACTGCAGAGTCAAAAAATACAAACACTTAAGTATTGATATGGGTTGCTAAACTGCCTGATAGAAAAATTGTACTAAATTTTATTGCCGCTACCAATATATAATGGAATCATTTATATATACCATATCTGGTAAGGAGGATGTTTTTTAAAGATTTTATGATTAATTTGAGAGAGAGAGAGAGAGAGAGTACAAGCAGGGGAGCGGCAGAGGGAGAAGCAGACTCCCCACTGAGGAGGGTGTTTACCTTTTCTTTCTCATTTATAAGAGTGCTTCTATATTAATGTTAGTGATTATTTATACACAGATTAGAAATTCTTCCCCCAGTTTATCACTTATCTTTCAATATCTCATATAATTTTACAATAGAAAATGTTCTTTATAAAAAAAATATCTTTTATGGCATCTCCATTGGTACTATCCATACAAATTTTGTCTCACTTTAAGATTATAGAAGTGTAAAATTGTATTTTCTTTAGTTCATGGCTTTTTTTTTTCAGTTACAAGTTTGATCCATTTGGGCATATTTTTATTTGTGATAAGGAGTGAGGTAAGGATGAGTTCATCTTCCCCACATGAATAGCAATTTGTGCCATTACAACGTACTTAATAAGGCATTAATTTTTTCATTAATTTAAAATGCCTTTCAAAAAAAGGAAACTAAAAAAAAAATAAGGAAACAACATTTTTAGGTAGTGAAATATATCAATATTGCCCTTTATAGTTTGTTTTTTTTTTTGCCCTTTATAGTTTGAATTATGAAAGAAAACTATTTTCTTTTATAATTTTATGAATGTATATTTTATTTTGTTTTCCAAAAGTTATTTGTAGTTAAAAGCATGAGAAAGACATTAAGTTTATTTATTTATTTATTTATTTATTTATTGGCCAGTATTTACTTAGTTATTTCAGGACCATCTAACCATTTTTCTCCCACTGTTTTCAAATGTCATCATTCTTGTACAATAGAGTTTGCCTTTGTTCTTTCTGTTTTGCCTATTTCTGTGCTATTATTATACCTTTGAAATTACTGTGGATTCATAATATGTGTTGACACCTGATTGCGTTAACCATAAATAGCTAGTAAAATCCCTCTCATTATACTTCTTTTTCCCCCTCCTGAATACTTTGTCTATTTTCATATTTATTGTTAGATAACCCTAACCCTAACCCTAACTCCTAATCCTAACCCTAACCCTAACCCCTAACCCTAAACCTAACCCTAACCCTCTAATTATACTTCTTTTATCCCCCTCCTCAATACTTTGTCTATTTTAATATTTATTTTTAGATGAAATTTACTATCCTTTTGATAATCTCAGCATATACAAGTAAGTGGGCAAGAGTAATATGCACTATTATCTAGACTTTAATGTCCCACAGGGCTTTCTGAAACATAATAGGAGTGTTCTTAATAAAAAAGAAGAAGAAAGAAAGAAAGAAAGAAAGAAAGAAAGAAAGAAAGAAAAGAAAAGAAAGAAACAAAGAAAGAAACACTCTGGTTCAGTGGAGAGCTCTCCAGAGAGCCTAAAGAATGATTTCTCTAGTAGCCATGCTATTACAGTATTCAAAGATAAGAATCATGGAGCCATGGACCAGCTCTCTTTGATTTTGTCTCCTGAGCACCAAATTTCCCAGAAGCTCTACATTCCTCGGAGTACAGCCACTGCTGCCTTAGGAGCTGCTGCACGGTTAGCCACCTCCAGGAGACTCTTACACTGGTACCCCAGTGTGAAAAGGATGGAAGCATGAGGGAGGAAGTAGGGGAGAAAATAATAAACCAGGTGCTTTAGGGCCTGGTGATTTCCCAAGGCCCGAACAAGGAGGAGATTTTGAGACAAAACACTATTTTTTTTTTTTAG
Source organism: Vulpes lagopus (assembly GCF_018345385.1). Taxonomy (NCBI): domain Eukaryota; kingdom Metazoa; phylum Chordata; class Mammalia; order Carnivora; family Canidae; genus Vulpes; species Vulpes lagopus. The sequence continues at coordinate 12,142,669 of NC_054831.1, forward strand.
TTGATGCCTTTGTTTTTCCATGTGACTATATGTTAGCTTTTATTATGCTAACAATTCACTTTGTTGTGTAAGTATTGATATGTTTTAATTTTTATTGACAATGTTTCTTATTCTGCATAGTTTTTTTCACCTTAGTTTAATGTAGTAGTTTAAAGGAGTTTTTATTTTTATTGTTTTTGTGTGTGTGTGTTTCTATAAATGTTTTTCTTGTACATATCATGACTGATAAATGAAAACTGAAAAAAAAAGAAAGAAAAGAAAGAAGGAAAGAAAGAAAGAAAGAAAGAAAGAAAGAAAGAAAGAAAAGACAGAAAGAAAGAAAGAAAGAAAGAAAGAAAGAAAGAAAGAAAGAAAGAAAGAAAGAAAGAAAAATTTAGAGGTAAATCGCCTTGCTTTAGACCAATAATCTGTCTGAAAAAAAGCAACGGTCACTTAAAACTTTTTATTTCTGATATATTTGGAGATTTTTTTTAAAAAAAGAAGTTATCTTCTAATTCCATGTATTACCTAAAATTTCCCGACCGTCATCACAAAATTGTTAATACCTATTTAGACGTTAACGAGCGGGTAGCTGTCTCCAGAGTTATTAATGAATAGATGAGTTTTTGAAGAGGAACTTAACCCCCCCCCCCCCTTTTTTAAGTCTATGGGCAATTAGGACCCTGGAAGAATAGGACACGAACTCCAGTATAACAGCAAAATTTGGCGTCAAGGACTCCGTGTCTCTGAATCGCAGAATAACACAGGATATTACTGACATTCAGCTTGCGTGATAACCACAATCTTTGGCTTCCCACCCAATTAACAGCTATTGTTGTGGTTCTATTTAGTTTTCTTTGAGCACCATTATAATAGCTTTTTCTGATGATAACCAGCTTAAGTAGAAAAGAAAAAAAGGAGCGAGGATTTTCCTGTAAACCAAATAAAATCCAAGATGCCACATGGCTGGATTAGCAGCATGCTGTCTGAAAGAATCATGTCTAACGACCAATATTATTACAAATTAGTGCCAACTTTTACTTATTTTTCAAAGAATTTTAAAGTGGATTCAAGATACCATCCCAAACACAACTTCTTAAAATCCTTTCTCCTCTGTTCTGTTCTCTGAAACCCAGAGGCTTCTTCAGTGTCCTCCTGTCCATCTTCAGTGTTTCTTTCACTAATAACCTTACATATATACTATCTGTCTCCTCTTTTCCCATTTCTTTGACTTACTTTTCTTTTTCTTACTTTTTCATTTTTAGCTTCCAGTCCTTTCTGTGCTCCTAAGTCTGCATCACATGATTATTTCTTATTGAAGTGTAATTGATGTATGATATTATATTACATAATGCTTTAATATTTGTGTTTATTGCAAAGTGACCACCAATGAGAAGTCTAGTTAACCTCCATGACTTTATAAACTAACCAGACTTAATTCTTCTTCAAAGAGTGAAGGTTGAGGGTAGGAGGAAGGGGTGTGATGAGCAAATATGAGATTCCCCTTGACAGATGGAATGGCAGGGCAGAGATAGTTCAAAGCTAAGAAAACTTGCATATTAAATAATTTTGTCTCTGTCACATTTGTACAGATTAATAGAATCCTGTCTAGGTCATATCAAGTTGTGCAATTAGGACTGGCATCTGTCAAAGGACAAAGACATTCTTAACTAATGCTCTCTTTTATTTAAAGAAAGGATTGAAGTTTTCTGAAGCACAACTTTGGAAGAAATAAGACAAATCAAAGATAGGAGAGCTATTAAAAGCTGTCATTTATGAAGTGATTACTACATTCTACGCAGTGGGCTAAGCACTTTATGTCATAAACAACGAAAGTTTGTGTATTTGTTCTCAACTCAATTTTACAAGGACAAAATAGATAACCAGAACTTTAAATTGAGTTGTCTCAAAGCACGTAACTAGCAAATGGTGATCGATCTTTCATTGAATGGTCTCTTGTTCCACATTTATAATAATTCCAATATACATCAAGAAAGGCAAAACATAGTCAAAGTAGGAAATGGTAGAGTAAAAGCAACTATTATAAAATATCCACAAAAAAATTGAATGAAGAAAAATTCTATACTCTTCCTAGTACAGAGAAAATTTTCAATATTTTTCAGTGAAATGAATGAATAAATGAAAAGGCAAATTTCCTTAATCATTAGGACTGCTAATGTATTGTATTATTTCATATTCTAGCTGATTTTTAGTTATTTTTTCATCTTGCTATGTTCTATGGAGCAGTAGAAGTAGGGAGCCCTTCGTTGAGAATGGGGTGTATTTAAACTTGTCATGCACAGTCAGGCCCTATACTCTGCAGCTGTTAGGGTGTGAGGATGCTGGGGGCCAAGCCTGGTGTACAGAGGTAGTTCCAGATGCATAGACGGGGAACAGCCAAGGGGTCACAGGCTCTACCCTTGTGCTATCCCTGTAATTCTGTGATCCAAACCTAATAAATTATTTTTAAAGAAAAAAAAATGAAAATAAAGGTGACAGACCTACAAGGAGATCTCACGAAACAACTTCCTATCATGGTGGTGGGGGAGCACAAGGACAAAGTGATTCAGTGCAGGTGGCACACCCAGGATCTTTCCTTCCTGTCATCCTCTGCAGACAGAACTGTAACCCTCTGGACTTACAATGGATAGAGTTTTTTTTTTTTTTTTAATTTTTATTTTTTATTTATGATAGTCACAGAGAGAGAGAGAGAGAGAGAGAGAGAGAGGCAGAGACACAGGCTCCATGCACTGGGAGCCCGACGTGGGATTCGATCCCGGGTCTCCAGGATCGCGTTTTTTTGTTTTTTTGTTTTTTTTTGTTTTTTTTAAATTTTTATTTATTTATGATAGTCACACAGAGAGAGAGAGAGAGAGGCAGAGACACAGGCAGAGGGAGAAGCAGGCTCCATGCACCGGCATCCCGTGGGATTCGATCCTGGGTCTCCAGGATCGCGCCCTGGGCAAAGGGCAGGCGCCAAACCGCTGCGCCACCCAGGCACCTTGATTTATCTTTGTAATAGTGAAAGGGTTGTAAACAATTACATGCAGTTTTGACAAATCATGTGTCAGTTTATGGGTCATAATTCAGAAGTATTTCCTGTTAGATTATTTTTAATTTTTACATTGCCTTGAACCCTGTTGGAGTTCTTTTGTGGATCAAATGACTCAAGAGCGTTCCACTTAAGGCTCTTCCTCAGAATTTTTGAGAAATTCCACAGGATGTTAAATTCCCTGTCGGAATAGAAGCTCATGTAATTCATAATCACATATTTGGATATAATGAGGTCAATATGGAAGTGACTTTGAATGTGATCTACTGTGTCCATATTTTCTTTCAAAGCTTCAGCAAAGTCTGTTTTCTCCAGAGGCAGTGTAGTCAATATCTGTGACTTGCACAAGCCAGAAATGTGACATTTAAGGAATCAAGTGCCATGGAAGAATGGATTCCCTTCTCATTTGCACACTGCACAAAGATTAGCAATCATAGTAAAGATGACACCAGCATGAAAAATCCTTCCTCCCGATTGTAGGCTGGACTTGGTGCTCCGTTAGTTCAATACAAATTATTTCTGAGAAATTCCCCCTGCAATTACCTGATTAGCAATCCCAATTGCTTCTCCCTGTTTCAAAGACCTTGATTAAATGATATCCCCTCCTGATTACTTTATCAAGTCCAGCTCCTATGGATTATTGACAGCTCTGTGTTAACTGTCCTGTTTCTTTGGCAAGACGCCAGGCAAATGGAAAAGCAGCTGTTTCTTGAGATGGGGAGAAGAGAAATGCTCACTGATACGGTCCTTATGGCTTTTGCAAACTGACAGACCATTAGCTGACCTTGAAACTGTTTTGGTAGTTGTTACGTGTTTGACATCCCTTTGGATTACCAAAGATTGACAACTAGATAGCATAGGTGCTTGATACTCTGATCAAACCCCCATCATATTACAGCTTGTAGAAAGCAGGAGGCATATTATGGGTTGTTGGGGCTGTTGGCTTGATGGAGGAAGAGAACTGCTTTAGCCTACTTCTCATGGTTCTGACTGCACAGATTGTCCAGGGCCGCTAGGCTTAAATTCAACTTTTGCCTTACTTTTCTGTGGAGCTGTAATCATGTGTAAAGGCTGCTGAACATGCTGATTCTTATCAAATAGCTCTATACAGCAGGGATGGCTATCTTTTTGTATGTCTTACAAACTCATGGAGGCTTTAACATGTGGCCAGGGATGATTTAAATATCTTTTTAATCATATACTCACCATGATCTTTAAGTGTATTATTTCAGTTTTAGTTCTTTTTCTTCTCTTTTAAAATATTGAATCCCTTTTTATGTCCTTTCTTTTTCTTCCTCTTGTTTTTTTCTATTCCAAATGTCCCTTCAATCTGAATCTGGGAGGAGGTGAGTAGGCAAAATGGTGAGGGAGACGGCAGGAGATGATGAGTGAATATTATTTAAATGCAACAGTAATGTTTGCCTTTCCTTGCATTTCAACTACACTTCTTTCTTTCTTTCTTTCTTTCTTTCTTTCTTTCTTTCTTTCTTTCTTTCATTCTCTTTCATTTAAATAAACTTTATTTCAGAACAGTTTTGGATTAGCAGAATTAAAGTGAAGGTTGAGTTTCTGCATATCCTATATCTTATTTCCTTTATTGATATCTCAGTATAGAATATTTGTCATAATTAATTAACCAAAGGTGATAAATTATTACTAAATGGATAGTTTATTCATATCTCCTTAGTTTTTACCAAATGCCTTCCTTCTGTCCCAGAATTCCACTCAAAATATCATATCATATTTCATTGTCATGTTTCCTTAGGTTCCTCTTGGTTGTGAATTTCTGACTTTATTTTTGGTGGCATTGATAGTTTTGAGGCCTACTACTCAGATATTTTATAGCTTGCCCCTACATATAAAGAATGATTTTACAGTGGAGAAACCTAACAAATATACCTCAAGCCAGATGAACAAGGTCAACATCAATAGTTATAAATCTTGGTGGTATGTACCCTTGATATGATGTAATGGGAATGGCACTTTATATCTGTGGTTTTTCTTCCTTGCACCCCATTATCACAATCTAGTCATGAAGAAAATATCAGAGAAATTCTAATTAAAAGACTTTCTACAAAATACTTGAACAATATACCTCAGAATTCTTAAGGTCATAAAAAACAACTAACTAACTAACTAACTAACTAACTAACTAACTAACTAACTAAATAAATAAATAAAGGAGGGAGGTAGGGAAAAATAGACAAATCTCCTGGACAGAAGAATTTTAAATAATTTATGTATATATTTCACCTTTACTATGAAATCACGAATACTTATTTTATACTTTGGGTTAGAGTCCAATACCACTATATTTACTTTGTTACTTACTTTCTTGCAATTTGAGCTCATTCAGGTGACTCTTGTAACCCTTTGACATATCCCCATCATTGTGGGTGGCAGTTTTTTGGGGGGTAAGGAAATACTTTGTCCCTCCAAAAGAATTTTTAATTGTGGTAAAGTACACATACAACATACCATTTTAACCATTGTTAAGTATTACAGTAGAATTAGGTATATTCAACCTGTTGTGCAACCGATCTCCAGAACTTTTCATTTTGCAAAACTGAAACTTTATACCCATGAAACAACTACTCCTTCTTTCTTCTCTATCCAGCCCCTAGAAGCCACCATTCTAGCCCTTGGTTCTATGAATTTGACTATGCTAGTTTCCATAAATTTCATGTCAATGGTATCATACAATATTTATCTTGTAGTGACTAGTTTCTTTCACTTAGCATAATATCCTCAAGATTCATCTATGTTGTAACATGTGTTGGAATTTTCTTCTTTGTTAAGACCAAAGACATACATTGTATGTATACATATACATGCCACATTTTGCTTACCTATTTGTTCATCAATGGGCACTTGGGTTACTTCCACCTTTTGGCTATTGTGAACAATGCTGCTATGAACATGAGCGTATACATTTCTCTTTCAGAGCCAACTTTCAATTTATTTGGATATATGACCAAAAGTGGATTTGCTGAATTATGTGATACTTCTATTTCTGTTTTTCTTTTTAGGAACCACCATACTGGCTTCTATAGAGGCTACACCATTTTATAAAAACAAAAACAAAAACAAAAAACACACCATTTTAAATATATATCAATAGTGCACAAGGGTTGCAATTTCTGTACATCTTGCCAAACTTGTTATTTTCTGTCTTATTTTGTTATTTGATAGTAGCCATCCTCACAGATATGAGATGATATTGTGGTTTTGTTTTGCACTGTGCTGATGATTAGTGATATTGAGCATTGTTTCATATATTTATTGGATATTTGTATATTTGTTTTGGAGGAATGTCTGTTTAAGTCCTTTTCCAACTTTAAAATCAGGTTATTTGTTTATTGTTGTTATTGTTGTTGTTGACTAGTAAGAGTTCTTTACATATTCTGGATATTGATCACTTATCACAGATACATGACTTGAAAATATTTTCTTTCTTTCCATGGATTACCTTTTTCACCCTGTTGATTGTGTCCTTTGATGCATAGTTTTAAAGTTTGACATAGTCTAATTTAGCTATTTTTATGTTTTTTGTTTATGCTTTTGGTATCCTATCCCAGAAATTATTGTCATATCCAACAATATGAATATTCCCCCCATCTTTTCTTCTAAGGGACTTACAGTTTTAGCTATTACATTTAGCTGTTTTATCTTTTTTGAGCTGATAATTGTATATAGTGTAAGGTAAAGGTCCAACCTTATTTTTTTTTACCTTATTTTACCTTATTTTTTGCTGGATATCGCGTGGATATCCATTTTTCAATGTCATTTAATAAAAAGACTGTGCCTTGTCCCATTGGATGGCCTTGGGACCCTTGTCAAAAATAATTTGGCCATACATGTGAGGATTTATTTCTAGGACATTTTTTCTATTTCTTTGGTGATATGTTTGTCTTTATGGTAGTGCTACACATTGTTTTGATAACAGTGGTTTGGTAAATAAGGTTTGAAATCAACAAGTGTGATAGTTTCAACTTTGTTCTATTTCAAGGTTGTTTATTCCATGAGTTTTACAATAGATTTTTCTATTTCTGCAAGAGACAACATTGGGATTTTGGCAGGTGTTGTTTTAAATCTGTAGGTCACTTTGGGGGCAGCCCAGGTAGCTCAGCGGTTTAGCGCCACCTTCGGCCCAGGGCATGATCCTGGGAGTCCTGAGATGGAGTCCCACGTCAGGCTCCCTGCATGGAGCCTGCATCTCCCTCTGCCTGTGTCTCTGTCTCTGTTTCTCTGTCTCTCTCTCTCTCTCTCTCTCTCTCTCTCTCTCTGGGTCTCATGAATAAATAAATATCATCTTTTTAAAAAATAAATCTGTAGGTCACTTTGGATTGTATTCACATCTTAACAATATTATGTTTTCCAATCCATGAACATGGGATGTCTTTCCATTTATTTGTATCTTCTTTAATTTCTTTCAGCAATTGTTTTGTAGTTTTAAGTATATGAGTCTTTTGTCTCCTTGGTTCAGTTATTCTGAAGACTTTTATTCTTGGGGCACCTGAGGGGCTCAGTTGGTTATGAGTCCATCTCTTGATTTTGGATCAGGTCATGATCTCAGGATCATGAGATCAAGTCCTCTGTTGGGTTCTGTACTGGGCATATAGCCTGCTTAAGATTTTTCTCTCTCCTCCCTCTGCCACTCACCCCCCCCCCACCCCCAGCCAAAGTTAAAATAAATAAATAAATAAATAAATAAATAAATAAATAAATAAGAACTTTATTTCTTCTAATGTTAGTGTAAATTGAATTGTTTTCTTAATTTCCAATTGTAATTGGAACAATTGTTTTAAATTGTTCATCGTTAGTGTATAGAGATATGCTGATGTTTGTGTCTACTAACATTTAATTCTAATTTAACTCATAGCTTCAGAAAACAAGTACAGAATTTTAAGGTCTATTTTGGGACCTACTAGTTTGCCTGAAGAGGAATCTATGACCTCAGTATTTTGAGTTTAGTTTTTTAGTCATATAATGTGACTCAGCAGCTATTTTATCATGTTCATTCTTGACTTAAGGACTTTCCCCCTTACCAACTGGCTTTCATTCTCATGAGAGTGGATATGCTTGCCCTTTTTGGTAATGGGAGAGAGATAGGATTAGTCTCGTTGTGTGGGGCAGATTCATTGAGATAGTGATGGTGTCATTGCAGAAAACCTTGTATCACTTGAGCCAATTAGAATTTACTTTGTTGCTAGGAATGTGGTCTTGAAGTTAGAAAAACCTAGTTTCTCTCTAGCTCCAATATTTACTAGCTGTGAAAATTTGCTGAATTCTTGACTATCATCAAACCTCAATATTATTGTTATTTATTAAAATAGTGAAAATACTAATACCTATCTCCTAAAACTCTTAGGTACATAAATCTAAGCACAAATATGTGGAATGCAATGCATTGCCTTAATTTCTGTCATGCTTGTCACCTGATCAATTGTCAGGTAGTACAATATATTCAATGCTTAACACTAGAGTTTTTCAACTTCACTATTCTTGAATGCAGTAGAAAGAAATATTAGTCTCAACTGGAAAACACAGCAGCACTAATGATTTTCTTGGAGAGTGGTGGAAAGGATTTGCACCAGAAGGAATGACTAGATAGTTATGTTTTATAGTCTTATTTTTTTTAATTTGGAAGTTGTTTGAGAAAGATCAGCAGTGGCAAGGGGGCTCAACAAGGATAACACGTGTAACAGAGGACAGAATGTGATGTGTGGTACAGAATTCATAATCTACAATGATTAGAAATTCAGATACCAAATTTCACAAACTGGCTCCATTCCAACTCTCCTGAACGTGTGCCTGAATCCAAATAGCATCGTTAAAGAGAAAAGAACAGCAAAACTGTGAAATGTGCAGTTTAATGAACTTCCCAAATATAGGGCCTCAAAAAACCTAGCTCTAAATGAAATAAATAAATGTGTGCTAAATGAAATTCTATCTTCCAACACTCTGAAAGCCACTTGTCCAGAAGTCCTCCTACAGCAAATATGCTTGGGATTTTCTTAGCAAATGTGTATCACTTCAGATGAAAATAGTTGAAATGGAAACAAGTGGGTAAAAAAGTAGAATTAGAGGAGTGAACAGATGGTATGTAAGTATAATGATGATCCAATTGCACCATATTATAAATGAGCTATCACAGAATCTCGGAGGAGCTTCTGGCCCAACACTTGAACATAATGGAGAAAAGCCCTACTTGTATCTCCTCTCTTTTTTTTTCTTTCTTTCTTTCACAATTTAAGAAAGTTGCAAACAAATGAAACAACCTACCAAAAAGTGTAACAGGATACTTACTCACACAAATCCCTCTTAACATACTCTACTGGAAATTTAAAAAGGCCAGGTGGGCCCTTGGTCTGAATGAGATGT